>NC_043756.1:12188390-12534708 GCF_902148845.1 Salarias fasciatus
CTCTTGTTTACCACATTTTGTTTGTTCTTGGGGAATGACAGAGGTACTCTCATTAGAAGAAAGAGGAAATCATTTGTTATAGAATGGACTCAGGAATGTGGCCGGAGGACGAACATGTGTGTTGGTCAACTTGGCGAGTGAAATGAGTGACTGAGAAAGAAACAGGAGTCAGGAACTTGCAGGAGGAACACACTCATGAGTCGACCGTTCTGAAGTCGATGGTTGCACTAAAAGAAAGACCCAGGTTGTTTCTTGTGGGTCAGACTGGGTCAGTAATGTCTGACATGGCCTTATGCTCCATTATGACTGTGTGTCGGACCTCTGCACTCTGTCCACTCTCTCTGTGGATCACTTACACTGATCAGTAGCCACACCTGGTTTGGCTGGCTGGCTTTGGTCCAGTGCTCCCCACATATATAAGCACTTTTTTTTATAGAGAGCTTTGTAATTTGGCTTTGATTAATTTGCAATTTTGCTTGTTTCACGGTTTATTGTTTGATCATTTGCCCTCCCATCTTTTCGTATTAGTCTATTATCCTATTTTACAGTCCTTTTTTAAAATAATTATTTATATGATCATTGTCATTATTATTAGATCTTTTTCCGTATGTGTGTGTGCTCACTTTGAGTTGGTGTTTTGCTGGCTAGAAAATGATTGATTGATTGATTGGTGCACTCCCTCTCAGGTTGCTCCTCCTTATGTGTTTAAAAAGGACAGTAGAAAAGGTGTGATTTTAGGGCTGTGCATTTCATCACCACTTCAGGTCAATGGAAAGCACGCTGCATGCGTAAGTCCATAATCCCATCTGAGCCGTCCGCTCGCAGCACTTTCCCCATATGTTTCATCCCTCAAAATCAACCTCCATCTGTCTGTCACGCCGCCCGTGCGAATGTGAACGACAACATCCAGTGATCATTACACAGCTAATAGCCTCCGCTGCCCTCACGGGACGCTTGTGAGCAACTGTGAGAACACAGTGAACTGTCACCACTCTTTATCGTTGCATTTAACCGACACTGATGGCCAGAGAAATACACGGACGAGGAGCTGTTGGCGGCGTACAAAATGCTCGCAGTGTTTTAGATTAGCATCAGTCTGGGATTACAAGACAAGCAGAGAAGAGATTGAACTCTGGGATGTTTCCTTTTCTTTCTTGGTACATAGAGCTGCCTTCAAACAAAAATGATGATGACAGTTTGACAAGGCTCTGATAGAAAACACTTTTTAACCTGCTGAACACATAGAGGCTGTTAAAAGTCCTCTTTTATCTGCTGGCATCCCTTCTAGTCTCTCTCTTATCCCCACTGCCAGAGATGTAACTTTCCACAGAACTGCTATCAAAGCGGTGGCCTCTTATTGAGCTGTATGAGGCGCAGGGGGGTAGACAGCCTGTGATCGGCGCAGGCAGAAAGTGGGGTGACGTGTCAATCAACAGACAGGACCCTGTAGTAGACACCCTCACAGGACGCCTTGGGGTCCTTGGGAAGGATTGACATGACAAAAAGCCTCCGTCGGAATCAGATAGCATGTGGGAAAGAAGTGGAGGAGAGAAAGAGAGGGCACAGCAGCCCCCAAAGTCTTTTATCATTCCCCTCACAAGATGGAGGGCACGGATGATAGAGTTTATCACCTGGTGCTGGTCCCCCAGGACCCCATGGGTGTCCCTGAATGCTTTTGTTTTAATTAGAAACACAGCATCACATCACATCACATCACATCACATCACATCACATCACATATCTTCTCTTCTCTTCTCTTCAAGTATCAAGTTTATCTTTGGGATTAAGACGCTGACGTTTGTGGAGTGAAGGATTGAGAACAGTGTGCTGTCGCGGAGCAGACGGAGGGCATTTGGTGCTATGCTTTGTTGACCATGGCTGGAAGCTCCTATCCATGCTGTCAGGCTTTGTTCATGTTGTTAGTGGGAGCTTTTGTGGTTTTGTCAGGAAGTTTTTTTCTCTTTTCCTTTTCTTTTTTTTTTTTTTTTTTTGCCCCTCGTGACACCGAACATGCACAGCTTTGCTGCTAACCGCAGCGCAGTTAGGGATGCTCTCCCTCAAAGCGTTTCCTGTAACCTGAGAGCTCCAGCCAAAAGTAAATGCTGCTGGTGGAAACAACACTTAGAGGCTCAGTAGAAAAGCATTTTAATATGTAAGGTATCTGGCTGCACATTGTTTTTTTTTTTTTTTGTTGAGGGGAAAAAAGTGGTTTGGATCTCATTTATTTACATTACCTGTCCAGCTGTTTGTCTCCTGATTAGTGACACATCTGTCTTGCATCTCATGCTATTGTTCATCTGCCCTTGTCGCTGCTCTCCGGTGTAACTTGCCTTGCCGTGTAAGTGCCATAGTGGCTGCAGATGTGGCTGTGCCCCTCCGCCTGCTGACTGCCGTGGAGGTTGGTTGGAGGCCTCTCTGCTGATATTCCTTCATCATTGATATGCAAGCAGCATCGCACAGGCGCTAGCGCAAGGTTAAGCATGCGTGACGGCCAGGCTTAGGAACTGCTTCAGACTCACAGACTCTCTCTCTCTCTCTCTCTCTCTCTCTCTCTCTCTCTCTCTCTCTCTCTCTCTCTCTCTCTCTCTCTAACAGATTATTTTGCTTTCCTCACAGAGCCCCTCGTTTTTCAGCAGTGGCTTGTCCATAGTCTGTTTTGTGAAGTCGTTCACTTTTTTCTCTATAAAGGTACCATGCTCAGATGACAGCCTGCCTGCCCACTGATCCCAGGAAAGTCCACAATGAAACTTTCTCCCCTGAATCCAAGGCAGTATTTCCTTATACCAAGGGTTCAAATTGCTGACATAGTTTTCTTGACTTTTTAAGGTCTACTTAATGCCCTTTCTCAACCAAAAAGAGCAGAAAGGATAAACGGGTGGCACATATTTTGCCGCTCCAAAATGAAAGAACACAAGTAAAATCAGTGCCTTGTTTTCATGCATGTATTATTATTATTATTATTATTATTATTATTATTATTATTATTATTATTTAAACTACATCTATGGTGGATACTTTAAGTAAATTTCAACAACAGAAATAATTCTCTAATAGTTAGTCATTTATTTATACTTGGTCCCCAGCCTCCATGCAGGCCTTAATAGCATCACATTCCTCCCTAAATTGCCTTAGATTGCCTTCATCTGTATCAGGTTTTTTTTTTTTTTTCCAATCTCATCTCCAAGCTTTGTTGTTCAAAGACTAGAGCTCCATTAGAGTCCCGTAGAAAGGAATTCTAATCCTATAAGATTAGAGCGGTGCAGTCCTCCCAGTCAACTCCTTCTCTCTTTGTTTTTATAGAGGTTGCTGTTGATTGTGGAATGTCGTATTGTATAAGCCTAACAATGACTTTGTGCAACCGGACGGCCCGCGGAGCTGGCAGGAGAGGAGAGAGACCTTGACGGTCACGTTCCATGTCCTGTATATCTCCCACTGTACAACGGGTCAAGCTAGAAAATACAGCAATACTTCTGCATCTGTGTGCAATTACATGTTTTGAAAAAGATATTGAATGACAGTATCGTTTGAGGAGAAATGTTTTACTGCGGAATAAAGCAAATGTGTGCAGCGATTTCTTCCCAGAGTTTGTTCCATGAGCAGTGGTTGCCCCCCCAGGGTCTGATGTGAACTAACATATGACAGGGCTCCACCATAAAGCAATGCAATAGTTTATAGTTATCAGGCAAAATGAAGTGATTTCTATATCTTTTGGTTTCTGACTATTGGTGCAACAAAGCAGCCAATCATGTCATTGAAAAGAAAGTCATACGTTCTACCAGTGGTTGCACATCAGTTTTTTTTTTTTTTCTTGGTGCCCCTAAACCATCACCCCCCTCCTCCCCACCCCCACCCCAAATTGCTTCTAAGAAAGGTTGCCCTGTCCACAATCTTTCATCTGTCAGAACGTCATCGTGAAGCCAGCAATAGACAGTTTCCTCGGCCACCTCTAGATCATTTTCTTTGGCAATTGAAGATCTTTTTTTTTTTCATTCTCTCAGCAGAACTAAGCTAACTAAAAGATCTTCCTGAACACCCGTTTGGGAAACAATACTGCCTACCCCTCGTGGTACTGGATTGTAGCTTACATTTGCACCTAAATAGTGCCATGTGCTCACTCCTATTTAGCTTCCCTATCCCATAGAAACTGTGAAAATAAAGAATACAGTAATTAACCTTGTATGATCACTAAGTGTTGCTATCAAAGTTCCCTCTGTAAACAGCAGTTTAATATTCTGGGCTTTATGGCTGTATTGCATTCGAGATTTACTGTAATAGCTTGTAGAGAAAGTTGAACAAGAAAAACACTCCTAAAAATCATTGGTGTTCTTTCAGCTGTGAAATTAAACAAACTCCCCACGAGAGGTGACTCAATCTAAACAAATCAAAGCCAATGAAATGGAACTCAAATTAAGAAAGTGATGGATTTGCCTCCGCTTTTATTTGATTTATCCTTTTTACATGTTCTGCAAACAAACTGAATTTGTTTTTTGTTTTTTCTTAAGAACAAAACTAAACCTTGCTGGCTGAAACTTATGCGCAAATGCCAGACCCTCATATGAAGGACACATCTGGATTTATGCTCAGTACCATGGCTGGTAAACCGAGCTTACCCATCACGCTCCCTCTCTCTCTCTTTCTCTCCCTCTCCCTGATAAGCTGGCATTTCCTGTTATCTCAGCCCTGGGCATTGTTGTCTGCTCTGTGAGACAGTCGAGTCTCCGCACTGCTGACAGAACAAGAACTGTTTCATTTTGTCTGATTGTGCGTTTATGAGGTGAGGGATGCTTCCTAATGTATTGTTTGTTCCAGTCTTAATTGCAGCTCCTTTAATCTGCTGTTCGCCACATGCGAGCTTGTGAGTGTATCCTGCCAAATGTGCCACCAGTCAGTTAGCAGAATCTGGTGCAGAATACACTCTGAACACACACTTATTCTTTTTGCTAACAGTGAAAAACAAAAAAAATATACACTTCTGTACTCTGTAGCTAATGCAATCAACTGTGAAACATTAAAGAAGAAAAAAAATCTTTTGATGCGAGGAATGTTGTCAATATGAAAAATGTAAAACAGATGTACAATTAACCAAGACTAATGCAAAAATAATTCTTGCTGTAATTATTAATGGATTATTATGAATCATAAAGGGTTGCCTTGTGTTCTGACTTAAAATTGTGACACTTTTACATGTCTTTGTCTTTGTCTCTCGTATTTCTGCATAGTCTATTTGAAATGTTTGAAAAGATTTATAGACCAGACAGCAGATGGTAAATTATTCATGCTGCTGATTGTAAGAAACAATTGTAAATAGCTACCAGCCGTGCATATTTATAAATACACGTAGAGAAGTCACTTCAATGTACCTTCAGCATATCAGTTGTCTGAACCAGGTTTAGTTTTCTGAAGATACCTGAGCTGTCACAATATGTAGACTCACTTTATCAAATCTGAAGCAATCTCCTCCTCTCAAAGTATTTTAGGAGGGTTTATCAGAGTAAAGCTTCTGCTTGTTTTGTAGCGAGATGACTGAATTACATACAGTTAATATTATTATTAATATTGTTGTTGTTACTATTTGTTACTTGTCTTCACAAAGAAACTAAACAGGACTGTATGTGTGTGGAAGGACAGTATTATCGGTTTAAAGCCTAAACAGGTTGTCCACTCAGTATTGGAGTGCAGAAAATGTGTTTTGTGATGGCAGTGATAATAAACACACACACACACACGCACAAGGACAGTCTGGCGGCGTCATTAATTAACTTAATGTGTGAGTCCGCCATGTCTTCCGCCAGAGTAAAGCGGTGACCCACACCAATATACTGCGCATAAACCTGCTAATCTGAATTCCTGAACATGGTACCAATATGTAATTGAAAATAAGACATTCGTTTTTTCTTAAAACAGAATGTTCTTTTGTTAAAGCCTGATATTCAACTTGCTGGTATCAATCTTCAAGGTTAGTTTAATATTTCTTTTTGAGTTGTGCAACTTCTATTCATTGATTGTCTACCCAACCGTTTTCATTATTACAAGTAACATTCCTTGAACATTTAGTTCATTAGTTTCGCTTAGTTTGGTTTCATTTCTTGTTAAACTTGTGCTCTCAATTTCTACACAACAGCTCTGAGATGTGGGCGTAGCCTCATGAGGATCATTGTGGTCTATCATTACAGCACCGGGTGGAGATATACAAGTTCAGTTAGAGTTGTGGTCATAGCATGTTGATAAGTTATCAGCCTCTGTTCTCTAGTTTGCTTCTCTTTGTGAGCTTTCTGAAGTCAGTATTATAACAATGCTAAGTTCTTAATGGATTGGTTAGTCTGCTTGCAGAAACCACATGAAAATTATGCATTTTCCCAAAAAGTGGAGTTTAGGTTTGTTTTTGTGTGTCTTTATGAATTTATGACTTTAGGGCTGTTTTAGAGATCTAAAACTTAACATCTTTGTCCCTTCACATCTGTCAATAAGATGTAACTCAAATGATCTTTGTTATTTTAATATTTGTCTTAGTGACTGTTGAGCAGTTGATATTTTCATCATGTATTGGGCTGTCCCAGGAGCAGGGAGGGTAAGGAGAGGATTTGGGGATTTCTAGTTAATGAAAGGTAAACATGAGGTCTCTGCTGAGGTGAGCCAAAGAATGCAGGACTCTTCCTCTCTGTCAGGATATGAGCCTCATTCTTTTGACTTATGCTTTTACGCACGGCATTTTACCTTTGACTAGTTCTTCTCTTTGTTGTTGGAAACTTTCTCCGCTTTGAAAGCCTCTTCATCGCCTGCAGTGCCTCGTCTCTCTCAGATGCAGTTGACTCATGCTAACATCATGTCCTCGAGGTTTCACCGTGTTTCTGGTTGCCCTCTCTCACAATGCCGAAGCCCGCCAGCTTCTTTCACCCCAGCCGTTCTCAGCCAGCGCGGATGCGCCGCTCACTGCCAAGCCTGTGTTGGAGCATTCAGGCCTGTCGCCCAGCCAAAGCTCTCGCTCAGGGCTTTACTACGTGTTTGGAAGTGAGACGAGGGGCTACAACAAACATTTGCTCAGCAAAGCAGCATGTGAGACCATCTCAGTGGAGACAAAACATGGAACACGAGTGGATAAAACCGCCATCTATTTGACTACGAATGTCTCTCCGCAGGCCGTCTCCATGTAGGATTATGACACGTGGTTTGTTAATCTTCAGAGCTGGAGTGAACTTTTCAACGCTCCACACCAAACCAACTCCTAATGTCTACACGGAGACCAGTCAGCGTCAGAAAGAATACACTTTATAAGAATATCTCTATTCAAGTGCTCAGTCTTTAGCAGGAGCCATTAGAGCGATCCCAGGGGATACCGTGGAAGGGTAATGGAGGATATAGATTTAACTTGTGACCATCAGCAAAAATGCCAATTAGAAATGCATCAGTGAGCAGCTGGCGATAGAGCCACAGCACAGTGCCAGTTGGGGATTAATTTAAGGCATGTATTTCACTGAGACAATGCACAAAGTTAAAAGAGTCTAATGAAAGTCTTTGTGCAGTTTTGTATAGCGATAAGTTTTCTGAGTTAATCGCGTTCAAGTCATCACGTCCAGGTTTTTTTTTGTGTTTTCCGAGAAGCTTTTAATGCACCTGCAAATCTGTCATTTCAGCAGTTTTGTAATTTCTATACATGCCTCACTGTGCGGCGTCATGAACTTGGCAACAGCAGTAAATTTCAGTTATCCTAAACTGAAGTGAAGATTGAAACCACTATAAAATACATTAATATGCAAGAATAACAAAGTTATGCTCCACATCATCCAAATACGCTGCTTTTAGACATTCAGTAAATGAAGCTGACCATGAATCAAGCACTTGTTTGTGGAGCATTTAAGGTAAAAAGCTGGTAAAAGGAGATGTTGAGTGTATGTGGATGTTGTCCAGCATTTTGCCTCAGTGACAATCTGCAAATTCCTGATTTGTTGCAAGCGAGAATTTCAATGTTATATGTAGTCATTGCTCAGTAGCATTCACACTGTGCAGTGGAGTGAGATGGTGATTGTGAAATTTCCGACAATGTCAGAAGATCATCTGAGACACCCCACACACACACAAACACACATACACACACACACACACGCACCACTGTGACAACAGATGTCTGCAAACTGTTCTCGCTGTATGATATTAAATCACAGTTTTCCAGTGACATCAAACGATATTGTCACGACTGCTGAGTAAACTGTACAGTTTATTCTCACCTTTCGTATATGCAACCATATCAATAAGAACTTAACGCCCCTCAAAAGCATTAGGGTCCTTCTATCTTTGGCAGTCAAAAGAGGATAAATTATCATTCGCCAGCTTCACTTCAGTTCCATCTTTTCAGGTTATTGTCGTATTGCTCATTCCCCTGTTCCATACCCACTCAGTGTTGCAGAAGATGTGTGACAGTAGAAAGGCTGTCCATAATGTTGTCCTTTTCAGTTTTGCTCACAGGCTGCAGCATCACTCCTCTTCTGCGGCATCCTGACCTCCCCTCGAAGCTTTCATTAATCATTTACTCTCTCCCGCCTCTCTCTCCCTCGGTCTCCCTCTTTCTTTTCCCTCCTGGATCTCTTGTTGCTGCTAATCCTTATCTCTTTTATCTTCCTCCACATCTCTTCATCTTTATATCTCTGTGACTGCAAATTACTACTCTTTGCCCCTTGTCTTCATGCTATAGGAGGGTATCATTGAATCAGCCATGCCTTCTCACGAGTTGTCATTTTCAAAGTTCGTATATTAGTTTCACTGTACTGTTTAACAGTAGGTATCTAGCAGACACATGCAGTCTGCACTTGCAGCGGGGGTGAAACAATAGCTCAAATGAAGCATGCAAACACTGTATACTCCACTTTCAAACAGTTAATTCACTCACAGCTAGCTGGCCAACTCCCCTGCACAGATTCATTAAAACTATACTTTCTCTTAATGAAAATGCATCAGGGATTATTCTAGCAGAACCCGATTTTCCATATAAAGTGATTTGGCTATGATCCCATCGCTGTACCTTTTCCAGACAAAGGTGTGTGCATAAATAGCCCTGTTTTGCAGATGCTCTTCAATGTATAAAGGCTTCATAATCCTCACGGTTGTTTGGTCTCTTTTTTTTTTTCCCCCCTCCGTTGTTTTTCTGAAGCCCTGCATATAAGATGAATTATTCAGCATTGTAATGGGTCTATATTTGTCGTTGTTTATCTTGCCTCAGTGCCCCCACCACCCTCATCGCTGCCCCACCACCATCTCCCTCCCAGCCTCCACTTGTCTGTCTGTCTGTCTGGCAAGCGGGGCCGCTCTACCCGCAGAGGATGCTCCACTTTAATGAATGAAGTGAAGTCATTTAGCGGGGCTCTTAATGGCACATAAAGCCCCGCTGCTAGGCTTGATTAATCAGGGAAAGTGTTTGGCTGTCACACACAGGGCTGTCCTCAGCAGGGGCAGCAGCTTGATCACTGCGCTCTCTTTCATGGTGGGGTCCCTCTCTATTTTCGCCAGAGTTGTCAGGGGCCCGGGCTGCCGGCGCTCTCAGTTCCTCAATCGGCAGATCGCGAGGTCGCCTGGCATCACTAAAGACTGACCATGATGAGGACGATAATGTTGATGGCCGTGCCTCTGTGTCAGAGACAGGTGTCTGATCTGTGATTTCAGTGACGGTAACTCAGTCTCTGACGGGCGGATATGAACAAAGAGGAGTAAAGCAATCTAAACAATCCATATTTGTACCGCCGTCTTGCGGAGGAGAGCCAGTCACCTTGGGATACAGTTTCATAATCCAGAGGTGTAAATGCATAAAGGTAAAG
Source organism: Salarias fasciatus (assembly GCF_902148845.1). Lineage (NCBI taxonomy): Eukaryota > Metazoa > Chordata > Actinopteri > Blenniiformes > Blenniidae > Salarias > Salarias fasciatus. The sequence goes on from NC_043756.1 coordinate 12,198,194, forward strand.
CCGAAACAGGAGCTGCAGTGATAGATCAAAAAGCCTCTGCATTTGCTGATATTACTTTTCTGTGGGTGTTGGAGTATGTGCGGACTGATAAGTGACAGAAAAACCTCAGGAGAAAAATGCCAGACGAGTCTTGGAGTAACTTCAGGACACTGCCACGAAGCTTGGCCGCCTATTTTCCACACTGTAAAGCAAATTTGGAGGTTTTATATTATACAGGACTGTTCATAAAGCACTGTATAATATTAATGTTCCATCTATCTTTTTTTCCTGATTGTAAATGGTTTTATCACAAATGTATCTGCCCCAATTAGAAATAGAGCAGTACGTTCATAAAATGACCATTTAGATATGGTCATATAAAAAAGCCATATTTAGACTTGATTTAATTTTTTTTTTTTTCATAATAGAAAGTCACATTGGATGTCGAACGTAAGATATTTTACATGTCATGAAAAATGTTTTGCTCAGATAACAGAAGACTTAAAGTGAAGTGGTTCTAGTGGTGAAAAGGAACATAACAGTTGGTGCAAGCAATGTGTGGACAACAGGTCAGTCTCACATTTTTTAAAATGACAGTCTCTCTGAAGGGAATTTGGTGGGTTTTCCATTCTTTTAAGTGACATTTCTGAAAACCTTGGAACAATTAAACGTTTCACTGTAAAGTTTGAAGACTTATTAGTTTCCATCATCTACAATAAAGACTCAAAGTACTGAACTATCCTGTCTACAGTCTGTTCCTCTTGCCATATCATTAACCTGAAACATTTCCCAAGAAGACCCGAGCGCTCCAGAATTGCAGCAGGCAAAAAAATGCAGCAGCTAAAGAAAACTATACCTCCTAAAAGCAAGCACATAAAGTTTCAGTCATAGCGCTGTTGTGTATTGCATATGAGTGTTCAGTGTTGTCCCCACTTGACGTTTTTGTGGTCTTGTTCTCTTCTTAGCTGGTAGTTGTAATGGTCCAGATGTTGTCCAGTGGTGTAGACCTGCTTTTCTGTTGGACTGCTCCGCTGTGTTGTGGCCAAGACCAACAGACACTGACTCAGAACACCAGGTTATGGCGCACGCTTGTTTACTAGACGAAGAGACTGAGGCAAGTTGTGAAACTTGATGATTTTGGCAGAAGCAGATTGGAGTTGTCTTTTAGACTACATCAGGACAGTTGTTTTGTCTCACTGTGTTTATTGGAGGTTATACAGATGTTACATGTGACGACATTTTTGGAAATTGCATTTACGTTCCTCACAATGAGTTTCTAGATTTGACAATGAAATGATATGCCATACTCTCAATATATGGTATCATATGCAAATAATTGCAGCTTGTAAATAATTACAGAAACACTACACGGATCTTTTTGGAACCCCAGTTGCAATCATTATCAGAGAATGAGTTTTGCAACATTTTTATTTACATCTGCATTTAAAGGTTGACTGATTGTTTAGCAAACATTAACTTCACTTCGTCTCAACACGACTGCTTTGTACGGCGTAGCTGCTCTGGTTTTTGTGGTTGCAGCTGTCATTGTCTGTGTTGCATCAGTCACATTTGCTGCAAACACAGCAAAGCGAAAAGTCTAAGAAATCCTGGCAGCATTTGCCAAATACGCTGCGTTAACATAAAGAACTGCAAAAGGGGACTGACTGAAGCAGTAAGACTGACTGAAAGACACCTCCTGGGTTATTTGATTAACCCACAGCACACAAGTGAAGCAAAGCATTAGAAGTGGTGCTTAACTGGGACTTTTATCAAGCTGGAGTTTACTGCAGGGCTAAATTATTGTAAAGCGTTATTGCCATTTCATCTATGGCGAACTTGGAGGAGTCACATTATGTTGTATTGCTTATTATTTTGTGTTTGTTCATTCAAAAGCAACATACTTCAAAGACGCTACAATTCTCAGTAGATACTTCACAGTGTCACTTTTACTAAAATTATTCTTCACTGTGAACACACAGCTGAGATTTAGGATGGTAATTTAGCCTTTTGTGGTAGGTAAGCATATCCAGGAGATAATTACAGTATATAACTTCCTGACAGTGACTTAGTTCAAGCCAGGATTACTTTTCCATTGTTATTACCTCTCACAGAGAGCTCATTGAAATTCATTTAGAAAAAAAAATATAATGAAATTCAGTATATACTCAAAGGCATACAGTGCTGATGTATCTTTTATTCTGTCCTTCTTCTATGTTATGTTTTTGGCACAGCGTGTAGTCATTTGCTTTTTCTCTACGAAAATGTTAAGAAGCGGGACTAGTTTAGCCCGGCTGTTTTTGTTGCAGGGTTTTGTGTTAATTTGCAGAAGGAGGTCACAGCAGGGTGCTTGGCTAACTGAGACACCGCTCAGTGAGAATCCTCAACATTAGAATATGAAAGTTTACAGATCTCACGAGTCCTCATCTTGGGGGCTCATCCGCTCGCGCCCATCACCTCCATCCTCCCCATCTGTCTTTTTTTATGCCTCTCTAATCCCCTTTCTTCTCTCCCGTCTCGTCACCAGAACCTTTCATCTCACTCTGTTGCTTCTGTCACACCATCACTCCCTTTCTCGAGATTTCGCTCTTTGTAATTCCGCTCCGTAGTGGACTTCGAGACGTGGCTGTGCTTCAGCTTCTGGCTGTTTCCTGTCACTCACTGCTGCCATTCAGTTATTGGTTACACCTTTGTTTACACTACTTAGGGAGCCAAAATCCCTGCACCTTTCAGAAAAAAAGATGCTCTATGTGTGCATTAAGGTAAAGTAATATATATAAATCTGCACTAGTATATCTTGTCTTAGATCAGAAAACCTCAGATTTAGATTTAACTTCACCACTTGCCTTGAACAGCATCCTGCGTTTAAAGGTTCTGATACTACAAATCCGATGAGCATTACCCAAACAGAATAACCGAGAGCTGCAGCAGTATCTCATGTACAGGGTTTACTCAGGGATATAATCATATTTCACCATAACCTGAGAATAGAATGAACCCTGTGCCATTGTTCAGCGTAAGAGGTCTGTGTGTAAAGCACTCCACTGAACATGTGTTTAACCTGTGTTTGACCCATTCATAAGAGACACCGCAGGTTAATCCCCGGTAGACGCAGCACAGAGGCTCTAATCTGCCGCTGTTCCTCCACAGTTGTTTCAACAAAACCACAGCACAGAATCTCAATTACTTTCTTCTGTGTGTGTTGCACATTTATTTGATCACACTGTTTTTGAGGCATCTCAGGGAGTTTACATAAAATCCGGTTCATCGTTTAATAGTGTTTATCTCCTTAGTACAAATGCTAGGTTGCTCGAGCAAAGTAGTTATATCGACCCACTTTTAATTGAGGGGCAGGAATCATTTCTTGAAGACGAGATGAGCTGGTAGGACTGAAATATCATCGTCACTGAAATCGCAAACCCAAGAAATGTTCTGCTGGCATTATTTCATGAAGCTACATTGATGCAGTTTTCAAAACTTACATGAATGTCCTTAAAGGAATGTCCTTGCCACGATGTTTTGAGAAGTTCACTATTTTCAGCATGTTCAGTCTTTTTTTTTTTTTGAGACAGCCCAAGTCTGATTGTGATGAAAGATTTCCACATCTGGTAAATTATACCCATCAGGCAAAGTCGAAAAGTCATTTCTTTGTGGTGTGCAGTTGATTAAAGCTTCACTTTGAATGTTGGTTGGTAGCAGAAAGAGCTGCCTGTTTTACAGCAAGAGAGGTGCAGTAAGAAAAAAAAAAAACATCAAAGATGGCTCTGTAGACAGAAAAAAAGCCGTCCAAGAGAGATGAGATAACTTTATTGATACATCAACGGGGGACAGCATCATCAAATGAAAAGCTGTTTACTTCACATTTTCTTTTTTCATTAACATCAAACACAAATTACTGACAAGATTGTAGTGTGTTAAATGGAGCCAATAAACATTTCATTGGAAAATATTAGGAGTGATAGAAGCTGTGTTGACATAAAGTTAATGACAGACGATTGACCAGGTGGGTGGGGATGTGTGGGAACCGTTTCACTGGAAATGCTGGTAAAAGATGGAGTTTCTGCAAGACGAGTTGAAGCAGAGGAGCTTAAAATGACACCAATCTATATTCATCTGCCTTTCATACCAGTATATCCTGCTCAGGATCGCGGCGAACGGCAGCCGATGCAGCTGACTGCAGGGGAAGGCAGGGCGCTTCCTTTGCAGGGCGCCACGCCGTCACAGGCCAGACACAGAGAGACAGATGGCAGCTTCCTCTGTTCCACACCGAAATGACACAAATTCACAAATATACATGTCTTCACATGTGCGAGAAGACAAGAGAAACCTGATAAAAACCTTTGCACGCTCAGGGAGGACTAAGGAACTCCACAAAGAAAGGTCAGCCATGTCTGGAATTCAACCGGGGATATTCTCATTGTGAAGTGAGAGTGCTAACCGCTACACCTAAACCGCCCCCCTCACCCCGTCATATTGACAGTAAGGCTTCATTATTGGTAACATCGCAGAAAGAATAAGTGGCTGACCAAGTAGGATTGTAACGTCCAGCTGTAAGTAGGACCAAGCTAGCGATTAGCTGACTACTACAGTGGATATGCAATCTGGACAGATCGCCACGCCATCACAGAACAAACACACAAATTCACATTCAAAATATTACATTCACATATTAAGAATATTTCAAATGTTATATTTGCTACTAAATCACGCATGAATTTAGGGCATTAAATTCTCACGGCATACTTGATTGTTCAGATTCTGTAATCATACATGCTGAACAAGACATGTCTGTTTAGGTTTCAGCTTGTATCCATCTCTTTCTGTGGGAACAGACAATTTCCTGCCACTGCCCACACCCAAATTTAATTTGTCCAAATAAGACAAATTTATTTAGATGAGAAAAAAAAAACAGCTATACACTGCTTCTGCTCTGCGGAGTAGAATAAGTACAGTTTGAAGGTCACATGCTTTAGAATTGTTTTATAATTATTTACTGAAAATTTGTGTCCGTTGCAGCATATTTCATACCCTTTTGCTTCAGCCCCAGATCCTCATGTTCCACTCTGGAAGCAGGCGTGTCTCTGGGTTTCCTGGCCTTCATTCCACGATTAGAGTGAACATGGAAACAGTGTAAGCATGTCAGAGCAGGAAGCCTGTCAGAAACAAAGACAGAAAGTAAAGTGGATTCAGGTACTGTGAGGAAGACAGCTGGAGACATTGTTTGACATAAATTGAATTCAAAATAAATGTATAGGCACAAAAAAATGTTATTCACCTTCTGGTCAGATTTGAATGAATTAATGGTTGAATTAATGACTGAAATATATACATTCAAGTATCCAGGCGATGATGTTTCTCTAAACTGTAACAGGGGATGTGTGTTCCTCATGTCTGCTAAGGATGCTGTGATTAAAGGAACATTTTTAGAGCAGGCAGCTCAGTTTGTGGACGTACGGCTCTCTAAATACAATAAACAGCAACAAGCAACAGCTTCTTTTTTCACATTTTAGTTGTGCGTCTTTAGGACAAATGGAAAAGAAAGAAATTCTTTTCGTGGTCAGTATTTTGAAAGGTTTTTACAACGTTTTTATGTTTTCTTCTTTCTGCTGTATCGATGTTCTATGTTTCATTTTTATCTGACTGGCTGTAACCTTGCTGCCACTGTGGAGTGTGATAAGGGCTCTTGAACTTGAACAGGTGGATACTATGTATACTTATATATTTCTAATTTAAAGCTTCAAGCGAGTTAGAGAAGAGTTCTGCCTTTTATTGCCTATAGTCTCCAACAGCTGTTAAGAACTATCTGAAGAATCTGAAAATGTTTCCGGCATTGAATCAAAAATCACTAGCTGGATTTCGACAAACGTACCGTTTTTCACTCAATTTCACCCCACTTCAGTGTCATGAATAGTTTTAAATAGTTGATTGTGCTTCATTGATGAAGATAACAACAGAATTGATTTTTTTTCCTGCTTATGTAACACTGAATGTATTTCCTATTCACATACTATTATAGCCTTGTAAATATTTCATATAGCAATGTCGATTCTCTTCAATAGTATAACTGCTTTTCCGATTCAAGGTAAAATAATCTGGAGCTAATCTATTATTTTGAAATCCAATCACCAAAGCCTGTGCCTGGTGTGATTTGAAGCTCTGCCAGACTTTGATCGCCATGGCAGTAAATTGATTAGCAGTGATCTACCGGTCTCCTAAATGCTGATCCTGGGAAAAACAGGTTCACGTGTTTGCTTTAGGTTGTGGTTGAACTCCAAGATGCTCTCCTCCTCCCCCCTCCTCCTCCTTCCTGATCTCATCTCTGTAGCACAGCTCAGCATCAACAGCTCCGGCTCAGTAACAAGGCAGCCTGGAAGCTGGTCACTGTTTCAGCCTGCTGCCTTCATTACGCTGAACTCAGTGTCTGACTGCTGGACCTTGCTGGAGCTGTCTGCGCTTCTGAAAATTTACAGCCGTAGCCAGGATGGGAGGTCGGCTCAAAATACGAATTTAATTAAACAGGAGTCTCGGAATGCAAAACCTGCTTGAAATTCAAGGAGAAAGTTGAAGTTCCACCCTTTGTTCACCTAATCTTTCTCACCATCCCGCCTGGTTGAGATTGCATTTTTCTGTAGAATGGTAGGAATATTACAACACAAATTACAAGGATGGATAAGTAAGAAATGCTAATATTACTAATTACCTCTTTGTTAGTAATTTTGATTAGATTTCTGCTTTTTTTTACTCTTACCAAAAGTCACAGTTCGTACAACATGAGCGAGTCGCACTAGAATGTTTTTGTTTTTCTTTAATGTGTCAGATTAAGCAGATTCTTAACCTTGAGCAGTCCCCATCCTCTATTGCTCAAACCTTTATCTGCGCTCAGGATTTGGACGCCACTAGAGCTTCACATGTCGCTATCAGCGGGAGGTTCAGCTGAACAAGTGTGAACTCAGCAATGAGAGAGCAGCGTGGAGCGGTTCAGTGTTTTCAAAGTCTATCGTTCCTCTTCCAGATAAGTGGTAGTTTTAAGTTAAAGTTCAACAGATATTGAATGCTACCAAAGTGCCTTCTTTTACTGTTTGCTGCCTGCTTATCAGCTCTCTTTGAGCAGCGGTGACTGTTGGTGAGCGTTGGAAACGAGGAAGGAGAGAAACAACGATGCTTTTGTGCTGATATACTGTCTGTGTTGTTTTTTGCTTTGTGCATGTACGACTTTATGTTTAAGGTCGGAAACAGCAGATGAATGAGGACTTCTCCCCTCTTTTTTATTCTATTTCTTTCATCCTCTTTCCAAAGCTTATATGTAATACTGCATTTTTTTTTCTTTTAGTGAATCACCTTTGTCCCCTCTGCTGCCCCTCATCTGACCACTTCTCCTAAGTTTCCTCACTACTTACCTTCTCACTGTCTCTCAGTGAGGACCAAAGGTTGCATCTTAGAGCTCCTGTGAAATCAATCCTAGGTGAAACCTTTTAGTCTGCCTCAAAGGCAGCGACCATGCCAAGCCGTGTTTTGTAAGGTAATAGATAGCTCGGGGATTCGGGCCAATGCATGCTGAGGACACACTTTCATTTCTTTATTTATTCTCACTGACACAATGGATTGATTCATGCAGCCCATCGGGCGCGTCATCATTGCGGGGAATGTAGTCGCTGCGGATACATGAGATCTTTCAGTGTTAATAAAAGTTCTGTCCTGATGCCGCTGCCAGCTGACGTTGGGAGTTCACGAGAGAGGTGACGGATTTAGACAGGTTGACGAGGAAAATGATGCACAACACAGCGACGGAGCAAGTTTGTTCCTCGAAATGTTCAGCGTTGTACAGTGCCTCAAAAAAAAAAAAAAAAGGCACATCTTTTATTCATGTTCAGTTGTCGAGGTGTCAAGAGTTTTGTCAAGCCTCTCATTGTTCCGTTAACCTTGTCCCTGCGATACGTTCTGTCTCAATCTCTTTGGTTAAACATTACTGCCAGGCCACAGGGGGGAGAGATGGAGGGATGGAAAGAGAAGAAGGAGGACGGGAAGCAGGAGGTTTCCTTCATCCATTCATAATTAAACAAACATGGCCTTATTCACAGAAAGAGAGGGAGAGAGAAAGGCGGGAGGTGATGAGGAGGAAGAGAAATTCATAATGAAAGTGAGGAAGAAGAGAGGGGGGTGGCGGAAGCGGGTGGGTTCAAGCACACAGAGTACCTGTGTGTGGAACAGAAAGGTGTGCAGTCCATCATCTTCAGACAGGCAGACAGGGCTGTCTGGGGGGTTTATTTTTACCTCAGAATGGGAGTCTGGATCAGCCACAGCGAGCTGGTAGCACCTCTCACCGGGGGGCTGGAGGGCGGCTGCTGTCCTGATGTGACCACATCTCAGGCCTCGCCATACGCTCACACTCAATCAGAAACAGATTCACCAAGACCGAAGCTTCCGCTGCATCACATGTGCTTTTCTTGTACATGCATTTTGTTGTTGTTCCATAATATTTAATCAAAATATCTATACTTGAGTTTTGGACCATTTATCATTCACCTTGCAATGTGTAGTAGAGAATATAACTGATACACAAAAAACACACTTTTTCCAATGCAGAATGTGCTGAGCAGCAGATCGGTGCAGTGGAAAGCACTGTGGCTCACAGCAAATAAGACCCTGCTTAAACCCTGCTGACCTTTCTGTGCTGAGTTTGCATGTTCTCCCAGTGCTTGCATAAGTCTTATTACAGGTACTTCAGCTTCCTTGTACAAATAAAGGATGTGCTTGGAGGGCTGTTTGGAGAAGCTAAATGGCCCTTGACTCTTCCTCAGTCTTTCTCCAGTGATGTACTAGTAGCCTCTCCAGAGTTTATCCTGAATTATCTGGGATTTACTTTAGCTTCCCGTGACCTTTTACTGGGGGAAAAAGGTGTAGAAGACTGATGAATAGGTAGTCTGAGCCCAAGTCGGAATGTTAAAATGTAAGGATCTACTAATAATGCAATGCTTTCCACAAATGTTCCATTATTTATAACCCCGTGGAGGGACTATATGTTGTTACACTGCTTTAATCTTTAAATCTGCATGGTGCCATTAAGAGTCAGTGAGATCTGCTGTTGATCCTCTCTGGATCAATATTTATCTTGTATTTATAGACCAGTAGATCACCCCCATCCTCTCGTTTCCCAGACTGGTGCTAGTAGCACTAGAGACACACTGGGAGGAGAATTGATTAACAAATCAAGCCTGTAATTATTCCTGACTGTGATCAAAGCCATGAGAGGAAGTGCATGGAGAGCCCGAGTCACAAAGGTGAAACGTTGCACAGTGTGGTCCCACCAGACATTTTACTTTTATCACTCAGGTTGTTTGTTCTTTCATTTTTGGTTTAGAAAAACATTGGATGAATGTCACAGTAGGTTTAACGGTGGCCGTGAGTGATTTTGAACATTTATAAATTTTAGTTTCTAAAGTTTCATTTTGATGTAGTTCTTGTCTCTTTCATCTTATTTTTTTATGTAATAATGGGAGAAATTTGAAATATAGAAGGAAAAATTGAGGAATCCATCCTCAAAATGAATGGAAAATGTATGTCTGTTCAAGATCTCTTGATTTATACATACAAAAATGTAATTTCTGTCTTTCTTTCTTACGTATCGTTAACGTGTTTGACTTACATTCACTCCGATGTCACTGTGCGGGTCTTTATTACCAAGCTGATCTGTATTCTTCTGCTGTGCTTTTATTTATGTGCAGGTTGGCTCTTTATGTTTATGAGTATCTGCTGCATGTAGGAGCACAGAAGTCCGCACAGACCTTTCTATCAGAGGTAAGACACAAAGAAGATCTATGTGTTGTCTGTGTGTGTGTATGTGCATGTGCATGTGTGCATGTGTGTGTGTGTCAGCTCACAGACCATGTTTTTTTATGTGTCCACTCCGAAGAGTGGTCTGACCCTCATACAATATGTCGAGTAAGTGTAGCAGCTAATTGAATTAGCCCGGCCTCGCCGTGCTGAGCCAACAGGTTAGTGCGGCAGGCAGGCTTTTTAACGCCAGTGTTGCATTTAAAGGGACGGGACTGGAGCCGGCGCACAGGAAGAGTTATGATGCCGGGGGAGCAGCTGACGTCTTCAACTGACATCAGTGTCTGATCGGCTCAACAGCTTTGTCTCAGTCAATCTCATTGTACCTCATTCTTGTCTTTTTTTTTTCCCCCCTCTTCCTTTCAATTCATCTCTTTGTGGTTTCGTCCTCGTCTGTCTCTCAAGCTTGTTCTCACTTTAAAATTTTCAGAGGTAAAAAGGTGACGGGGTGAGAATGAGGTCAGCTGATTATCGTGCCTGGCTGTAAATGATGGTAAATTACAATGTGAGAGACAGTGGCTGGAGGCTTGTTGTACATCGGCCAGAGGAAGAGGAGAACAAAGAAAGGAGGATGGAAAAAGGTTACATCATCAGTTGGCACTAATTCTCATCACTCTGACTTAGTGTGTGTGTGTGTGTTTCGCGCACATGAGTGCACACGCGCACACACACTGTCTCTCTGACACCCTTCCCTTCCTGCCATGTTCACTCGCTCTCTCTTCCGCAGATGTTGGCGATGAAAAGGATAGGCGGTGTGATACTCAAGTGGGGGTGAACATTAGCGAACAGTGCAACAAGTATACACACAGCTCACTGTACACAGTTCCCGTGCAGACATATGTGTAAACTTGTAGGGTAAACAATGCACTAGAATAGCACGCTTCCTGAACTACTGGGATAGAGCAAACTGTAAAAGGGCCTCTTATCCACTTTCACTTTACAGTGTGTCCTCAGGAAGAGGGAATAAGAAGAATGATGTCTCACCGTTCAGAGCCAGGCATCTAAATTTAAATACCAGATTAGCTCAGAAGAAACCAGCCAAACTGACTGTACGGTGTAAAAATTAGGACTTCCATTTTAGCTGAATATGTTCAGAAACAAAGTGAAGAGTAGCAAAAACAAGTTTGCACAACAGTGCCGCTTTTCAACACGCAGCCTGCATCTGCCAGTAATCATGCTAAAGGAATCTCTCTGTAGCATGGTGGAGGTAAATGAAGGAACCTCTTGGGAGTGCAGAACACAAGAAGACCGGATATGTGGGCACAGGCTTTGCTTTTTTTTTTTTTTCCCTCCCTATGCTTTCCAGATGAAGCGAAAATAAAAGAGCGCACTCAGATGTGTCCTGACCTGAACTTGTCTGTAATCTCATGTAGGCTAAGTTCCAGCCAATGAAATTTGAGATACTTGGGACGTCATACCGTCCTGCATTTATTTTGTACCATTTAAACAACCGAGAGGCAGAAAAATGGTGTTGTCATGATGTGCTCCGCGGCCGGCCGGCTATAGTGTTTCAAATTAACCAAAGCATTTACTAGAACTGCAAACCTAGACTGAAAGCATGTGGAGCAAACAAACTGAGGCAGTTCCTGACCCTCCGCGGCAAAACTTCAAAGCAAGGCATTCCTTCTAAAAGTCAGTGTGTCTGATGTGCAGCTGAGGTCAGGACGCTCTGATTGAAAGTGCAGTGATTCAGTTTTTCCTGTTATTTTAGCGCTTGTTCACGCTGTCGGTCGTGCACGTTGCACAATAGTAGTATTCTTTAACCCACATGAAATATGTCAGTGAAAGCAATAGAAAAAGATGAACGTGAGGTCGCAGTTAAAGTCGCAGGGTGATGTAAGCTTGTTGATAGAGACGCAGACTAAACACCAGTGTCACAGTCTGATAGCAATAGTCTGCCTGCTGCTCACAGTTGTTGTTCAGGCTGTGTGTGTGTATGTGCATGTGTGTGCATGTGCGTGTGTTCCTTAGACATTGTGTGCACAGATAAATTGTCTCCGCTGTGGGTGATGTCAGCAATCACTGACCTTGATAAAGGTGTAAACGCACACGGGTTCTCTGAAGTGCCGCTGTGTCTGAAGCCCTCCAACCGTACACCGTTTGTTGATTCTCACTGCTGGAAGAGAGCAATACTGACGCTCTGACTGTTCAAATGCTGCTTAGAGACGTCGCCTGCACACAGTGACCTGTTGCAAATCTGGACAGGAATCATATTTGCAGCTTTTCAGTGACACACACACAGACAAAGCAATGAATGCTCAATGAATTGAAGCGTGAATGCAGCTCAACCAGCGTACAGTTTCTGCTTAGCTTCACAGTGATGGTCCTCCAGCGCACCACAAATATCAGTGTAGCTTTAGAGTGAGAGTTTTGGAAAGGTATGTGTTTTCCAGTAGTAGCAGTACTGTAGTGTAGTAGAGTTTTGGCTGCACTTGCTCTTTTGTTTATGCATAGGATTCTAAAATCTACAGGCTGGACTGGTCTTCTATTTTTTACTCTCCAAAATTTGCCAAATAGAATGTGAGTTATGTGAGTAAGACATGCCCACAGTGTCTGTACAGATTAAGCATAAATAACAAATCCATCAATCAGTGGGCATTCTTGTGATAATTCTCTCTTCAAAAATCATCTAGTTATACAGTAATCCTAGAATAACAAGCACCAAAGCAAAGATCCCTCAGTGACATGCAAAGAAGGTACAGTAAACGAGTTTCCCGCCTTTACTCGACCCAAACCCTCTACCTTCCCCGTCCGCCCCGCAGTGACCCAAACTATCAGATGGGGTCAGGACAGGGTCAGCACACAGAGGAAAGGCTTCCAGCCCAGTACACATTTCATTCCCCCTCACCTGACTGGGGAAATCCCAGTTTTTCACCACTTTCAATGACATCCAGTATCGTACCTGAAAGGAGAAGAGGAGCGTTTGAAAAACGTTTTCCGATAACGACAAAAAAACTAGTCTTGTCTTGATCTTTTTTTTTTCATGGATGAAACTAGTGAGTGAATGAAACTCATTTGCCACAGAAAGGCAGATAATATTTTGAGAAGTCGACTGCATCGACTGATTCCGCTGCTCTGTGTGTTTCATATCTCTGACCTCATCCTGAAGGAAACCGAGGAAACACACACAGACGTTGACGCACACACACTTTCATATACTTGTGAACTGACAGGCTCTCAGGCACACATAAGCCCACTTATCCACTTATGAATCTCTGGGAATCACAACATAATTACATAATAGCATGTCGTATAAGAATTCCCCTGCACCCGTTTCAACCTTATAAAGCAGGTAATTCAGATGCCAGGCGTATTTTTATGCTCACTATGTTTCTGAAGTGTCTCATTCTCTCTCTCTCTCTCTGTGTATGTGTGTGCGTGTGTGTGTGTGTCTGTCAAGATCCGATGGGAGAAGAACATCACATTAGGAGAACCTCCGGGGTTCCTCCACTCATGGTGGTGGTGAGTGTTTTTCCAGCTAATTTTTTTCGATACATTCTTCTTAACGTTGCTTTTCTTGATTCCATCACAGAAATCACAAAATAAAGTAGTTTGATGTCTCTCCTGCTCCACTTTTTATTTATCTTTACTTCATTAATGATCTACAAAATTCTTTTTATCAGTTTGTTGCTTGGAAATTATATAACAAACCTTAACTCATCTTGCAGTGTTGACAAACCAAAAACGACTCTGTCTTCATGTCAGATTACAATACATCTGATATTGGGCATCGTGTTGATTTGTTCTGTCAGATTTTGATGTTTGACTTCACTTGCCATTCTCACAGACTGTCTTTCTGTGTGTTGCAGTGTTTTCTGGGACCTGTACTGTGCGGCTCCTGAAAGAAGAGACACATGTGAGCACTCCAGCGAGGCCAAGGCCTTCCATGACTACGTAAGTCTGCCTTTATTCATTTGCTTATTTTACTGTTTCTGACTCATCGGCGCTCTCAGATTTCTGCAGAAGTAAGAGCTAGGAAATAATACATACAGTATTGAACACATAGGCCTTGCATAGTGAAATATTAACAATTTAGTGCCTGTTGTCCCTGTGCTGGTAGCTGTAAACCCACTCAGCGGTTTGTGTCGCATTTTAGGGACATTTGCCAGTTTCATGACAGCATGAGTGAACAGGCGAGTTAAAGCCGCCAGTTATGGAGATGACCTCAAGACCGTAATTTGGTGTAATTAATGACTTAGATTAATTGATTTGTAGTCATAATGAGACTTCTGAACTTTTGACCACAACACATTACATTACAGTGTTACACATCTAAATTGATCATGGCGTTAATGCATTACATTGCAGTGCATTAGCATGAGGGTATCATCACGTTAATGTGGCTGCGGGAAAAAAAACATGGCAAATTATTTTAATTCTGTTTTATGAAATAAATTTTGTCACTGAACTGAACACAGTGAGATGATTTCCTAGTTTCAAAATGAAATTACTTTTGTAAATTCAAACAGATCTTTTTTCATTTCAAAAAACGAAGTTCGTATTTTATACTAATAACTTCTGTGCTCACCGACAATGATGTTTAAAACACTTTATTGTCTTCTAAAGACACTTAAAAACAACACATCTCACCAGCATCTCACGGTGAGTGTTTCATCTGCAGTGGTGTCAAATGTTCTTCTGGTTTTGATCTTTAAAGTGTGTGATAAAGTGTAGCGAGCACGCCGCACTGCTCGGGGTTCCTGCACACAACTTGCATTGAACTGAAGCACAGCAGCACAGCCACATCTACTATTGTGATCGCATTATCCTGAAGAGCCGGCTGAGCAGGAAGACATCAGCCCGCGTGGTGGAAACATTGTTTATTGCTGTGTTTTCTCAGTGTGACTCCACTTCACTGCTGTAATTCCCGCACATGGAGGCATGAGCTGGTTCAGTCACGCGCCATCCAGTAACTGGAATACGGTGAGCGGTGCCAGGGCTCTGAAGGTTTTAGATGAACGACTGACTAAGACAGAGAAAGTGTGGCTCCCCTCCTCTCAAGGTGTTTGTGTGGGCGAGCGGGGGGTCTTCTCTCTCCTGCTTTTTATGTTGTTGTTCTCCCTCTGAAGCCAGAAGTCTGATTCATCAGATTTGTCTGTACAGTGGTTTATTGAGATGTATTGTTGGAAGTGCACAGGCCAGGGGTTTCTGCCTACCCCAGCAGGATCTCCTCTCTCTCCTTTTCTGTGGTTTGCTCCCTCTTTCCCTAAAGCTTGCAATCCTGCAGAACTGGTGGGGGGCTCTCTCCTCTTTTATCTCCTTGCAGTAGCTGTGTGTGTGAGTGTGTGTGAGTGTGTGTGCACGCGCATACATAGGTGATGCTGCTGATGCCAGTGATGATGATCAGGGTGATGAATAGGCACTCCGAGGACGAGGCAGCAATGCAATGATGTCATCCGGCTCCGGGGAAGGGAGCTGGAGGGCAGTGCGACCTCCGCCTGGAGACAAACACCGAGGAGAGGAGCGAGGGGGGGGGGGACCGATACATTCGCGGAAAGAAAGGGGAACTAGTTAAAGACAATAAAAAGTTGGATGCTCCTCCCTGATTGACACCCTTATCCGAAACATGTCTAAAGACTGAAAAACAAACAAACAAAAAAAAAATTCACTCTCTAATTAAATCTCATGATAGTCGAGATGACAACAACAGTATCGTGTGTTTTGACTTACCCGATCAAAATCAATTCAATTCACAAATCATTCAGAATAAATCTTAACGTCATTAGCAAAGGCCACCAGCAGCATCTTATTCTTACATTTCCTGCAGGGATGTAATCAGAGAATTATAATTAGAGCAATTGTAATTAGACCAAGGTCACTTTCAATCAACTGCTCCAATGCTGCACTGCTGCTCAGATCCAATCAGAGGTACTACCCACATATCTGCAGCTCAATTATAAAAAAAAAAAAAAAAAAAAAAATGAAGGGACAACTGCGGTGGACGTCGTCGGAAAAAAGTAGCACGCCTTAATTTGATGCTTGTGTCTCTCTTTCAGTCTCCTGACTTTGAGACTGATGGAGATTTTAATCAGACATTTTCATGGTAATTATTTTCAGATAGCTAATTACCCAGTGAAGTCCTAATTAATGCAAAGGAGATGTAGGAGTTCATTCGCATCATCTTTCTGTCCCTTTCCTTTGATAATTGATGGCATTGTAACAAGGCCTTTGACTTCATTCGTGCATCTATTCCCGTTTTAAACTGCTGTGTCTAGAGACAGTTGGTTTTTGTGAGCGTGTGATTCAAACACACAGTTTCATTTGTGTTTTTGTCTGTCGAGACTCCTGTGAGGGAGATGGCGATCTGGTAACTCAGTGTGTGAGGATGATCTTCGAGGACATTTATACAGTAATCTAATGTTAAAAAGGAAAGACAGAAGAGACCGATGAACAAAGTGAACAGCGATGCAACACTATTGATTTCCATCTGCAGACGAGGCTCTTCTGGCATCAGAAAAGCAGTTTACAGTTCTGTTAAGTGCTTTGTAAATTGTCTTCTCTAAACCAAACGAGTGGTTTCCATTTGCAGTATCCCTCCCATAGAGTCGCTGAAACAAGTTATTTTTAAATTCCTGTGTTTGGCCTGGTAATGACTTTTCAACGGGGAAAGTTAAAATGGTCAGAATAAACACAAACACTGTACAGGTCTAAATGTATATTTGCAACATTGCAAACATGGATTGTTTCTGCAAGGTTTTTATGAAGTGAAGGTCATTAAATGAGAATGGTGTGAAAAAAGACTGATGAATTGGAAACATTAGGGGAGTTTGGGAGAGTTTGACTCTGACCTGAGCTCCTCCAGGACAGATGCCTGACTGATTCCAGAAGATTATCAGTGTCTGACAGTTGTACTGGTCGTGCTGTGAAGCCGACAGATAAGAACGAGCTTTAACTGTAACAGGTCTCTGGTAGAAAAAGTATCGTGTAGGAAACAAGGATTTTGTTAAGAATGAAATCAATTTCTTGAACATTATGTTGAAGTGCTTTTTTTTATTAGAAGGTACCATGTTACTGGACTTTAATCTACCTTTGACTGATTTGTGAGTGTGTGAACTTGTAATAAATTCTCTTAACGAAAAATAATAATACCAAAGCTGTGAAGTCAAGTGGGGAATAATTATTTTAATTAACGAGTCTGCCATTTATTACATCAATAATTTACTTCATTAAAGGTGAAATGAATTACCGGTGGATGGAATATGTACATATGCGGTATAAGTTGGAGTACATTAATGTCTCCTGGCCACAATAATTATTAATGCAAAAACTGAAATGAAAAAAATAATCAAATTACATACAGTTGCAGATTTCTCAAAACATTTGAATATAATAAAATAATTTTTGTGCTCATTTTCATTAACAGTTAAACTGTCTTTAGAAAAATACACATAAACTGAAATATTTGTTTTTTTTAATTAAACTCTTATTTCATAAGTTCCAAAATACAGTGTTTTAAAATGTAACAATGTTTCATAAGATCACATGCTATTATTATTATTAATTTTTTTTTTTTTTTTTTTGGTAACCAGTCTGTCATTAACACAGTGAAGTTTTAATGTGGAAGGTTTCAGTGTTTATCATTTTACAGCTAATCGCCAAAAAAAATAACCTTTTCATTGATATTCAGTTTTTTTTAAATGCACATTTTAGGTTTATCCAAGATCCGAAGTGTGTATTGTCATATCCACAGCTTGGGAAAAAGCTGAAGCAAAATATGATTTTAAAGACATCCGATCAATACAGGCCACTGGAGTGGAGCTGGAGAGAGGAGCAGGGTTGTGAACTGCTCTTCTTGAATTACACTCACTTAGATTCTTATGTGAACTTTTTTCAAAACTAAACAGTCAGACTGGGAACTACTGTTTTAAGATGTTGCTAAATTGGTAAAGCTGCAGGGGAAGAAATAAAACAAAAAAACAAAAAACTAAAAAAACCTTGTGATCGCACCCCGCTGACTGTATGTACAAGGCTAAATAACTGAAGACGAACAAAGACTATGACAGATGGACGGAGTGGAGATGGAGCAGACGCGGAATGTGCAATAGACAGCCAGTCGTGTTACGGGGAAGCATTATAGCGCGGGGAGCCTGGTATCAATGTATGGTATCGCTGTGGGAGATAGCAGGCACACAGCAGTTAGAGGGGAAGAAGAGATCAAGAGGCAGTGCCAAGAGCAAAGCCCCTTTGATAAGAATGGCCCGACTCGGGCTGCCAGATCCAACAATCATACTCTTCCCACTCACGGATGGAAATGTATTCACACCGCTCAATTTAACAGCGCAGCACATGCACCGCCATTATAGTAAAGCTGGGAGATACACAGATTTGTAAATATGTAACAACATGCAGGACCACTTGGTTCATTTGCATACTGAGGCGCTCTTAGTGTTCGATAAGCACAAGCGCACACATGCTCTGTCTGAGAGACGCTGAAGGACAGAATTAAACTCCTATCGGCGATGGAAAACACAGAGTGTAAAGTTCAAGGGTGTATTATTACACTTAGGGACACAGGTTAATTTAATTTATCCGAATAATGTAGGACCAGAGACGCTGCATGTTCCTTCCTTTTTGTGCTCATCTTGATTGAGCCACTGCTTCATAAAACAGCTGTTTGCCTCATTCCACTCTCCCTCTATCGATGTTGTGTAAACTTAGCCACACAGTTGCACATAATACTTCCAAGAAATCTGCAATAAAATGTGGTTATGTTGCAATGATTAATAATTAATGTTTAATTCCACAGTAGCACCGCCAGGGTGGCAGTATGAGCTGACCTTTTCCGGATCAAATTTCAACTTGTACCCAAGAAATATCAAAACAAGAAGTGCAGATTGCCATGAAATTCACTGTGTTTGATGTGTTTGTCATAATTCCTGCTCCATACTTTTCTTGCGTGCCTATCCAGCACACGAGATTTCTTTGTCTTTGTAATTACACGAGCTTTAATCAAATTGTTTTGTTTGGAACATGAAAAAGATGGTATTGAACAGATATTTAACGCCATGGCTCTTTTCTGACTGAAACAGTCTGGGTAAGTGGACGGTGAGAAAAGAAGAAAAAAAATCCCACCTCAACTATCCACTTTAATACTCCTATTTCCTTGCTGTTATGTTTTTGATTGCACAGAGAAAGCTTTACAAATGTAAGGCTCAACCATATGTCAGGTTCCATTCATCTTCCTGAAGAAACACTTGTCTGTCTGCACACACACACACACACACACACACACACACACACACACACATCAAATGCATGTTTTTTTGACAGTGCAAAGAAACTGGCGTGCCTGTTTAAAACCCACACAGTGGAAGAACATGCAAACTCCACACAGGAAGAATGAAACCCCTAAAGAGAGGAAAAAAATTGATTTACTTATTTACAAAGATGTGTTTCCCTCCTCTGCTCCCCTGCTCCTTTTCAGTGATTCTAAATTTTTTGAAAATAATAGTACTCTGAATACAAATCCAGCAAAATGTTCAGCATTTGAGTATCGTAATTACTAACTCTGAGAACAAAAGCTTTGGGTGACTGATCACTGCAGTGAACGAGACAAAACCAGAATTAGTGGATTTCTACCGTCACCCTCACTTTGTTTGTTTGTTTGTGTACTTAGTTACAGATGTAGAAAAGCAGAGTGGACAGAGACACCTATAAACAGAGACGCTGTTGTCTCCACGTATTGTGGGTAACAAGCTGATTCCAACCAGTGGAGGAACCAATGGGGGTTGCAGAGACCCCCAGTCTGTTTCCAGGGAAACAGCACTTCTCCTCCTCCACCTCCTCCTCCTCCTCCTCCTATCCCTCACCCCCACCCTCTCTCTCGCTCTGTTTCCATCCATGTCTCCCTATCTCTCTCTCTTCCACCCTGTTCCTTCCAGGCGGCGTTGAGGAGAGGGAACGTGGAGGTGACTCACTGTAACATCATTGCCATGGCAATGAAGAGCGAGCCAAGCGGAGAAGGGAACGAGGGAGAAAAAAGAAAGGGAGTTTCCATAGGTTGAGCACAGTGAAAATGGTGTTCGTGATCTTTCAGCAGTGTTTTAAAAAGCAAGGAGAAATTTCTTTGTTTGAGTGCATACTGTGTGTAGTGCTGCTTATACCCAAAGATTTATTTTCCAAAGGAGAAAAAAAAAAAAAAATCGAAGAAACATTACAGTTTCCCGCTCTGCTTCTCCAGCATCGCTCTCCTGTGCTTGTCCCCTTCACTCTCTGTGCACGGCTCATTCCGTCTCCCACATCAGCATTTTTTCCCCCTCTCCTCTTTGTTCCTTCTGCCTATCTCTGCCCTTGTTCTCCCGCTTTCCACATTCCTCTTTATGTCTGCTGCTTCCTGTCTTTGTGGCCTGTTGCACGCAGCCCTGCAGCCTCCAGGGAGTGTGTTTCCCAGCGGCGTGTTACGCTGAGTCACGTCACATGCATGTTTAGACACGCCGGGATGGAGCATTTACGTGATGTTGACATACGCTGCGCCGCGTCGGGCAGAACTGCGATGAGAGCGGAGGGCAGAGGTTAGCTGAGGACAGGAAAAAGCAGATGGTGTGAGAAGAAGTAAAAGTGCAGAAGCCTGTGGGATGCAGCCGAGCACTTTCTGTGAGTGCAGATATTATTATTGATTATGTAAATAAGGGACTTTGTCAGGAGCATCTGTTATTGTCTCCAAGTGTCTGACGAAACAAGATATTACTGTCTGAGCTTTACGTGTTCGTTGCTTCAAGAACATTTTACAGTGTATTTTTGCAGGAGGAGAAAAAAAACTTTAGGGTTATGACTTTTTTTTTTTTCACTGAAACATTGAGTCTTCCCTGACCCTTGCAGGGAGGAAAGTTATAGAAAAGCTGCAAAAGTTTACACAGCCGCGACCTCACAGTTTACACGTGTGTCAGGGATGATAGTGAATCATCCGGAGGCTGAGCTGCAGAAGTAGCAGCTAAAACTGCACCGAGAAAGTAGGAGGGCAGGAGAAAATGCTGACACGATCAAACCGGAGCGTTCTCTCTTTGACCCCAACTAACCTCAATGATTCTTTTTTTTTTTTTTTTGTTGCTGTTATCGACAGCCATATCCTTATCTCCCGGTGTTCTCTATGTCTGGCTTCATAGCACTAGGACAAGTACAAGATGAGACAACGTCTTCCTCATGCTTCGCACCAACCTTTCAACCTTTTTCTTTCACTATGAGCAAATAGCTGCACAGATCACACAGTTCAGAGATTCAGATACGGAGGCCTTGTTGAGATGGTTCGGACATGTGTTGAAGAGACATGGAGAAAATATTGGAGAAAAGTCTGAGTCGGAGGAATGTGGAGATGACTTATGGATTTAGTGATGGATAACATGTGGACGGGTGTAGGAGTGAGGAGATAGGGTTAGATCTGACGTGGTGACCCCTGGAGGGAGCAGCCAAAAGACGAAGAAGAAGAAACGATTGGATTGAAGCTCACATAATCCATACATTTGTATTAACAGTGGATAAAAAAAAAAACCACCATGATGAAGAGTAAAGTTAATTTAAATGCCCCTTGTGTGTTGAGTCCATCTGTGTTGTTGAACCATGAACGATAGTGACGGCAGATGCGTTACACCCAGCACCACCGTGGCTATCACTCTCTAGTCTGTGTGTATCTGCCAGAGCATCAGCGTGTGGCTCCACCTCTCGTATTGTGCGGCTCCTTGCAGCCTCAGACATGTTTACAAGAGGTCGATAATGACATCAGTGATAAAGAAAACGGGGCGAGTGGCCTCCGTCTCTGTCGCCCCGTGTGCAGTTGATATCGCCCTACCTGTTATCGCCCGGCGAGACCGGGTAGATTAGCGCCGTGCTGCCATTTACCAGGTAATCACCTGTAATGTTACACTAGAGAGGGCCTGGGTGCTGCTAGGAATTCTGTGTGTTGCAGGATAATGTGCTGCAAAGCGCGATGGAGATTACGGAAGATTATGAAAGAGTGAGGCGGGGAACTGTGAGGGCCTAGGATGTTGTTCCTTATTAAAAAGAAAAAGGAAAACACTAAATCAGAGGAGAGAAATTAGCCTTTCATTAGTTTATACACACAAAAACTAATTTCCGCTCCTCATATCCGTCATGTCCCCCGTTTTCCTCTTTGAAGTCGAGAGTCCACCAACCATTGTGTCACACTTTAGTTATTAAACAGACTCCTTTTGTTGTTGTTGATTATTTATCAGCATGACAAAAGCTGCTAAACATGTTTGACTTCTAGTTTTTCTTTACACTTGCACAGCACTTTCAAATCTGATCCCTCTCCTCCTACATTGCCAAATCATTACAGCTTTACTGAGAAACTAATAAGATAATAATGAGGCATCACAGTCGCACTCAGGATCAGGACTGATGCTCGTGTTAATGCATCCAAACAGCGATCAGAGCCAGCAGCAGCGATGTACAGATAAACACCATAATGTCTCAAAGTGTTGCACATTTGTTTGCTTTCTTCTTACTCAGCTTTTCATATATTTTGATTCTTTGCTCCATTAAATCAAGCTTGAGGTTAAATGGTTTAATCTCTTTTAAATTGAGTATTTGTATTTTATCATTTTGCCATTAATATTTTCATATCAGCGTTTAAACCTTTGTATTTGCGAGTCACATCTCATAAACCTGAAACGTGCCGTTGAGGTAATCTCTGAATATCTGAAACATGTGTCCAGTAAATTTAAATTGTGACTCCACTTGGTTTAAGGGACTTGAAGTTAAACAGCAGAGGTCCGGGATGGCGCACATACGCACATAAGACTTTTTTCCACTTTCTGCTGTCTTGTTCTGGTGAACCATATAGTGTGTTTTTGATAGAAATGCGAGAGGGGATATTTTAAAAAGTCAGTTCGATCAGAAGTTTGTTGATCAGTCTTGCCATCAGAGACTGTGAATAATGCGTAGTTAAAACCAGTCCATCCACATCTCTGCGCTGCTAGCCCACTTTCTCTTCTCTTTTTGTACGTCTCCCCTCTTTTCTTCCCTGACAGGCTTTTCTTAAATCTCAATTGTGTAGTTGTGCTTTTGACAATGGCTGACAGGCCATAAAGCTATATTCTGCACATGCATATACGCTAATGCAAAAATCAATCTTCTCATTGTGTTTCCGCTCTCACACTTTAATGTGCGTGTGTGAACGCGTGCTTGTCTTGTTCCAGCGTGCATGTGGGTTAGAGAGAGAGAGAGAGAGAGAGAGTGACATGCAGAATGGTAGCATCTCTCCTTTCCACTCCTCCCCCCGCCTCAGTTCTTCAGGAAGTGGACTAATGGCATTTTAGCGGATGGAGGGAGCGGGAAAGAGGGAGAGAGAGAGAGGGACGGAGTTCCTTCCTGGGTAGCGTGTCATTCGTAGATCCTGAAGTACTCCGAGTGGCCTTGAGACTTGGTGGTAACCCTTCCACACCCCAGACCTCCCCTGCAACCCAAAGCTCACACCGAATGACAAGTCCCTCGACTTGTTGCTGAAACGTCATCCTACTGTGTCAGACATGTATGAGCACTTGTAAAGGTGTCATATTAAAAGATATATGTAAAAAAAAGTAATATTTACAGAACTTTCTGGTGACTAATATATCATCAGTATTTGCAAATTATGCTGTATTAATGACGATGCATTTCTACGTGTTTCATACCTCTTTATGCGGCACCAAATCCTGACCCCTTATCACAGCTGTTTCCCTCTGTTATTTTTGCCCAACAATGGAAAGAGATGGCAACACAGGCACTGCTATTGTAAACACTAAATGAAATGTCGCACGTCACTTGCAATTTCCAGGTGTGCGATAGAAAAACTTGCTGCCATGGGCTCGCGTATGAATGAGGCAAAATGAGACGGAGCTGATTTGCGTGACTGTGAGAGACAGAGAGGTGGAGAAAGCAGACAGCAGCCGATGCAGGTTGAGAGAGAGAGAGAGAGGAGAGAGACCTCTCTCTCTCTAGGTAGACACAGACAGCTTTTTGAGATTCCACTCACGCATCTCTGAGTGTCTCTCAGTCTCTGCAGTATTGAATGAAAATGACTCCCCACCTTCACACACACACACACACACACACACACACACACACACACACACACACTAGCTAGGGACACAATCTGTAAACATATAAGGATGAAAGAGTTTGCAAGTTATCTCATTAGGTATTACTGGGCCCTTTTAGTCTGATGGGATTAGTGTACTGTGAATGTAGTATAGAGAAAGTCTGATTAAGTTGTAAAGTGGCGAACGGCAGCGTAATTGAACTTAATTTAAATGTCTGCAGTTCCTTCAATGGATTTTTGCAAATATTTTCCCCTGGAAGACGGCATGTTTTATCGTTTACTTCCATGTGAAGCAAAAGAAAAGTGAGGAGTTGTAAAGTGTGTAAGCTCTGATAAATAAAATAAACAGAACTGCAGTGCCTGTTTCTGTCCTCATTCAAATCTTTGCTTTAAGAATGCACAGTCAAACTCAAATTGTTATTGTTGCTGACGCGAAACATGCAGATTTTTCTTCTATGTGCGTTGAGTTGTTCCCACAACCGGAGGAAAAAGAGACACGTCGACTGGCATGATCCTTTACCTCTGCAGCTCACATGAGAATATATAATGTTCAATCCTGAACATCTGTATCTATTTACGTATGCTTTTTGAGACACTGATCTCATTTCCCCTCCATTTGGACATTATGCTTTAAGGAGGGCGCATTAGGGCACTTTCGGTGTGTTGTTGTTGCGGCGTGCCTTACTGTATGTCATGTTGTGTATGTCTGGCATACTGTAGTGTTCTCCAGGAGGGAGGTATTTTGAATAATTTATGCAACAAATGGGTTTGCCAGGAGATGCAGGTGTTCATCTGAGGACATGCGGGGGCCGATCCACCGCCTCGGGTTTCATCACAAACACCTTTAAGTTAGAGCGGCGGTCCGCCGCAATGTAGGAACGGTCGTACACAGCAGTGTGCAGAGAGCAATCACTGATGTCAAATAATTCACAGTTTTCGATGTGACAGGGACAATACGGTTGATTATTTAAAGGCTTATGGAAAATAAGACAAAAGTGGTAAAGGACATGGGAGGGATGCTTGTGTCGCGTATCTCACTCTTCCTAAAAGTAAAACTGCACAACAAGAGAAAGGTAGATGTCATTCAACAAATGAGAATTTCCTTTGTCAAATAGTCTGACTCCTATAATGGCCCCCCTGCTATTTGTTCACAAATTGAATCTGCAGTGAACTCTATCGGATGAAGTGCGGTGGAAATTAGCAGCAGTCGTTCATTGTGTTTAAACTCAGTCAGAAATAAACCTTCGCTGAGGCTGTACTGACAGTTACACTCACACAACACAGTGTAGAATAAAATAAAATGAAAAAAAAAACCCCACCTGCTCAATATTTCATTGTTCCTCTCACTTAGCCCTGTCAGAGAAGTGTAAACATTGATGTGTGAGAGGTGCAAATGATAGACTCATTGACAGTGTGCAACAATCTGCTGGGCTTTGTGTTCGCAAAGGTTAAGTGCTGGAATATGTTGAGCTTGGCTGTGAATCTGAATTAAAACACAACTGGCAACTAGGAATTAATTCTGATTCAGAGATACTCTCTTTTATGTATAAATCAAAACCAGCATCATCTCCCTGATCGCCGTGTTGTTGTAGCGAACGTTACTTTCTCCTGTCTATAATGATCCATACGGCAGCTCAGAAAGGCAATGAGCATTACTGGGCGTCTCGTAAGCATGTTTAACAACATGGTATTGTGATGAAGGTCACATTTGGGGGGATACGAGTTTGTGTGATTTGACAAAATGTTGAGCTTTATCATCTCACACTTCCCAGCTGTGTGGAGGCCAACAGTTCGACTGAAGAGTCTTCATGGAGTCTGGTTACAGGGACGCTGCTGTGCGGCCTCGTGTTGATGTGTTCAGCTCTTCACTGTGAGAATATCCCCAGGATTTTCTGGGCTTATTGTTATTGTCGTTCTGCGCTTGAGGGCCTTTGTGGGTTTCTCATAGACTCCAAAATCAGACAGTGGTGTAAATGTGTGTGAGAGACTGTTTGACTGGCATGTTCAGGGTGTACCCCGCCTTTTACCCGTGAAGTGGCAAGAAGGTGGAGATTTACAATATATATGTTAATTTTCCACAAATACAGAATGAAAGGAAACTTTTTTCTTCCTTTCAGAGGTACAAGATATATTTAACAACTGATGAAATAACTTAAAGACAGTAGCTTTAAACATTTTGGCATATTTGTTGTTTTACAGCAGTGAAACGTTGGTGGAAATAGTTTAAATATATGAAAATATGCTAATTCGGTTTTCTTTTATCATGTAAAGTCCAGCTTAGGTATTTACTACAGCTGATTGAGAAGTGGCTCATAAGACTCTGATTAAATGTTTTACACCTCACGCGTTCATAAATGTGATCTAACATGAATTATTGAGCTGCAGAGATGCTGATAAGCGTTGTTGCAGGTATTAGTTTTATCAACAGAGCAAGGCCTCTTCTTCCTCATTGTCCTCCCCCAGCTAAGCTTCAGGCTTGCTTTGCTTAATATTGTCTGTAGGATTCAGTAAACTTCCTCATCTAATGGAGTCAGAGAGGAAAAAAACTTCACTTCTCAAATATGAATGAACTAATTTCACAAGAGCCTCAATCACTATTTGACTGACATATTAAATTCTTTTGTAACAAATTGTTCAAATCCTTTTGATTCTCTTTAACTAACCTGTTATTTGACTCACAGGTGCTTTGCCATAATGGAGAGAGACTCTTGGTATTCACAGGGCTGCTGCCGCTGTTTTGTTTTTGTTTTCCATGCATGGAAGGTGGAGCTAGTTTTGAGGCCGGGAGATATCCTGGTGTGTTGTTTTATTTATTTATTTAGTTTTTTTTTTCCTCAGTGCTGTATTTGCAAATGCTGCTTTTGTCAGCAGGTCAGGTAGATTTTCATTCTTTCTTTTCCTTTCGCTCTTCCGAGTTCCACTTTTTCCTGCACGAACATAAAGTGCAAACACACACAAACACGCACACACACACACACACATGCGCACAGTCATAATCTGTACTTTGTCCTCTTTCCCTCCCTCTTTCTCTCTGTGCGTGAAGCAAACTCAGCAGACCTCCAGGCTGCCAGGGAGCGCAGGCATTCTGGGTAATCCAGGGTGCGAGAGAGAGTCCAAAAGAAACAAGGGGGAAAAAAAAAAAATCTCTCACAAAATACAACACACACTTGATGCTGTACATGTTGTTGGCTACTCGGACACACAAGCACACCAAATCCAGCCTCTCACCATTGAACCGTGGAGATACATTATCCATCTGTGTCCATCTGTACGTTCGTCTGCTGAGACAAATACAGGCTGTGTCTGCAGCAGAATGTGGAATCCAGAAACTGCACGGCATCCTGGTCCTTGCTGCCGAGCATTAAGGACGGGATGTGTGAGTGAGAGCGAGGGAAGCTGAGGGGAATATAGCGAGGATGGTGGGGTGGAGCAGCGCAGGATACCGGAGTGTCGTCAGTCTGCTTTTATCTCAGCTCTGATTAAACCTCGTTCCTGTCTGACCTAAAAAGTCAGCTGGCGGAAACTTCAGAGACTGTGGGTGAATTTCACCGGAGCTCTTTACACCCAGCCGATGCCTTCAGAGAGGGAGAGAAAGTGAGAAGAAAGATCAGAAAAATAGAGCAGAGTGGGCAGATACAGAAACACACACACACACACACACACACACACACACACACACACACACACACACAGATGCAGACATCCTGTCTTTGTGTGCTCCCTGTGGACACATATTATCATATATATGGAGGTGCACTCTCCACACTGCATGCTGTCTGCTCCGTTCTCCTAAAGAGGATGAGGAAGAGGCCGGTGCTGGGTGGTAACTTCGGGTTAGTAGTACAATACCACAGGAAGCAGACACAGGCAGCACTGAAATGATCCAGCACCACCCGTCTGGGACAAGTACAACAAAAAAACACAATGTGTAAAAATAAACTTGAGCCAGCCTGGCACAGCATCTGCAGAATATGAGATGTATATGCAACAGTGAAGGAGAGACAGCAGGACAGAAATGGAGGACAACCAACAAATTGCAAAGTTTCCTTCTGCTTCTTCTTGGTTTTTTTTTTTTCTTTTTTTTTTGAAAAATTGTCTTTGCATCACTTAGAAGTAGCAAGTTCTAAAGGTAGTGTGCAGTTGTGTACAATATGGATTGAAGAAGTCAAGAAAAGTGTCAGTACTGCAGTGTAGAAATATGCATTTGAAAGTCAGTTCTGTATTAAGATGTTGAATTGATCATAAAAGTGTATTTAAACTATCAAAAGTAAAACAGGGCCATTTATTGTGCAGAGAAGAGACCTCTGTGATTTAGTGTGTTCCATTATTATTGATCTAGCTCCAACTTTCCTTGTTTTATATTCTGTTGGATAGTTGACTTTTTAAAAGAGAACAGTATTTAAACACTCATAATGTGCAAAGGGACATGGATACCAAATCAAACAATAGAGTCAGACACACGGATTCCCTCTGAACTGTGGTGAAGTCGAAGCAACAAAAAAAAGAAAGAAAATTCTCGACTCAGATGCAGCAGCTGTGTACACAACTACAAGTACAGTACTCCACCAAAGAGTTCTTTTTTTTTCCTGGTGACGAGCAGAGAGGTGTTGAGTTTGCTGTATCGCACATAAGTTTGAGAAGTGTGCTGAAGTATTTTTTTTTCTGTGTGTATGTGTGTGTGTGTGTGTGTGTTTACCTCACCCAGAGTGCAGCAGCTCCAAGCCCAGTGCTCGGGAACCTGCCCACAGGGGAGGGAATGCCAGTGGGTCCTGTCCCTCCAGGGTTCTTTCAGGTACACAACACACACACACACACACACACACACACACACACCACGAGTCATACTTTTGTTTGCGCAGTTTTTTATATCGTACATTTTTCTGTCTAGTATATCTCTGTTTGATGGCTGCTGACAACACTTCTCCACTGTCAGATGAAGAAAGGCGCCTCTTTTCCCGACTCCTCCTTGATTAACCCTAAACTGAGTCTAAGTTTGAAACACGGCATCCACCATGATCGGCATGGAGCTGACTCTTTGCCACCATGCTGTATTAAGGTCTTCATGATGTGAGCCTGCTCTCAGGTTTTGGTACCAATATATCGAAGAGAGACGTGCACGTACGCACGCACACTCATGCATTGTGTTTTTCCTATATTTCAGGGACTTTGCGTTGATTTGCATTCATTACCGAATTACTCAAAGTCAGTCAGAGGGACTACTGCCTTGAGCTAACACCAACCTTTATCTGACAGTAAAACATGCCGTCGCCTAAACCCTTTCCTGAGAAAGTGGTCGCATTTTCAATTCTGCATTTTGTCCATTAATCGTATTGATGACAGCTAGAAAATGAATTGTTACTCTAAACATTGAGATAGGTGCTGCTGGTTTGTACATCCACACGTGCACATTTTTACCCCCCTCTACTCGTGTATATACAAGCGTTTCTAATTTTTCCATTAAAATTACGACATTTCATTGTCGAAACATTTATTTTAAGAAGCTTCTCCTGGTGGATTCATCACAAATCACTTAACCTTTTATTAAAGAACACACAGTGAGCATTTGCTCCACAGTGAGTCGTGTGTGTGGGGCATCACAATGCATCTTCCCAAAACGGAGAGAAAAACAGAGTTTGACAGGGAAGATAAATCCTAAGGAGAGAAAAAAAACACACACACATGCAGCGTTGCTCCAGATCATCTCCGAAGGCCTCTTCCAGTTGTACATTGATTACCTGTCATTATCAGTCAGATTCAGAGGCCCACATCTGACACTGCGATCAATAGCTTTCCCAGTCGTTTGCGAGTTCCGCTTTCAAAAACTCAAATGTGAGTTGGAGCAGCCTTTTCCGTCTCCCTCTGAAGAACAGTTACTCTTTGATGACGGGGTCCTGTCAAATTGTGTTAGCTGAAGAAAAGCAGCAGTTACCTCAGCTCAGGGTCTCCATTCAGACCCGAGGGAAAGTATCTCACCTGCTGAGTTTGATAACAAACTGCTCGTCGTTTCCAAGCAAGAATGCAGATGACAGGTAGTGATAGTGTATCTTCGCTGCTTCCCTATGACTGAATCGCTCATTCTCCCATTCCTGTCCTTTTTTGTTAAAGAGTTTGTATTTATTTTAATGTTTCAAGACAATATAGCACCTAACTAGACCTTAAATAGCTGTATTTATGTGATGGCCATATGACTCAGGTAAGAGAGTGAGTTAATGGTAAACTCAGATCAAATCAAGAGGACCAGTGCCCTCTAGTGGCGGATTGTAGTACTGCATCCCTGACTCTGCAGACCGGCCTTTCCAACCACAGTGGCTTCAGTTCAGCAGACATAGCAACAGCATTGTTTCTGTCTGTGGTGAGGACAAGTGAAAACCCACGCACAGCTGCTAAAGAGCTAACCCTAACCCTACACACACACACACACACACACACACACACACACACACACACACACACACACACACACACACACACGCACACACACACACACACACACAGCCAAACTATGCGGTTAACACATGAACGCCACCCGTCGCTCTCCACAGAGTCAGGTCTCATGAAAAAGAGGTCAGCTTCCCTGAAGGCTCATGAGCCCCAGAATCAGCAGGTGGAGCTGAGAGCAGCTGTGCCTGGTTTTTTATTTTACAAACTTATTTCGTCTAGTTTGGATATGAGAAGGAGATCATCACAGTTATTAGCTGTCTTGACCTTTTTCGTTGACTGGATATGTAAATAGTGTGTTCACTGTTCTTTCAGCCATTCATGTCGCCTCGATACCCCGGAGGACCCAGACCGCCTCTGAGATTACCCAATCAAGTAAGAGCCACACTGACACCTGCAGGTGGAAGACAAAGCCGGATGGTAGTAATGGTGATTTATCCTCCCTGCAACAGTGATGATAATACCGAATGATACTACATCCTGTTTGCTCTGTAGGGACTTGGAGGAGTTCCAGGTAGCCAGCCAATGTTACCAAGTGGAATGGATCCCACAAGACAGCAAGGTACGCACTGCACACACTCACACACACACAGCACAGCCTTTTATTTGGATGTGTGGATCCAACATGTTGTATCAAAGCTTTTGCAGTTGAACAGACTTCACAGAAATATTACCAGATGAATATCTGTGGCCTAAAAGAGCCTGACATGTAGGATATGTTTAGTACTCTCAAAACCCCTAATGGGTCTTTTTTTTTTGTGTCAGATCATTATTTTATTTTTTTAAATGCTCCGGTGTTTGTTTAACTTGTCCAGAGGGCGACTCACCAGGTGCTGCGTTTATTATCTCTTTGCTAGAGGGTGAATCTAGAGATTTCGCTAAATCAGCCCGAGTCCTGAGAGGAGAAGTACTGAGTGAAACAATCACGAGTCAAAATCAAATAATGATTTTTCATTAGGACTAAAGTTGTGGATCAGCTGACCACGACTTTTCAGATAAGACTCGCTGCTAGGATGGAATGAAACAGTAAACCTCACAGTATTTTGTTGTAATGGTTAATTTTTATGAAGAAAAACATGTAAAGACTGGTATTTAGAACTTGGTTCCAGCTTTTGATTTGGTGTTTTTTCTCAGTGTCTTTTGGATTTGGGATTTCTTCACATATTTTATTTTGTTTTATTTCATTTTGTTTTATTGTTGTTATCCTAAAACATTTTCAATATCAGTGAAGTTCAGCAGCACTGATCTATATCAGACTTTTTCCACAAAACACTGAGAGTGTTGCCAGAGTCACTTCATGAGGTTTGTTGTAGAAGCAAAAGAACAAGACCTTTGTTTCAACACCTTGCTCCCGTCCCCGGATGACATGTGAATTAAAGATTCAGGGTTTCCAGTTGCATTTCAACCAACCTCACAACCTTAAAACAGCAGCTCGATAAACTGTGAATGTAACAGGATCTGTGTCGCCACACATGCGAGTTTCATTTTCTCACATGCTGTTACATCTAATTTCAAAACAATAACATGTACAGAGGCACAAAACTGAAGAAGAGCTTATTTAAGAGAAATTTAACAAGCTGTGGTAACAAACAAGATCTGTTCACGTAATCTGCGAAGCTACAAGTGATAAAGTTTCAGAAATGCTGATGCTGCTCTCGGTGGAACTAACTGAACATTTGAAGTCGGTCTTTGTTTGTTTCAGGACATCCAAACATGGGAGGACCGATGCAAAGGATGACCCCTCCCAGAGGGATGGTGCCGCTCGGGCCTCAGGTACAGACGACCAGGACCTTTAGGAATAGTTGCAAATGGTTGCAGTGCGAGTTCAAATAAGCTCTTTATCTTTTCTTCATAAGTATTTTGCGTTCGGCTTTTCAGGCAAAATAAGATTTTGAAACATCCAGGATGTGTCAGCGGGACATCAGTTGGAACATGCCAGATGTTTCAAACAATCACTTTGTTGTTACGCTTTGG
Organism: Salarias fasciatus; assembly: GCF_902148845.1. Lineage (NCBI taxonomy): Eukaryota > Metazoa > Chordata > Actinopteri > Blenniiformes > Blenniidae > Salarias > Salarias fasciatus. The sequence continues at coordinate 12,230,445 of NC_043756.1, forward strand.
TGGAACTGAGAGTGTCTGTGGTGTTTTGTTCTCAGAACTATGGAGGAGGGATGAGGCCTCCGCTCAACGCCCTGGTTGGTCCTGGGATGCCTGGCATGAGCATGTGAGTGGCAAATGCATATTATTATACATTTTTAAAAAGAAAATGCCTGTCAGCCTCTCTTTCTTTTAAATGTAAATGAAGTCAAAGTATTTCTCCATTTCTCTGAGTCTGAATTTCGACATCCCTCACTTCTCACCACAGACGTCACACACAGCTTTTTGCTTTGTGTAATTCTTTAAGGTGTGCTCCAGGGCCTGGAGGTTCAGTCGGGATGAGATTTTTCTCTATTTATTCTTCTTCACTTGTTTTTTTTTTTTTTTTTTTTCCTACTTGTTCCCATCGTTCTTTTCTCACTTTTTTTTTCTTTATTTCTGGCACCAGATGAGCTTGTTATTGCCAACTCTGTCCAAGAGAGGTAGAAACAAAGGAGTCAGCCAAAACTCGGAAACTAAAGTGTGTGTGTGTGTGTGTGTGTGTGTGTGTGTGTGTGTGTGTGTGTGTGTGTGTGTGTGTGTGTGTGTGTGTGTGTGTGTGTGTGTGTGTATCAGGGGACCCGGTGGGGGAAGACCTTGGCCAAATCCTCCAAACTCCAACTCTGTAAGAGCTCAAACACAGAAACATGAAGAGAAACATTTGTTCTCTTCTCCCCCCTTCATGTTTTCCTTTCTGTGTTTTTCAGACCCCCTACTCCTCGGCATCGCCAGGAAGTTATGTGGTATGTGGATCCGATCCGACTCGCTGTTTTCTACACAAAGAGGCAGTCAAACACGAATTCATGTAAAACCTGTGCTTTCAGGGGCCTCCGGGGGGCGGCGGGCCACCAGGAACCCCGATAATGCCAAGTCCAGCAGGTAAGCTGCGTCTGTCAATATCTGTTAACATATGACAATAAATTTGTATCCTCTTATTGTTTTTAAATGTTTTTTTGGTTTTTTTGGGTTTTTTTTAGATTCCACCAACTCCGGCGACAACATGTACACGATGATAAACACAGTCCCTCCCGGCGGAAGCCGACCAAACGTGAGCGATTAGCGTAGACTTCAAATGGGATTGAATGAACTGATCGTCTCGCGTTATTTAGTAACGCAGGTGTTTAATCTGAGTGTCCGTTCTGTCGCCGCCGTCTCCCACGCACGTCCTCTCCAGTTCCCGATGGGTGGAGGAAGCGACGGTCCTTTAGGAGGAATGGCTGGAATGGAGCCTCATCACATGAACGGATCTTTAGGTACAGCTGGAGCGTTTCTGTTCCCGCCTGGAGTCTGAGCCTGGGTTTGATCAAACGTTTGATATTTCTGTTCCTACAGGGTCGGGTGATATGGACAGTCTCCCCAAGGTAAGAGACTTTTATCGTCGGCTCCAGTTCTCAAGATTTTTATGAGCAGTAGTTCCGATTGAGCTGTTTTTTTTATTGTTTTTTGCCTTTGAACAGAACTCTCCTGGTAACTTGAGTATGAGTAACCAACCTGGGACCCCGAGGGAGGACGGAGAGATGGGAGGAAATTTCCTTAACCCTTTTCAGAATGAAAGTGTAAGCTGTGTTATTTTTTCTGTTGGGTGGGCTGATCAGAGGGATTCGGGGGCGTCCGCTGCCAAAACTCCATGTGAAGTCTGGCTAAAATCTGTGTGAAACACAGATGAACCCTGAGCTGAAGTCCCTCTGGAAAACACCGATCCAAACGGCACAAAATATTGTGAACCTTCACCAAAGGTCACGATAAATCTCTCTGAGAAGCTTTTCGTGTGTTTTGAGTTTTTCTCACAATACAAAACCGTCATTAGCAACATGGAAAATTTGCCTGAATTAAAAAAAAACTATGCATAAAATGGTCAATTAAACACTTTTGCCTAAAGAGGGTGGCGTCTGTTAATTACAGTTTGAGACGACATCAGTCAGTTTTTTTCACATGATTTGAGGAAGCGCTTTTCAAAACGTATGGTATATTAGGAAACAAGCCAAACGTGTTTTAAAGTAAAGGTTTTGGTTCCAGTGACTTCCCACTGTTTACCTGGTGGACTATCCTACCAGCACTCTGTAACAATCTGAAAATTCAATGAGTAAGAATCATATTTGCGTTGTAATTTACATTGTAAAGCTTGTAATAGGATCTCAAAAAACACAATCACAGGACATAAAATTAGATATTGTTCTTTAGTCCGGAGCCAGACTAGATGTGATTTTCTCCTTGCTTCTGTCTGCAGTATTCTCCGAACATGACGATGAGTGTGTGAAGGCTCTGGGAGCCGGTTCGGCCAGACGCTCATGAGCCCGGTGTGGATCGGTGAAAAGCGGAGAGACAGGATGTGACGTCATCTTGGCCAGAGACTCTTCTTCCACCGCCCACCCACTCGGGACAATTGCCCCAGGCGCCTTCCCCTCCACCCCCCTCCCCGCCACACCACCCCCACTCTCCACATCCGTCTCTCTCTCTCTCTCTCTCTCTCTCTCTCTCTCTCTCTCTCTCTCTCTCTCTCTCTTTCTCTCTCTCTCTCTCTCTCTCTCTCTCTCTCTCTCTCTCTCTCTCTCTCCATTCATCGGTTCTTCCTCTGCACCGTACAAAAGGATCCCAAATTGAAGGAAGCCAGAGAAGAACTTGTTGTATATTCACATCTGGTGTGTATGGGACTGTACGCGCACACACACACACACACACACACACACACACACACACTCTCTCCAGTCACAGACTGATGTGATGCGGACACATCTGTCTGAGTTCAATACCCAAAAACATGCCAGTATCCTTCAGATGAAATGTCCAAGATTTAAAAAAAAAAAAGAAAAAAGAAAGGAAAGAACATCTCCACTTTTGAATTGATGCATTTAAATGGTTTTTACAAATCATGTCTGTCGTTGACAAACCAGCTCATTCATGAAGAGAGGAGGACTGGAAAGGCATCACAGTCACAGCGATGAGGGTTTTGTTGAGGCTTGTACAGGTGTTTATGGTATTCTGAACATTTTCGGTTGTCACAGTCTTGAAGACCTTTGACCTTCCGTGGGGATGTTGTGTGGTTTCCAGCCACAAGTACAACAAAATCAAGAGGTCTGCTTTGGCTCACCTCGTGAAATGCAGGTTGTATTCGCCTACATTTTAAAACTAGTGTGGATGGTTACAAAGGAAAAAACAGGAGGACAATTCTTAAGTTTCTAATTGGGATGAATTTCATAACAACAACCAGCATCTGGCCAGTAAGCAACATAAAAGTATGCAAAATATCTCAGCTATCGGCCACCAATCAGAAAGAAGAAACCAGAAAACTCTGAGAGCGACCAGAAGGACTGATGAGTGTTAAAAGGAATCAGTGAGAACATATTTATGAAGTGGCCCTGTTTGAAGGCGAACCTTCGACTTTACTGAACCACTTTCTATTCATAATAAATTCAGCTTTTTATTGATAAGGTAAAAAATGTTTTTCGTGAAAAAAAGGTTTCCTGTAGTTTCGCTTCATATTACCGTATTTTTTGGACTATAAATTGCACCACATTATAAATTTCTATCTAAAACTGTGTGTGAAGGGGGGAAAAAACACACACACATGTAATCCTAGCCCGTACGAGGCTGCACCGTTGATCGTCCTCCAGCAGCTGCTGCTCCAGAAGTATCTCTGAATTTGCTCCTCCGGCTCTTGCAATCACACTTTTTAGGCCACAGTTAGCAATTTCTCTGCTTCACTGTTTGCCAGATACTCCAGACTTTCTTTCTGCAGCTCTGTTTCCATTTTGAACTTTTTGTGTTTTAACATTTTCAGCTTGACTCTGCGTTTTCTTTTTGGAAACAGTTTGATTCCCGTGTCAGTCAAATACGGCAATAATGGAGGTTTTTCAGTGGTACCTAAGCAGCATTTTGTAGTCACATGGTGACATCTAGTGGTTCCAGATCATATGTATCGATATATGTTGTTGCTTTTCAATATATATCGCATGTCCAAGCGAATAACTTAAAGAAATGTTATTTGTAGTCCCTGAAATACGGTATCTGTGACTGTCCATGCTTATTGTTGTTTGATTAGATAATAAAGCAGAAATAGAAGGGGAACAGTTTTTGCAAAAGTTGACAAACAGTGTTACAGTATAAAGCAAAAATTTGGCCAGTTTTAACAGCTTGATGCTTGAATCTTCATTCACCTGTAATTTGTGTTGCTATTTGAGTGCTGATGGAATTCAAGAGACTGAGGGTCAATAAAACAATGGCTTTTTTTTTTCTTTTCTTTTTTTTTTAATGAAAAATGAACTGTAATGCATTTGGAGGGTCTCTAGCCTTCAGCTCTTATGATCTCTTTGGTTTTTGTCCCGGAGCTACTATTGGGTCGAATGATCAATCAAGCTGATAAAGTAAACCATAAACAGATCCGCAAGCTGATAAAATCACCCTGTCGTCCGGCTAAACTGTGATCTTAGTATGATGTGAAAGGTTGGTTGGTACAGAAAGCTAAAATAAGCTTGTTTTTAATCAACGCCGGACTCCTCTTCCACTGCCCAAGATGAATCCTCATCGTGTACAAAGGGTCGATACTCCTGTGAACATTCTCCTCTCCCTTACCTTACTGCAAAGTGTACAGCTCACAGATGTAGCTCCTCTGTCTTGTATGTGTATTTGATATTATTATTAATATTATTATTATTTAAAGGTAAACCTGGAGAAAACTGTTGCAAAAGGGAGGAATGGACAGATGATGCATCTTCGCCCCTGAACAGAGATGCTTTCCTTTGTTTTCGTGTTAGATCGAAGCCATAAGTGGGAGTACGAAGAGGACACATTTGTAAATCAGATCGCGTTTTCTGTTCCGTGGCAGTACGTGGGACTCCATTTGTGACGTGTTCATTTTCTCTTTTTTATTCTTGTATTATGTTTTTTGTAAATACACAGAGAAGTTTCCTGGGTTTTGAATATGCTGGTATAAAGCTTCTCTTCCCTTATCCTCGACTCGTCTGCTCTTTTCATCCACCGGGACCATGTTTCAGTCATATTTCTAAATAGTGCAACGAGGTGCATTTTGACAGTACGATAGCTGCCTGCCGACTGTCGGAGTTCAAAAGTTCATGAGTTGTGATTTACGCTGTCACATCTATAAATTCTTTTTAGAAGAAAATGCGAGGTCCGTTCTTCCTTTTTACTGCTGAAGTGCCCTGTGGCATTTCTCCTGAAGCTGAGGATCTGTGGAAGTGACCTGTGTGAAGTGAAACGATCCAGCAGGAGAGTCTGACAGCAGCTCACCTGCACCAGGTAGTGGTTATGTGTGTGTTTCTTTGTTGACTCTGCTGCCTCCATCCTTCCTATTTCTACCAGCACAGTCTGTACATTATGCATGAGATTACATCTCCAGACTATTTGATCTTTGTGCATAGCAAAAGTGTATTTTTCTCCCTTCAAACGCTCGGTACACAGAGAAAGAGGGAGACTGGAATTAGGCTCAGTAGGAATAATTCATCCTGCAGTGCGAGCAAGTTTGAAAACCACCACAACAGAAACAACCAATATGCTTTGTGGAAGAGTCTTAGATTACTTTTTTCTGTCTTTTACACATATACAAAGTTACCCTTAACGTTTATCATCCTGACCTCCAGCACAAGTAATGCTGTCAAAGTGTTAAACTGGACATCAGGGGGTGAAGTGCCATGGCCTGCCAGCCTTAGAATATTGTCTTTGTCTCCATTAATGAGCAAGTGCCCTGTTACACAACCATGTTTGGCCAAATCCACCCCTGTGAAAAGCTCCCCCTCCCCTCCCCTCCCATCTCCTCCTCTGTTATATGTAACACGTACCAGCGGCCACAATAGCCTCTCTGCAGGAAGGAGTGCCGCTGCTTTGTGCTGGTGTCTTCTTCAGTCGTGTCGCTTGGAGTCATGTCTCCCCGGGTTTTTTCAGCTGTGCTGCTGGCTCTCTTCTCCCTGACCGCCGCATCTGACCCCGAGTGTGAAGCGCTGACCAGAACTCTGGAAGATCGAACCAAGGTATATTTCTTTGAATTCCAGCTGGTGTGATGCAGATTTAACTACACTACAGAGCAGCATGAAAGATATTATTTGACCTATTGATATTATTGTACATGCACAAACTCCTACCTCTGATCAATAAGCACCTCTTTTGTTTGCATAGAAAAAGTTTGATTATGGAAACTGATTTCATGGTTATAACTGCCTTAATAAAATGTATTTTTGACCTGCAAAAAACTGTGGAAGAAATTCAAATACAAAAAAAAAAAATCACAAGAATGTTTTTATCTAGTCCCAGTGGATACAAGAACATTTGTCAACAATGTGAGCCCAGAAAATGTTTATGATGCTCAAAATGTGTGTCCAGATCCTCGGGAAATGGTTTCTGTACGCTGGAACATCCGAGTGCGAAGACTCCTTGACCAAGCTGAAAACCATCAAAAGCTCCTGGCTGGAGTTGGTGCCCATTCCCGAGTCTGACGACGTGACCCTTTACTACGGAGACAAGATGTGAGTTCAAAAAAGACCAGCCAACACATTAATAAACCAATATTTACATACATATTGTGATTTATTTCACTTTACCAGGGATGGAAAATGTTACCTCGGAAGTGCAAACAGCACCTACGATGGACAAGTTACCAGGGCTACATGTGAGTGAGTCGTACCGCTCCCATCTGCTGGTGAAGCTTTGAACTGATCACAGCATGATGATACTCTGCTTTACTTCTACACAGTTTACTACAACTCCTCCAGTCACGTTCACTACGGGAAGCACTTGGCGTTGTGTCCGGACTGCATCCTCTGGGTGGACTCGCCTCAGGGTGAAAGCCAAGGCTGCAGAAACACCTTCCTCTACAGTGAGTTCCGACACTTCTGGGATTCATTTAGAGTTTAATGAGCACAAAAAGGTTTGCAGTTCATTGAATGACTCTGTCTTCTCTTCGCCTTCCAGCTAAAACCGGAGACCTGGCCGAGGCCGATCAAGTCGTTTTCAAGAAACAGCTGGCATGCCTCAACTTCAAACTGGATTTATTCTATGGAGACAGCAGTGGTGAGATACTCTCTGCACATTCATAGATATTGCTGATATATCGGTGTCTTCATGGATTTTACCTCCTTTTCAGAATTGTGTCCGTATCAGAAGGTGGATACCATCGTTCCCTCGGTGTGAAGAACAACGAACAGCAGAGAAAACACAGCTGGGACCTGAAGTTCATGCATAGACACATTTCTGTTCAGCTGTAGAGAAACTCCCAGACCTGTTTGTGTGTAGTAAAAATGTCTCAACAAACATGAAGAGAGTAGTTTTCCTGATCTTGCAACCATTTTTGTTTCAACTGTATCTGCTGTTATTTTGTAGAAATAAAAGGTCCTCAGCACGTTGTGTCCTTTTTTGTTGTAATAAAAAAAAAGTGAATTGATGGATTTCATCTTTCTTGTTTCTAATAGATTGAACATGTGAGATTTAAAAAAAAAAAAAAAAAGACTGCTTCCATGTTCAGGTTTTAGATCGATCCAACACAGCTTTGCTGCCTGACTTCTGGTGTTTATAGCTGACACTGTAACTTCCAGAAATGTACATAAAACAGTGGAGAGGAAACACACAGAGCTGTTCCCTTCCTGCTCTGCCTCAACTGGAGCGGGATGGAGAGCAGCAGTGGAGAAAAAGTTGATGAAATGCAGCATTACACAACTTCTGCAAGTCACATAGTTTCTATATCATGAAACTAAACCGCAGCTGAAAGATTGCCCAGAAAGAAAGAAAATGTTATGTAATGTTCAGATTCTGCCTTAAGACGTGTTTCTTTACATGCATAAGCCACTTTTCTCCTCATTGATGTGATCTTTATTTGCTTTAACTGAGCACTACATGACTGATCACTGAGAACCTATTGCAGATAAAGATATGACTTTTATGTTTGTAGATACACAACCGCGATCAGAGAACATGAACTGGTTTTATCTGCACAATGAATAACAACTGTCATCGTCAACAAAACTGTGGCTCACCGAGGTATGAAGCAAAAGGTCACTGCAGAGCATTCTGGGAAATTAAAGTGGTGTTTAAGCTGCAATGGGAGATTCAGACAAAAGAGGGGTTCTGTGTCTCTTTCCTCCACTTTTTCCATCTTTTGTGTGTGTGTGTGTGTGTGTGTGTGTGTGTGTGTGTGTGTGTGTGTGTGTGTGTGTGTGTGTGTGTGTGTGTGTGTGGAGAGATAGAGAGAGAGAGAGAGAGAAAGAGACTGTGCCAGAAAGTGTCCACAGATTGAAAGATGCAGGGGTCCTGCTATTCATACTCTGCCAGATGGCTATTATGTAACAAGATAAATAGGACGAATGCCCCTGCAGACTGGATGGGAAGAGTGAACCGCTTTCAAACCCGAGGAGTGAGAGGGGTGTGTGCGTGTGTGTGAGAGAGAGAGTGTTTTTCCTAAATCCGATTGCACACTAACCTGAGGTGTAAAGAGTGCAAAACATTTGTCCTCATGCACAGCTACCATTAATTTGCAGTTTTTATTTGTTCTCAATCACAAGTGAAACAATTGTTCTAAAACAAATACATATATTACATCTATACTTCAAAGTGGTGCGTTCTTAGAAGCTACTTAAATTAAAAGTTACTTTCTAAACATGTTTATTTGCTTTGTAAATAGCAGGTATTCAATTCAACTTACCTGTATAAAGGATCTACTTTCAAAACCACAGTTCAACGACAAAGAATAGAGTGAAATAGAATTAATAATTCAGCTGTAGTGGAGCCAGAGTGGGGGCGAGGGGGCGGTGGCCCCAGGGCCCACAAGGTCATAGGGCCCCGTTTCATGTGATGTGTTCACATTTAATCGGAATAAATTATTATAATAAAATTAGCTGTGTGTGCGAGAAGGTATATGCATATGATAGTGGGCTCCAATTTGCCAATTCTTACATTACTACTGTCCATGAATGCATCACAGCTGTAAGCCAGCTGATTGGCGAGTTTTCTCTTTTGCACTTGATCTGAACTCTTTGGAGGGAAGTTGAACAGTATGCTAAACACTATGCTAGCTGCTAGCAGTACTACCCAAAACCTAACATCGGAGCCACTGGTGAGTCACTGAAACCTTGAAAAATATTATCTTTATCAGAATGCCGTGGTCTGAAACACCTGCCTGTTTGAATGTGCCTTGTGTTGCTCTCAACTATAAGAGACCGCAGACTTTTTTTTTTTTTTCAAATATGCGTGAATTCCAAAAGATATAGATAGCTGTGTCTATATCTATCTGAATAGACTGTGTAATTTTAGACCAGCTGTGTTCATTTTATATTAAGCTGTATCAAAGATGGGACAGATGTAGCCAGTGAGTTTTCATCTGATATTTCAGCACCATGGACAGCGGACTTTTGGAGATTGACAGCTGTCAGGCGGCCTTTGTGTGTATGTGTGTGTGCGTGCATATGTGTATTTGTTCTTCAGAACAAGTTTGTGAACTGGTTTGTGACTTTATTCTGCTTTCTGAGGCATATCGGTTTGCTTGGCTCAATAAAAGTGGGCATTAGTGTGTTGTTTGATGGTAGCATGAGGTATTGTTTGAATGGTAAAATGACTATCATAAGGGCCCGTCGAGAATGCTCCGCCCCCTCTGTACTGAGACCCACGCTCCGCCTCTGTAAGTCAGCATCTCATATTACTTGTTATCTCTAAAGTTATTCTTCTTTCAGAAGGATTGAGGACAGCTAAGAAACTTTGTTCAAGATCTCCCTTGGCAGAAGTAGATGAATAAATGAAGTATGCATACATTACATTATATATTATATGAATACATGAAATGCATACATGAAAACAGTCAAGTCACAGCCATGTTTAGAACTGTGTGTGTGTGTGTGTGTGTGTGTGTGTGTGTGTGTGTGTGTGTGTGTGTGTGTGTGAGTGTGAGAGTGTGGCCCAGCCCCCTGCTCCCAGAGCTGGTGTGGCTGGCTGTGAGCGAGCTGCAGTCTGGAGCCATGGCCCAGCTGGTCGTCTCTCTGCTGGCCCTCGCCTCCCTCTGCGCCGCCGCTGAGCCGGACTGTAAAGAGCTGGTCAAGCCTCTGGTCCTGGACAGCCACAGTCCTGTGAGTACCAGCCGGGGGGGTTTAGGGGCGAACTCTGTGGCCTCTGGTTTGACCTGTGTGATTTAACGTCTGTGAGCCTAGAAAAAAAAAAAATTACAAGATGAATACAGAGAAGAAATAAAAAGGTTATTTATCACCTTTCAGATAGAGAGGGGGGGTTTTTTTGTCTTTGGTTTGTCAAGTATTTTCAGCTTGCAAACCACTTGAAAGCCTCTTTATAGTAAAAACTTCAAGAATTGAAAACAAGATTATATTTTACAATCTCAATATTGAACTTTTACAAGTTTTCAAATGTTTATTTTTGTAATAATAACATAACTGCTGGTGTATTTCTAATCAATATCGTCATTACCATGGGAAGAATGCAAAATATTGTTATCATTTTTGTTATTTTGCTATGCTTTTATTATTACTGTCCACTTCCTTTTGTAACAATGCAAATTTCCCCATTGTGGGACATTACCTTATCTTATCTACAGAAAAAAATTATTAAAATTGGCAAATATATAAAAACAAATTCTAAAATATGAATAAAAATCAATATGACAGCATTAGATAATGCCAAATAATGCTGAAATACCAAAGTTTGTCTTAGTTTTGTAACTATTTCTTAATGAAGCATTTTAGGTCAGTATCATATAATTGCATGCAGAGATTTCTGTTGTCATTTATATTCTTTTTCAAAGCTTTAACTGTAAAAATATTATCATGTATGTGTAATTAGTAATATTTACCCAGTTTTGTCTATTTATGATAGGATTTGTGTTTTTAGGTATATTTTGATTTGCCCTGGAAAGAATTTTCAGCTGCTTTTCAGTTTCAACAATTAAAATGCATGATTATTATCATCACCATCATTACTATTGATTATTTTCTTATTAGACTTCCTCACCTCCCTAAAGGCACACTCCAGTCACGCTTGTGTTTGTCCCTCAGATTTATGGGAAATGGCTTCTGCACGTGGGAACGTGGGACCAGCCGGACCTGAAGCGCGACCTGGTGTCGGCCAACAGCTCCTGGGTGGACCTGTCGGCGTCCTCGGACAGCGGGATGATCATCATGTACTGGGCTGACCGCCTGTAAGGCCTCAGACCGAAGGGTGCGTTTCACTCAGGAGTGTGTTCCAGAGAGGACTGACGCAGGTGTGTGTTCATCTCTTCCCATCACAGACACGGAGAGAAATGCCTTCAGGGCATCGCCAACGTCACCGTCTTAGGGATGACCACTCACACCACTTGTACGTACGCAGACGCTCGCATTTCCCCTCCGTCTTTGTTGAACGCGTGAAGCTGACTTCGATCAATGTTTCGCAGTCATCATCGATGGCCACACTTCCTATCACGACGGGAAATTCTATGAGACCTGCAGCGACTGCCTCCTGCTGGAAGACACCATCCTGCTCCCTGACGGGAAGTCCAAGGGGAGATACCTTTTCCTTTATAGTGAGTTGTTTTACTCAGCAACTGAGCAGCACTTTAAAAAGCATCTTTGAGTTCTGGTTTCACTGCTATTTCCCTTTCTCTAAAGCACGGACCGGCGGTCTGGAGCCGTCTGAGTTGGAGACGTTCAAGAAGCAGGCAGAATGTCTTAAATTCCTCCCAGAGTATCATTTTGGAAACACAGGTCAGCTTTTTTTTTTTTTCTGATCTAAATCTTCACATTTTAAAATTGAGTGCTCACGTTTGGAGCTGAACGTCTGTGTTTCCTGATCTTTCAGAGCTGTGTCCCGACATAAGAGAAACCCCGTCGCCTGCTGCAGAGAATACAGAGAGCGAACAAACCGAGGCTGAGCAGAAAGCAAAGTAAAACTCAGAAATGTCCTCAAGCAGCCGCACACCTGACACAAACCAGCCTAACAGATACTAAACAGCAGTACTGCATGTGACTGATATAATACTTCACTGTGGAATAGCCTTTTAACGGTGCATCCTGTTGACTTTATGTTTAGCAATGGATTGTTTTATTTTAGCCCAAAAAATTCCTTCTAAATGTCCAGTCCAAGCTGATTTAGGAGTATTTGTATGCAACCGTTTTTCAGCGATCGTGTGTGATGAATAAATGTAGTTTTTGCCTCCTTTTGTTCGGGGTCCGGTCACTTATTTCTCTACTTATTCAGGAAAAGTGTTCAGCTTTCAGAAACAAACGTTTTTGTTGGGAAGTTCCCAGCCTTTTCAGACACCGCTTGCATACATCAAGATTATACGCTTGATCAAAACCTTTGGAGCTCCTCTGAACTCACCACAGCTTCCTGAAACGTGGACAAAGACTGTTGCTGGGCTGCGAAATAAGTGGCCAGCTTTTAACTGGGGGTCCACCGGGAAACGGCCTTCATTCTATCCATGAAAAGCTGGTTTCAGGTCCTTTTTTTAAAAGATTTCAACAGTTGGAGACAGGCGGTGGCACGTTGCCTGAGTCGATTCAGAGGACTGTTGAGTTCGGCCTTTCAGAGCTCAGCTAAAGAAAATCTGCATGTCACCTCGGCCGAGGCGTCCGAGTGTGCAGGAGCCCTCCTCCTCCTCCTCCGGCCCCATAGCAGCACTTGCACAACACTTTTTTTCTCCCGGGACGGTAAAATGAATCAGCGTTAAACGTCCTCAGCGACATCGTCAGTCCCACCATGGATCTGCCGGCTCTCCTCGTTTTCTTGACCCTCGCTTCTCTCGGCGCCGCATCGGCCCCCGACTGCCACGACCTGGTCAAACCCTTCATGCCCGACGATCCCAAGCAGGCGAGTTGCGTCAGAAGATGCTTTTTACCCGACATATTCACGCCAGCGTTGAATCAGCTCACGTCTTTTCTCAGGTGTTTGGAAAATGGGTGTATGTGTTGGGCGCCGGCGACCCGAAGCAGTACCACGACGCCCTGGGGTCCCTGAAGAGCTCCTGGATAGATCTGTGCCCCACGTCCGACAACCTAACCCTGACGCTGCGATGGGGAGATTACTGCTTGTGAGTTTCACAATTAGGATTTCACTGCTTCAAGCACTCGTGGAAATGAACTCTGCCTCCATTTTCCCAGTGAGCGCTGCATCTCCGGGGAGGTAAACGCAACGATCTCAGGACTCGCCACCACGTTTCGCAGTAAGTCAGCAGAGGTCTGTCTTTAAATTTGAGCTGTAGTGACCCCCAAAACCAGCAGATGTCTGCATAAAGACCGCTTCCCTCCATGTCTGAAGAGAACCTGTCGGACCACAAAGGACATATCCTGCAGACGTGTCCTGACTGCCTGCTGTGGACGGACACTTTTCGGAACGGGGACGTCACCGGTCGATACATCCTGCTGTTCAGTAAGTGGCGTTCAGATCTAACACCATCTAAACACACACACTCATTTTTTTTTTTTTAATTCTCTCCCTCCTTTCAGCCAGGACTGGAAAAATAGATGCTAAAGAGGTTGAGATGTTCAAAAAGCAGGCAGTGTGTCTGAAGTTCTCCGAGGACTTCCACAGCTACGATGGCAAAACCGGTCAGTGGCACGAAATGGATTTACTGTTATTCTCCAACATTCTGAAGGAGAAGTTTGTTTGCTTTAATTGAAACAGTGAAACTTCCTTATAGATTGACTCCATGGAAACTGAAATATTTCAAGTGTTTCAAATGTATTTAACTATATATATATATATATATATATATATATATATATATATATATATATATATATATATATATATATATATATATATATATATATGAGGACATCTGAAGCTTATTTGTTGTCAGTGTCCAAACATTAAACTTGTTGATGCTGTGGTTGTAGAACTTCACTGGACACAAAAACTCACAGAAATTACCACAAGGTGGAGATGTTGCATTGCACTACTACAGATAGCAGTTTGATGACTATAGAAATTTTTACCGTTTCATTAATTTTGTCACTGCAATGCATCCACTTCATTAACAATGCAAACTTTTCTCTTTGTCTCATCTTTTTTTTTTCCCCAGAGTTGTGTCTTGATGACAAAGAGACTTCAGAGTGAGCAGTGGGGAAAAAGAAATAACAAGGGACATCCAAAAATAAAAAGGACAACTGTACTGTTGCGGTTTGATTTGACTGTATTTTCTGTATTTCACACACATAGAATTATGGCTGTATAAATGCCAGACTACAAATGATTCAACCCCCTTTGAATATTTCCTGAGGAGATCTGTAACAAGTCATGACAAACTGTATGTTATGAAAATCAAATGCTTGGAATGATAATGAGAATAAAACTGTATTGTTGATACGAGCTTTCATCTGTATGATCTGCTGAACTATGAAAAGAAATCTGAATGGCTGAAAATGTTGAGCCATGCTGAAGGTAGATGACTGTCATGAAGATAGATGTGGTGACTTCTACACCGAAACAGGTCTTGATATTTAAGTCTCAATTACAGTTCGGCTACAAATGTGAGTTTGAGAAGTCTCTTAGTCCACCAGCCTGCTGTACTGGTCTCCTGTTCCCGTCTCCACAGCCTCCATCTTGCATGTCCTGCTGCTTTCCCTCCAGCTGCCGGTGCGCCCGGCGCCTCCAGGCCCCTCTCCGCCCATAAGGCCCGGCCGCGCCCCCAGAGCGCCGCCATCTGCTCGCGGCACTGCGAGGAGCCGAAGTAGTAGAGCAGCGGATCCAGGCAGCAGCTCAGGCTGCTCAGGCACATGGAGAGCAGGTAGGCCTGGTAGGAGCTGTCGGCCGCCCGGCGGCCCAGCTGGACGTAGTGAACCATGAGGATGATGTTGGTGGGGGTGAAGCAGACCACGAACATGGCCAGCACCGTCACCGTCATCACCACGGCCCGGGCCCTCCTGGACCGGTCCTCCATGTCGGCCGTCGCCAGGGCCTGAAGGACGCGCAGGTAGCAGGCGGCGGTGAAGACGAGCGGGATGAAGAAGAAGACGGACGAGTAGATGGGGAAGAAGTAGAGATAGTAGGAGTGCAGCTTTCCCACGGGCTGCACGTCGTGGCAGCTGGTGATGTGGAGGTCTGATAAATAAACCGTCTGTCCCGAGGTCAGCAGGGGGATCACGCCTCCCAGCGACAGCAGCCACATGGCGGCGCACACCGCTGAGGCCGTCAGGGGGCTGCGCCACATTGGGGAGTTGACCGGGTGAACCACGGACAGGAAGCGGTCCACGCTGATGCACATGATGAGCAGCACGGAGCAGTACATGTTGCAGTGGAACGCCGCGGTCACCGCCCTGCACATGAAGGAGCCGTAGGTCCAGTTGTTGCCGTGGTAATGGTAGGCGATCTTGAAAGGGAGCAGGAGGCCGAACAGCAGATCCGCACAGGCCAGGTTCAGCATGTAGACCGTCGCCGAGCTCTTGGGCCGGATGTGACGGGCGAATACCACCGCGGCGACGAGGTTGAGGGGCACGCTGACGATGAAGACCAGGGTGTAAACGGTCGGGACGAAAACGGTCGCCAGGCGACCCCGCAGGAAGGCCTTGGTCTCCTCGGAGACGACGTGGTGCTTGTGGTGGTGCGGGTGGCGATGGGGGCCGTGGTGAACGGGTCTCTCAGCGGGCTCCGGCGGCGAGCCGGATCCCCCGTCGTCCCCCAACATGTCCAGCGCAGACAGGTCGAGGTAATCCACAGGCTCTTCAGACACCATCACAAAGCGGGCAGAGAAGGTCCGAGAGACCGGCCCGGAGCCTGGAGCCAAACAGAAGCAAATAGATTCACATTTAAAGAGACGCTTCATCATTCAATTACAACACTGACCTTTTTAAACTGTTCACTGCAGCTCATCTGACACATAATACAAGCATGAAGACGACTGATCAGCTCCACATCACTGCAGCACGATAAACTGTTTCTGCATTATGTGAACCAGACGAAATCTACAGAAGATCTGTGTTCAGCTAAAACTGTCTTAACTCAACCTTTAAAGACTGCAGCAGTGTTGAGACGAACTGATCCTGCTTTAAAGGCGAAGGGTGATCTCATCCTGTACCGACTCATTTCCTACCAATTCACTCAACATTCAATTCATTCAACAGTGTTGGATGTGTGTGCCGCCAGCAGCCAGTCTCAGCTGATAAAAGGTGCTGCTGTTGGTAAAGGCGACGTCGTTCTGGAGAAAAGATGGGAACTTTATGTGCAAAGTGAAAAAGACTAACATTTGTTGGTGGCACTGATCAGGATATTAATAATTAACCTTTACACACAAAATAAAAACAGGAGAAATACATTTTTTCATTCATGGGGTTTGCAATGAAGTTCTTGAATTTTAAAAATGCAACAAATACTTTTTGCTTTACCTCACAAACCATAAACGGATGTTGACAGGCTACAGTTTAAGAGAAGTGAAGTTTATTCAGCATTTATAAATTCACTCACAGGCTTCAGTTGATTTAGTTTTCCCCCCCCCCCCCCCTGCTGTTTAAAAAGCACTTTTACTGTTGAAGTCAAGAATTAAAACAAAAGAAAAATGGCTTGGCTTTCATTTAGAAATAAAATAGTGACAACAGGAACTTTTCTTCTCCCAACATTCACAGTGTGCAAACTGCAGTCACACATGTCAAAACCCCAAAATGTGTTTTTTTTCTATGTAGATATGAAGAAAGCTACTCACCATTCTGAGAAGCCAGTGCTGAGTTTTGGGGAGAAAACAATACAAACAAGCTTATTAGCACGTGCAGCATGGCTTCACTGTCCATCCGCCAATTACAGAATCCAAACGTCACCAATTTGCCTGAGGAGTTGCCGTCTGAGTGTTTCGCTGAGAGCATCAAACAGGTCATCCCAGATCAGGGAGGAGACTCCGCCCCCACATATCTCCACCCCTAAGTGACCCTGTAAAGTGACCCTGGTGCTCAGACCAAAATGTTTTTTTTTTTTTTTTTTTCCTGTGGAAGTGCAAGATTGGCAGACCAGCTGAGAAAATGACAGAAACGTGCAAAAGAGTGGAGGGAAGAAGAAAAAAAAAATAAGAATGCTCTTGTACATGAGTAATTTATTACGCACGTTCAAGCATCAGACTTAGTGGTAACAGCTACATGTTAAAATGCATCAGTTGTAGCTTTTAAAAGGTTTCAATGTTTTATTCATTAAAACACGTCTGTTTGAAATGCTTCATTTAAAAAGGCACTGGTAAACTACAGTATTTCAGAACGTTGTGCAGCTTTGTCTCAAATTTAACATCAACCGTTTCTCAACGTGTAAGGCGACGGTGACGATGTGTTTCCTTCACTTTCACATACAAAACATGAATATCGTTACAATTTAATTCTCAAAAATACATTACATTTACAATCACCACATGGAAAAAAAAAACATTTCATTTTGGTGTGATCGTCAAATCATAGGCAGATGAAACTACACTCGATGTTTGTTTTTTTTTTCTTTACTGAATTCATTTTGGTTCTGTCAGAAGGCACGACGGCTTTCCTCCGCTCCGGTTCACTTCCCGTAAAACTTCTTGTTCAGGAGGAAAATGAGGAGGTTGACGTTCACTTTGGCTTTGTCGAACATCTTCATGACGGCCACGCCTTCATACTGCAGCTGCAGGAGGTCCTGGACGCAAGACGCACGAGAGAAACCGTCAGAAAACCACAACATTAAACCATCAAGCATCACTTTCTGCTGGTAATTATGTAGAATCTCTAACTAGCTGCAGCCTCACAGGAAGATACGAGCTTCAGAGATGGGTTTATCTTGGAACTAACACGAGTGGACTCAGCACTTTTTCAATCCAAACACCTCATATCATCAAAACATGCTGCTGTGGTCTACCAGGGAAAAATCTTTCGAAACACTTCTAATGAAGAACAAACTGAAAATACCGTTCTTCCCGTGAAACTGTAATTTATGTATTCAGGAAATAAATGTTAACCTGGAAATGAAGCTGAACCTTCTCCATTTCGACCCCCATAAACTTGGCTTTCACCTCGAAATCTCCGACTTCCTCACTGGGCGAAATGTCAAACATGACATTTTTAAACCTGTGAGAAAAACAGAGGGAACGTGAGAAAAGCGGAAAAACGCTGACTGTAGCTGAACTTTCACAATTTACCAAACGCAGCTTCTGTGTTGCGTGCCGCCGACAAAATGAAAACGCGTCCCTGTTTGAGAAAGCACTGAGGACGTGGACTCACTGGTTTGTCTGAAGACCTTCTATCTCCAGGATGACTCCCTTCTCGTGCAGCCTCGCAGCGGTGTACTTGAGAGACTGAGGTTTCCCCTTCTTGCTGCCTTTCTCCCCTCCTTTGCTGTCCAGTTTTATCGACCGGCGTGAATTCCTGGAAACAAAACAACCACAAAACATTAGCACCATCTTTCAAAAGGGTTTATTTTTAAAAGCCAGGTTGTGAAGTGTGGACTGACTTCCGGTTGAGGTTGTCCAGGCAGGTCTTGATGTAGGTGTCGTAGTAGTTCATCTGGTCCTGGAAGAAGTCGGTTTTGGAGTTGAGCGCCGTCAGAGTCTGCTGCAGCTTCACCAGCTCGGCCTTCCTCCTCTGTCTGTAGCGTCTCTGGTAGCGGATGTCCTGCGGTTCACAAGTTTTCGGTTGGAATCTGGAGTTCGACGCGTTCGGCGAGTGACGTGCGAACCCGGACGTGAAAGAAAAGCGGGTTTTCGTGAACCTTTGATATTTCGTTGATGAGTTCCTGGTATCTGCTGCTGGCGGCCACCAGGCCGGCCTGCTCCAGGCTGCGGAGGTTCCGCAGGATCTTCCTCTTCTTCTGCTCCAGGGGCAGCTGGCTGTCCTCCAGCACCGCCGCGCTGCTCTTCAGACCCTCCGGGGTCTGAGCGTCCTGAACCGCTCTGCGCTCGGCGATCTTTGTGTGCTCCAGCTCCTTCACGAATAATACGAGACAGATGAACATTTCAAACAAATACATTTCCTTTATCTTCAGAAATATTCTGAAAAGGTTATATTTTACCTGTTGATTAGTAGCCGGTGTTTCCAGAATTTCAGTCAAAGTTTCTCCATGTTGAATCCGAATCACGTCCACAATCAGCTTTTTCGTCCTGTTAAAGCAGAAAATGATGATGTTCATAAATATGTGGCACCATAAATACAGTTTTAACAAAAAACATTTACAATTGTAATAAAACTAATGCCGTAGCAATAGGGTAAAAAAAAAAGTATTCTCAGAAAATTATCAGTGAAATCTAGAACTCTCTTAAACTTTATGATCATAAAATGATTCAACAATATGAAAAACTGTATGGCAAAGACTTGTTTGTCAAAGCAATCATTCCTTGTCCAGAACATTAAACTGCTTTGAAAAGGTGTTTAACTGCAACAGCAGTGTTTGTTTTGTTCAGTCACCTCATAAAATAACTCACAGCAACTCAATTTAATGAGCAGAGGTCTGAATATCCGTGGCTTTGAAACAACAGCACCGTCATCTGAATTCCAAGTTAACATAAAAAAAACCAGGGACCAGAAAACTGCATCCTGACACGATACGTGAATTAATTTACAAAGCAAAAAATAGCGAAGACAGTCCCTGAACTCTTTCAAAAGAAGCGACTGCTGCAAGAACAGAAGTCATATCATTGCTGCTTATTACCCACAGGGAGTTACATAAACACCAAAAGCCATGGAAATCCTTTGTTTCTGACAGGCTATCGGCCTTTTCTCACACACACACACACACACACACACACACACACACACTCACACCTCTTTTCACACACATTGGTACTTTGTATAAGATCTGGCAAACACCTCATAGCTGTTGTTATTTCAGGGTTCTAATGCTGCCGTTTCGTGGCTCCTGAGCTAAACTTTTCTGAAACCTCTGCTAGCCAGTCATTCATTCAGTCTCTATCATTCTGTTGTTCCTTAATATGCTGCCAATCGAACATTATAAACGTCACTTGACAGCAAAACGCTGTACCAAAGCGAGCGCGTATTCATTCACATTCGTACGCAGTAACCGTCACACTGCGGAGAAGCTTATCCAGGCGGATACATGCTGCTTTGCAAGATAAGCCCGATTCTCAAAAGCTCTTCCTTTGGGGACAGGATATGATAGAAGAGCAGGAAAGACAGCAAAGATACTGCAACTGAGTGATGACAAGAGTGACCTCCACAAACTGTGGCAGCAGGAGTTCAGCGCAATGCGACGAGCAGCAGTTACAGCAAAGTGGAACTGAACGACAAACGTTTTTCCATCACCTGAAACATCTGAGTGAATAAAGTTTTGCACAGAACCTACTTGGTAATGAGAGTTTTGAGGTCCTTGTCGTCTCCGTCCAGCAGCTCGAACTTGCTGGTGAGAGTGAGTGAGATCTCCGTCTTCCCCAGCTGGCTCAGAGCGCTCTCTCTGTTTGGGTCGCTGGGATCTGCGGCTCCTTCCCCTGAAAACCAGCAGCACAGAGTCCGACGTGAGGAATCAACCACTGCAGACGTGAAACAGGGTCAACAGAGGTTCGTTTGAGCGTACCGAGCAGCGCCTCCACGTCGGGGACGTCCCCGAGGTCCTGCAGCAGCTCGTGCAGCAGGTCGTTCTTGTCTGGAGAGATGGCCTCCAGATGCTCCAGCAGCAGCTGGACAGAGAGAGAAACCTCATGTCCTCTGAAGCCGCTCACTGAGAAACTGATGAGTTAACGCAAACATGCATCGACTACTGTTGAATTTAAAGACTGTGGATCACGTGTTTCTTTAAAAGCGTAAATATAATGGAACAAATGCATTTGCCTTTAAAATAAATTCCATCTGCAGCTGGGAGGCGGTTTACCGAGTGAGTGTTGATGATCTCCTCTATTGAGATGTAGATGATGGGTTTGCTCAGGGTCACCATGTCGGAGTACTCATCCACGTTAAACTTCTCCTCGGGTTCAGGAACGTCACAGGCCGACTGGAAAAACAACCTGGAAGAAATGCAGACGTCTGTATGTGAACTTCAAACACTCTTCAAAACAATCAAGAGTCACAGAAAGTGATGCTTTGGCAAAGAATGGTTCTATTTTGTGCAATTAATATTTCTATGAAGTGAGCAGTTTGCACAAACTTGTGTCCTTTAATGTACTAAGCAGATTTTCAGTAATAAGTCACTATCTTCGGCAAAGTGAGGTAGATTTTGGTTGACATGAAAGCTTTAGGCCACCAGGCGATTTAAAACCTTAAGTATTAACATTACTTGCCAGGAAAATCTTAGCTGATGAACATTTTCACATCCGTTACCTGAACTTCTCGTATGTCTGAGAGATGTAGTTGTTGAGCGGCGTCATGTGTGCGTTCTCGCCCTCGAACAGCTTGTTGGCGGCCGCGTGCTGCAGCATCTTGGCCACCGAGCCCAGGTTACGCCGCTGGTCCTGGTGAAGCTGCCCTCCGGCGGACATGTCAATGATGTCAAAGCCGTCGGGGGCCACGATGGCGGGGTTCATGTAGCGGTAATACAGCAGGTTCCCCACAATCTGGCAGTGAAAAAAGAAAAGACATAAAGAAGTTTTTTTTTATACATACTGGAACTTCTAATCTGAGTTTCTAACAATAAAGATGGCAGAAAGAACTCCCTCTGTAGTGTAAACCGCAGTATGAATGGAAAACACACATATGGACACGTATGAATAAATGAATGGAAACATGTGAGGACCTCTACCTTCATCAGCTCATCCTCTGAGGCGTCTGGAAACTTTTCATGGAGGCTGTTCTTCAGAACTTTTGATATGTATCTCATGCCATAACTACATGCAGAACAAAAACAATGGATGGGAAATGAACACAAAACAACGTGCAGTCACATGCTGTGTGGCAAAAACAAAAGTAATGAACAATGACTCTTTTCCTCCAATGACTACATGGTTAATCTAGTAATAGAACAGAGAATGGCGCCATCTGGTGGTAGGCCCAGACGTTTATCAAAACTGGTGTTGAGGTATTTTTTGTGCTTCATGAACGACAGTGATTTGCACGGATCCTGCCACACAAAGCACAGGCTGAGCGGAGGAAAGCTGGAACCATGAAAGCCATCAGTCCGTCATGAAAATATCTCAACAGGTAACTTGAAAGAAGAATTTAAAATGAAAAGCTAGAACATTTGTTCAGTGTGTTAAAGTAACATATCAAAAAGCGAGTGAAGAAATAAAGAATTTAAAATATTTTAACACAAAAAAGGAAAATATGCTGAAAACTGCTTGAAGCCCCAAACTTACGGGATGTTATCCAGCGAGGACACTATGGAGTTCAGGACTTTATCTGTGGCGGTGCGGAGGGCCAGACTGGAGCCCTGCAGCCTGCTGCGGACCTCCTCATGGGACATGGCCTGCTCAGGAGTCACTTCGTACGGCAGCTTGCTAAATGAGAACAGAAACAAGAGTTTAACCCATGGAGAAATCAGACCTTTTCGAACCGACGTAACGTGATGCTTCTGCTTCAAACCTCCTACTGTAACAGACAGATTGCTGCATTTAGCTTCTTCAGCCAGCAGCGACCTTACCTGGCCTCTCCGGTTGCGGTCTCCAGCTGGTTGACCCAGGCTTTGTACACGTCCACGGGGTTGGTGTTGATGCCCAAGTTTTTGTCCTCGATGATTTCTTTGACCACCGGAGCCAGCAGCTGCCTCAGGGTGTTGTGGCCGCGCGCGCCTCTGTTGAAGCTCACGACCATCTTGATGACGGTCGGGTTGCCGGTTACGATGTCTTGTATCTGGTCCACCTTAGAGCTAAAAGACAGGGAGAAGACCCGCGTGTGAAACTTGATTATCTCCAAGTAAAACACAATGCGCATCAGTGACATTCAGAGCTGCAGTTCTTACTTGATTTCTTCCTCCAGAGCAGTCTTAAAAAGCTTCAGCAGTAGGTATTCCTCTCTCTGGTTGGATGCATAGTTGTACAAGGTGAAGATTACAGTGTCCATGAACTTAGTGGATTTGTTTTGGGGCATCTGGAAGATCAGCTTGGCCAGGTAGGACGGATTAGTCTGACGAGGGAAGGAAACAGAATGAGAGTGCAGCAATGCATGATGGATGAGCTGAAGTCAAATGTGCTCCTTGAATACCTGCAGCAGGTAAAACAGATGCTGGTAGGCCTCCAGTTTCCTCCGTTTGCCTTTACTGAGGCCTTTAATACCCAGTTTGTCTGCTGCTGACCGGTCATCTTTACTCGCTTTATTCATTTTGGTCATTTTCTTATTATGCAACACCACATCCTGTTGAAACAAACAAGCGAATCATAAACACCCAAGGTAGAGGATGAACGATTACAGCCTTGAAGATTGATATATATGTATTTTTTCCCCAATATAACCAGGGCCACTAGCCTGCAGAGTGATCCTGTTCTTCACTAGCAGGCCGATTTTTATGTCCATCAGGTTCAAATCTTTCTCCATCTGCTGATTGGAGCGGATCTTGGTGACGACTTCCTCCCTCAGTCGAGTCACTTCTTGCTCTTCCTGCAGGTCCAGAGGACTCTGCTCCAACAAGTGGACAAACTTACGCACCACTGACAGGGGAGGATCTTTGGCTCCGGCTGAGGACAGACACCAGTACAAACACACACATTACGAAGCAGTTTGGACATTTGTCCATCAAATGCTACTGTTGTTGCAGACCATATATAGCGATGGACTGAAGAATGTATATTACTGCTTCTCTTTTTTAACTGACTGTAAAAGCCTCTGGAAAAACACAATCTTATGAGACATTTTATTTTAAGATACTGCAATTCTGAATAGCTATGAAGTTCAAATTGAGGCTTGAAGTGTTTCAGACTATGTGAACTATAGTAGAGGTTCCGTGTTTCATTTAAAACTTGAGAAAATGGAGCAGTTCCACTGATTCTTGTATTTTAGGTTTGACTGCAGGAGTGGGAATCGTCATTTCTACTCACTCAGGGTTCTGTAGTCGTCTCTGGCTTTGTTGGCCTTCAGAAAAGCCTGGATTTTCACAATTTCTTTTTCCTGAACACAGACATATGGCAGTAAGTATTGAGCAGGAAGGAGAACTGGCATAAACCCGGCACTGAAACTGTAGATTAAAATGATGACTCACATGCTTTTGGAAGTACTGCAGCCTCTGTGTGTATTTACGTTTGGCCTTCCACATTTTCACCAGAGACTGGATCTGAAAGCAGCAGAGTTGTGTGTCAGGTCATTGATAAGATAGCTATCCCATCACACTCAATGGCTTGGCATGAAAACAAGATGGAGGATAAAGCCTCCCGTCTAATCGCTCGCTAAGGACACTTGTTACAGATATTTTCATAGAAACGACTCATTACCTTCACAATAGATTTCACATTTTGTTGAAGCAAATCCATTCTTTCTTTGTACATTTTCCTCTGCTTGTAACCTTTCCAGCAAGCCTGCAGAAGGAGGAGGAAACAGACGGGAAGAAATAATTAAAAATCCAACAGGAAACACTCCATACATCAGTGAATTTACAGGATCATCGGATCATTAAACTGTCAATGATAGATGTAATGATAATTGACTTTCATACAGGGAATGGACTCTACCTGCAATCGGACCACATGTGGCTCCTGCTGACGCAGATACTCCATCCTTTGAGCAAGCTTTTTCCTGACCAGGTAGCCTCTGATCCTGGCCTGCAGCTGCGTCACCAAGCTTTCGTTGGCCAGCCACATCTGTCCCCTGTTATAGTCTGCAGTCACACAGCTGACGACACTCTGCAGGGAAAGTATTCAGTCTCAATGTTATTAAACAGAGTGAATCAAGAATAATTTATGATGATTTACATCATTAGCAAACAACAAAATGGCAGTACCTGGATTTCGTCTTTACTGAGCTGCCCGCTGTTGTGTTGGAAGCCCTCAGGCTCCTCCCAGCTTCCCTGGCCAGTCTCGAGGTTATAGTAATAGTCATATCTGTCCTTGATGCTGTGCTTCACCCATGCACTGTCAGCACTGCCTTAAGAAACGCACACAGAGCTCATTCAGACCAAATGAAGTCCATAAAAACTCTGGAATTAGGGTGAGTGCATTCTCCTCGGTGTAGCTACCTTCGTCGGTATTGTCCGTTTGTCTCTGCACCAGCTGGACCTGGTATGTTTCGGCACATTCAGGAAGCACCGCTTTGATTCCTGCACTGGGAACCTGCAGAGCCTGCAAAGTGTTCTGCGAATCCCCTTCGGCCACTTTCCGGTTAATATCCGCTACAGCTCCGGCCACTGGAACAGAGGAGAAAAGCACAGAAGTTATTAAAAACAGAAAAGGATAATCAATGAAAATGTGATTCCGGTTTTTAAAAACGAAGCATAACAAGAAAAGGTAACACCCGAAAAAAACCTGTATATCATGCTTCAGTAACTTACATGCCAGAGCCTCCTCGTCATCCTGGTTGGCGGTTCGTATGGCTTCTTGGATCTGGTCCAGCCACAGCACTGCCGATTCGTCACCCGAACTCTGCAATCAGGCATAAGCGCACGGTCACCTCTCTTCTTTGAGAGGAACGGGGACAAACTCGATGTCACACAACCAAAGCATGACTCACGCATAGCTGCACAACACTAACTTGATGTTCGGTTATGAAATTATTCTGAAGGAAATTTTAATGAAATCTTCAAAGAGCCAGATTAAGGGATTTTATTGTTAGAGCACGTGTGTGTTACGCAAACTGATCAAGTTAGGATTGTGGAGGTTTTGTGTCAACAAATAAAATGAGGCAATTTCCTGTAAAGCAGAAGCAATTAACAGCAACACAGCACAAACGGGTGCTATTAGAGAAACCAACCGTTTCCTCAGTGTCCGAAGGTAAAATCTGAGGGAAAGGGAGAAATTCTCAACATGAGAGGCGCTAAAAAACACATCCTCGCTCACAGTAAAGTCAACACAACACTCTGGAAAAAAAAAAAGGCCCACAACAATCCAAGTGTTTATTCAGGCTGACTGTTGGGTTTGTTCTCAGGCTAATTTTAGCGAGCTGTGGGGTGCATCCTTGAGACCGCACAGCCATCAGGAAGGAAGCAACCATTAAAAACACGGAGCCGTTTAAAAGCAGGGTTACAGTTTACAGCTGCCTTCGCCACACTCTTCACGTACTGAAAGAGTGCCTGAAAGGAAAAGGCAGAAGAAGAATGTTCTTTTTGTTGTGTATGGCATAATTTAAGTGTAAAGCTGATGGTATAAGCCAGAAGCAGAAATGTGTAACGAGCAATAAGAGGAACAGAAAACAGGAGAAAACTGTACTACTGCAATTAAACTGGACTATTAATGATGATGCCCATCTTTTAACACATTACTGGAGAACAAACTATTCCATAAAACAAAAGCATTAAGAATAATTGCATGAAGTATAAGCTGATAAAAAAAGATTAAATGTTAAAACATATTTGTCAACTATATCTATGTAACTAGTAATAATCAAGCTCTGAGTGTCAGGGCTTCGTCGTAGACTGACAGTTTGAAAAAGTTTAGCTCAATAACAAGACTGAAAAAAAAAACCTCACAAAATCGAAATCCATATTACTCAATGCTAAATCATCTAATCCGAACTCAAGAGTAAGAATAAGTAGATATTAATGGACACCAGCTGCTCATAAAACATCAGCCACACACCCCACCCCGGTGAGTCAGGGGGCAGTTCCTATCGCAGGCTGGGGGGATTTCAGTTTTCAGGCCAGAGCAGGAAACGCGCTCACACAAGCGTCTCACACACAGCAGCGGGAAGCAGAGCCTGAACACACACACACACACACACACACCGCTACCAGCTCCACTCTGCTGCAGAGATGCAAAACATCAAGTTTCACCGGTGGACAACTCCTGAAAAGAGGCAACGGCAACAGGGCTGAAGAGAAGAGAGCTTTAAAAAAGCAACAACACAGAGATGAGACTGAAGACGGACATGATCGACCTCGTCCCGGGACTTCTCATTTGTCTGATGGTTGTTCCGAGCAGCCAGCATGACGGTAAGCTGATTTTCAAGTTAATGATGAAAGAGAGTGAGAAGATTCACCTTTTCAGCAAAAAGCTTTTTAAATGGTGGTCAAATCATTTCTGAAATTGAACTTTCTCGTTTGTAGTGCTACGTTAAATTCAACTGCTACATTGAAGGTGTTGGTGCAAATCTATTTGAGAACTCTACAGTTCTGCTTAATTTTGTATTTGCTTATGTAAAAAGGTGAACGACATCAGAAAACAGAATCAAATTCAAGTGTTTTGTTTTCCCCTGATGTGCCTAAACTGAAGTTGGTTTGAAGCCATGAACATTGTTTTCAACTCGTTACAGGAAATAAACCAGGATCACAGCCAATCTGGAGCCTGGTTGATTCCCAAAGTCTTTAATGGGTCACCGCACAAACCGAATCACACACACCGGCTGCCGGCCCTGCTCTACCCGGACTCCGACCCTCGGCCTCCACGTGGATCTGGAGGAGCCCGTGACGGCCTTCACCACGGGGATCCTGAGCACCTGGGTCATCCCGTCGTCTTACATCGTGGCCATCATGGTGGGCGTCCCCTCCAACGCCTACATCCTGGCTTTCCTCAGAGTGCGGCTCAGGGCCAAATCCGTGTCCACGGTGCTGCTTTACCTCAACCTGGCGCTGTCCGACCTGCTCCTCCTGCTCTCGCTGGCGCTGCGGATTCACTACCACTTCAACGGGAACCACTGGATATTTGGGGAGGTCTCCTGTCGCCTCATCACCGCTCTGTTTTACGGGAACGTGTACAGCTCGGCTCAGACCATTCGCGTGCATCAGCCTCAAACGCTACTCTGGCCGTGGCCAGGCCTTTCCTTACAAACGCCTGGCTAAGACCACGCTGGCGGTGTGGGCGTGCCTCGTCGTCTGGTTCCTTTATGCGGTCGCCATTACGCCAGAGCTGCTGGTGAGGCAGAGCTACCACATCACTGAGCTGGGATCACCACCTGCCACGACGTGCTTCCCATGGAGGAGAGATCCCATTCGGCCGTTGGTGCCGTACAGGCTGATGCTCATATGTCTGGGCTTCATATTGCCCTTTCCTGATTTGCCTGTACACCCACGTGGCGATAGTTTACCACTTGGGACGGAGTGCGTGCGACTGGAGGCCGTTCATCAAGGTCCAGCACGGTGGTTTTCATTATCTTTGTGGTGTGTTTCTTGCCAAGCGGCGTCCTGCATTTCACACACTACATCCGACTGTTTTCCAGCGGGGACGACAGACTCTATGGATATTATCGAGTAGCGGTGTGTCTCTGCTGCTTCCACAGCTGTCTGGATCCCTTCCTGTGTTTGCTCCTGTCCAAGACGGCCGCCTCGGAGCTGCAATTCATCGCCTTCCGCGGGATCCCTCAGAGACTAGCCGTGATGGCATGAAGTGGACGTGTGCGCGGACAAACAAAGGCAGCTCCCGGAGCGAGCATTGTTGAGGCACAGCGGGGCGCCACGCGAAATAAAGATATGAAAGTCAAGACTGGAAACTGTGAAATTAACAGGACAACAGTGTAATCTATGCGAGAAGTCAAAACAACACAATGGAGTGTGTGCAAACTATTGGAAGTTCACAACTGTGCAATATTGAAAAGAAGAAATACCAGACTGAGTAAATGTGAGTGTGACTGACTGCACAGTTTTCTGACGAAACTATGATTTCATGTTTTCATCGTCATAACTCTCATAACATTCAGTATGGCTAGAAGACTCACAAACTAACACAAAGCAGAGGAACAGAAGTTTTCACCCATGTTACCCCGGTGTTCACTCTTTGCACATTATTCAGTCTCAAAATCAAAATAAACCCGGAAGCTTATTTTTGTTTCAGAGGAAAGTGAATTCCAAAAATACATATTTATGCAGATACCACCTCTTTCAACATTTATTTTCATGCATTTATATTATTATGAAGGCTTTTGCACATCATCAGGTAGTCATGGGAAAATTGTACCAAAGAGTATTTTTAACATTTTGCTCTCAGAGGGCAGTCACTTGTCAAATTACCTGGCAGAGAAGCTGTTTGGTGTGTTGTAAGACATCGTGGTAGTGTTTGGCTGTCGCTGGGTTAACGCCCGTCAGCTTGGGCAGTCGGGAGGAGCAGCGCTGCCAGCGTCTGCCGATGATCGCCGGAGTTCAGCGCTTCATTGATCTCTGCTATGGCGATGATACCTGCAGACGGAAGACAGGAAAACGCAGATGCAGCCACATCAAGTATGTTAAAAAAAACAACAACAAAAAAACAAACAAAAAAAACACTAGAACAGAGCAAATCAGATTTCCTTACGTTCGTGCTCTTCGTGGACTTGGATGTTGACCGTGTCGATGCATTCCTGAACCTCGTTCCAGGTGAGAAACTCCTGACCTTTAGTGAGAGCTTTCTCCTCGCTCTTTGATGAGCATGTCTGCATACCTGAGGAGGAGGGAGACGTTCTAAAAAATCTTCCAACGTTAAAGTAGAAAACTTGCATTTCGACGTCATTTCGACCTTTGGATTCCCTGTGAATCAGATTTGTCTGTGCTGGAGCCGTCTCACCTGTTGAGGTTGTCCTGGTCTATGTTGGTGAAGCCCGCGGGGAGTCGGTCAGCTGTTCGATGACAGGCCTGGGGGTCTTTGGTGTCCAGCACCTCATTCAGCACGGCTAGAGCCGACAGCATCTCCACGGCTGTGCTCAGCTCCCCGTGGCTCAGTCCAGACTGAAACATTAATCAATACAGTAAAAACTATATAAAAAATAATAATGTTCAACTGCATCAGGTATGTTTTTCTGGTGCTTATTGCTAACAGCACTTTTAATGTCACTCATAAGCTGCTTAAAATTCAGTAAATAAACAATAATGTTTGGAAATGTTTGTTTTTGTAGAGGTCTGACACCAAATGTGCATCAGGTAGGTGGTGGTTCACACAATCAGCATTGGATCCTTTCAGTCCTATCCTGTCACCTGCTGACTGGATCAGACATGAGAACGTTGAAAGACAGCGCCTCACCCGCCCTCCCTTGAAGCTGCAAACTGAAGAGCTCGTTCTGGTAGAGGTTGGCTGCAGTTTGGTAGACGATTGGCAGTTGAGCTTCGGGGTTTGACAGTTCCTCCACAGTGTCTCCAGCGTTTCCCAGACGAATGGCCGTATTGATCTTTGCTACCCGCTTCGAGTTCTTGTGAAGGAAAATCATATTTTAATATTTATGTGTTGAAAAGGAGAACCAAAATAAGTAACATGTGTAATGTGTTCATTTATGGATAGAACGCGACAGAATTTTGATTGTTGGAGCACTAACAAGTGAACATGTGTGGACTTTAACTGATCAGTGAGCACTTGCACAACTCGGAACCAATTTGTAAAAAAAAAAAAAAAAAAAAAAAAAGGAGCTCACTTCGTTTTTCTGCCTCAGCAGAGTCATTGCAAGAGCTGACCACTCTCTGAATTTCTTCTTTGTCCAGGGCCATGGCTCTCCCTCCGTCCTGCAGAACAAAGAGTTGATTATGCTGAGAGAGACAGCAATTAGACCCATGATTCCCCAACTTCATTTGTCCCTGGGGGCAATTCTGTTGCAGACTTTGAAATGAAACAGACGTCAGATGCACTGAAATGCCACTGAGGACAAAAAAAAAAAAAAAAAAAAAAAAAAAAATCATCTGTTATGAGAGAATGTAAAAAGTTACTTTTATTTAAAGGAAAATTTAACTTAATTTTTCCAGACGAACTTGAAAAGTTTCCTCTATGAACAGACAACTAAGCTACGCAGTGGTTTTTAAACGTTACCCTCGGAGCCAGTGTGCATTTCTATATGTCTTTATATTCTTGTCTCCGACAACTAAAACATAAATCTATAAACTGGTTGCTTGACAGAGAAAAACAGACACCCGGGCTGCCTCAGCAACTATTGAATGCTGACTCGGTGTACCTTGGATTTATGTTGGCAGAAGGTGGTGAATGTTCCAGGTACCAGCGAGCGTTCGACTCCTCGACGCCCAGCAGGGCCAGAGCGTCGAGACGGAGCGCAGCCAGCAGAGCGGCTTCGTCCTGAGCCGACACGGCCTCATTCACCTGCCGCACTGCTGCCTGGACTGGAAGATACGATATCTCCAATGAAATACGATGCAGAAGGAACGTTGCAGCGTCTCAAGCAGCACAGATTGAAATGGAAGTGAAGGACATTACAGCGGGTCACATCTGGCAATAAATCTTGACTGTTGGACAACCTGTTTGCTTTCAATTCAAATAGTGTTTTTTTAACATATACGGGAATGTTGTGTCCTTACTGTTGACAAAGTCAATGCAGTTCTGGATTTCCTGCTGAGTCAGCAGCTCCTCATAAACATCCTCTCTCTTCAGTAGCAACAGATGAACGCTGATGAGATTAAAAAAAAAAAAAAAAAACACAAGTAATTATTTGCTTATATGCATTACACTTCTTTGTATCAACAGCAGTCAGTTGCATTTCGTGACATAGCACAGATGTACATTTCACGGCTCTCAGACAATGAGTCAAGTCGAACGGGGTCGTGTTTGTACAGCGATTGTAACGAGGATGGGAGGCGAAACGCCGGATGTTGTCTGATAAATACAGCTGACACTGCAGCCGCTGGAATGTGCTGGCACGGCCTGTGCAGTGAGTCGGTGAGAAATGCCCTTTCAGACCTCCGAGCAGAGTCCTCTACTGTCGATGAAGCTGCCGGTGCAACGACCGAGCAGTCATGAAAACACAACATAAGACAGGCTGAGTACACAAACTGAAAAGGATTCCCACGTCTCAAAGGGAAAAATGTCTTCACCGGTGCTGCTTTAAGGCAAACATTAAAGCATTTTGGTGATAAAAACTCTTACACATCACAGTCCAAACTGTTCAAGCGACCCACAATGATTGAATCAAACTGATT
This sequence comes from Salarias fasciatus, assembly GCF_902148845.1. NCBI lineage: Eukaryota > Metazoa > Chordata > Actinopteri > Blenniiformes > Blenniidae > Salarias > Salarias fasciatus. The sequence continues at coordinate 12,262,200 of NC_043756.1, forward strand.
GTTATGTTTCAGGAGTGTGGATATTGTCACTTACAGATCACGTCCACTCAAAAACAAGCTTCTAGGTGCTTGAAAACATGCACAGATGCGGTTTGAGTAAAGTCCATCTGTCTGTCGGCAAAGATAAACGTGTGGAAATTTCACCAACTGAGAACTCACACTCTGTAATGAAATGTCGAAACAGTAGCCGGAATCCCTCCTTTCCAAATACCAACAAAAATCTGAAGCAAGATGGCTTTTCTGACGACGACTGAAATTCATTTTGCTTTATGTCAACATCTTTAGACTGTCTGCAGTCCAACACATTATTATTGTAGCGTGTGCTAACCCTGACCCAGAGGGTCACATTAATATTACTTTCGATCGAAGACATCAGCAAAGCAATTCACAGATAAAATGTTGGTAATAGAGAGGGGTCATACGTGGGTGAAAACCAGCCCACAAGACAGTTCCTCCAGCCTACAGGATGACCTGACACGGACTAAAAATAATACAGACAACACAATCAGAACTTTGTCAATAAAGAGAAGCTGTTGCTTTTCTACTGAAGTTTCACTATTTCTATATAAGTGAAGGTCAGACGGCAATACTGAGAACCGAATGGCTCCAAGCTGATCAGTGATTCAGCAGTTTAAGTTAGTTATCCAGTTCTTAGGCAGATAACATCAGTGTGAAACTCTTACTACTTCATAAAAACAGACACATTGAAGGCGGCAGCATATCCTGTGTTTTAGAAAGACTTCGACCCATATCATTCTGGAGTGAAAAACTGTCAGAATTTGATATTTTATTTGAAAAAGTGAATAAAAAGTCAACATTTTGACAACGCTATCATATTTTCACACTAAAACAAACAGTGTTGTTGATATTCTCGGTTATGACTGAGATCGCAGTGAACTGGGTGTGTTCACGCCTCTGCATGAGTCATGCAGCCTGACACAGGAAGCGCCAGTGAAGATGCAAAGTTAGTGAGGAAGATGCTGCTGAGGTGTTTTATCGGCTTCTCACCCTCCCTGAGGACTGGTCCTGCTACGAGCTTTGGCCTGGCTCAGAGTGTCCTGGTAGTCCTGGTCCAGAGCGCCCTGGAGGTTCCTCAGCATCGCGTTGGGATTGTTCAGCGCTCCCATCGTGAGCGGCGCCTGACCTTTGTCCACCGCTTCATTGATGGCGATCACAGCTGCGTGCACTTTAATAACAAACATTTAGACAAATTAGTCAAGTCCATTATTACAGTTGTGCTAAAAGAGTAAACAGATCATGAAACTCACAGGCGGCTTCGTCACTGAGAGCTCATTTGCCAGGATTCCCACCGATTTTACTGAAAGCTGGCATCTGAATGCCGTACTTGTCCAGTTCACTCCTCATGTTGCTGATCTCTTCCTCTGGAAAACAAACATGTCAACGGCACAGAAATTATTGGGCAATTAGAACTGCAGAGATATTAATCCTCGTTCTCTTTTGGTTGCTTTCCTCCATGTTTGGCAAAAACACTTAAGATTTTTTTTTTTTTTTTTTAAATCAGGAAATATCTCACTGTAAACACTTTTGTTTTACAAAGACAATGAATGTTTATACACTGAATAATTTTTCAGTATCAAGTTGTGATAATAAACATCCTCCCACAATTTAGGACCCACACACTGGGTCAAACAAAGACGCAGACAAAAACAGAAGATCGTCCTTGAAGTTTTGAAACTGCAGCAGCCACAAAGGAAGCCCTCAGACGGGAAAGGTCAACTATTTACATCAAACAGTATGAGACATTTTAAAATCCAATAATACATGTGGACGGAGCTTTTCTTAATTCTAAAAAAGACTTCAGTCAGGCAAAGACACATCCATCCATCTTCTATACACACTCCATCCTGTGCAGGGAAGCTGGAGAGGGCCGGACACGCCTGAACAGGTCTCCAGTCCGTCACAGGGCAAACACAGAGAGACAGACTCGCATTCAGACCCCGGGGCAACTCAGAGTCACCTGATCAACCTCACATGCAGGTTTTTGGGCTGTTGGAGGAAACTCACATTACCCAAGAAAACCCCACACACACAAAGGCCAGACTGGTATTTGAACCCATGACTTCTTGCTGTGAGATGACGGCACTAACCACTGCCCACTCCACACACAGACACGTGAAGTTTTTTAAATTGATCGATGGTTACGAGACAAACAGCTTCTGAACAGAGAGGCAGTTTCATGGAGCTCAGTATGAAGTGGTGTTTACCTGTAAAAACCACTTTTCCCAGCAGGTCTGAATCTGTGGCGCGATCCCCAGTTTGTACAAGTACAGGCGAAATAGCGCATAACAGAGTGTGACAATCATAAAAATACATAGTTATATGTTTACAAGTCAACGAAGCAACCGGAAGTTTTAAACACTGAATCGATAAAATGATGTGATTGGCAATGTACAGTACTGCTGGGCAGGCTCTCACATGTGAAACATAAGCAAAAGAAAACTGTGAAAGAGCTCAAACAAATTCAAGAAATAAATGTGTCTCTAATTGAGATTCTTTCTAAACAGTAGATAAGATCACACTGTGTCTCTTCATTTTAATGTGCCTGTGCTCCACACACATTTTGTTCAAACAGAAAGGGAAGAAACTTATCAGTTTTTCATAAAGGCTGCAGTCCACTGGTCTAATTGTTTACTTCTTGTGTAAAAAATTGGTTCAGTGTTCAGCCTTTCTGTGGTGGCAGGCTGACACCAGATGGGGGTGGTGTTGGTTCAGGTTACAGTGAAGCGCCACTCTGCAGCAGTCCACAAACAGCAATGAATTCAACAGACAGGCGGCTGGAAACTTCATCAAACTTTAATCCTGCTGCAGGCACCTGATAAGTGATGATGAATTATAGATACTCTCATCAGCGCGGCTCCGAACGGGGAGAATCGAGAGGCCGGCAGTTTTGCCCTTTGGCTGCTGTGTTTGTGTCAACATGAGATGTGCTTTGTCCCTTTGGTCACAGGGAGCTTCAAAACAAACATCTCAAATCTGTCTAAACAAGCAGGCAGCTGATCTGCTGTCAGATATGAGCACTGAGGGGTGATGAAGGTGGCTGGTTGTAAAGTCCAGTGGGAGCAGACAATCAGCTGACTGGCTCGGAGCAACTATCTCTCTCCAGAAAGTCGAGCCGCTCTCTTCACTTCTCAAAACAGTCATTGTTACATGTTAGCACTTCAGTGGAGTTTCTAACTTTAAAAAAAAAAAAGTAGTTAGTTACATTGCACCACAGAGGGTGTGCAGAAACACCCAGAGCTGCTCTGGAAGCAAACTATCACTGGAACCTTGTGGGACTTTAGCTGGACGGGCAGGAAGGAAGAGCACGTGTGTGCATATGAAGGGAAGGAAGTCAAGTCTCCGAGGACCTGCCCAAAACACTACAACAGAGAAAACAAGCCGGCCAGTTCACATAACCACTCCCAAATGTGCGTCTAGCTGGCCGGGTGAGGAAGATGTAGATTAAAAAAAAAAAAAAAAAAATTCTCCTTTCAGTTCATTCAGACTCAGTGATCTCAGGCACGAGTCGAGACACTCAAGCTCCCCACAGTGCACGTGTGTGAAACTGTAGGCAGGAGTTTATCTTCTGTGGTATATGGAAGGGAGGCGCAGCGCACGGAAACAGCAAAACTGACTGAAAAAAACTCTGTAGAGTAGATCAGTCCTGCTAATTAATGTGTCTGAAAACCACATAAGATTCCTGCTTGTTTCACCAGAGTGAAAGGTGTGTGACGACACATGCGAACCTTTCCCTGACAGAAGAAGAATATTGCTTTACAGTCGGCTTGTAAATGCAGTCCTGAGCCATGGTGAATGATTAGAGGGGTCATTTCCTCGTCTTACTTAAGAACATTATGTTTTTCTTACCACTATTTCAATTAAATGACAAAGTAAACTAGCCAAAATCACACTTTTTTGACGTCTATTTAAAATACCATTTGAAATGGGAAAAATAACTTTGTACATTGATGTCAGACAATATAGTGTGGGACAGGGTTTGAGGTTTAAGTTATCAGGAACGCTGTAGGGAGTTCTAAACATCTGAAAGTTTGCGTTCAAGCCCTCCTGTGTATCACAACGTACGTACTGCCAAAGCTAGTCTGCCACAAGGAACAAGTGAAAGGAAATGACAGTTGACGGTGAGGTAAATGTCATTGAGTGGAGTTTAAACAAACTACTGCTGTTCACTCACAAAGGTTCAGAGAAACATGTAATGCTCAAAAGAACTAATCCATCCAGCAACTAACAGGTTGATCCTGACCACCAAATATTAGCACTGCGCCTTCAGATCATCAGAGAATATCAATTCATGTTTAATAATCTCTGTTAGAAGTAAATTCGAGCTGAACATTCATGTGTGGCACCTTCAGGAAAAAAAAAAAAAAAAACAGCGGGGCACCAACAGAAGATAAGAGAGACGGGAGAAGCAATTTTCCTGTCAGAGGAGAGAAATGCATGAAGACTGAAATGAAAAGTCACCATGTTTGTGAAATTCTCTCAGTCTCACCTCAGTGCGTGAATGCAGTACAACCACCTTGGGCATGTTTTTTGCGATCGTACACATCATGGTCTCAGGATAGAATATCTGAAAGTAGAATCAGCAGCAGATATTAGTCACGTTCAGTCACCCTTCCTTTTTCACTGTCTTGACACTGTTCTGCAGCAGCTGGACGAAAGAAGAACATCCATCATGAGCATTTAGTGATGTGCACTTTCACAGTGCACCATGAGGTCTAGTCTCTGCTTCTTTCCATTCCGAGTCGGGTCTGCATGTTCTCCCTGTGCATGCATGGGTTTTCTGTGGGTACGACTCCTGTTCCTCCAACGATCCAGAGCCAAGCCTGCGAGGTTAACTGGTGTGAGAGTTCTCATTTGTGCATCAGCCCTGGAGATCTGTCCATCCTGTGTGTAACGCCTTTTAATAACCAAGCAGGGAAGATAAAGATCGTCGTGGATAAAGTAGTGGCAAATAAAGGTTTAATCTTAACAACTTGAACCTTGATGGGAACTTGACCTCTAAAATACACACTGAGCTGAAGCTACGTCGACTCTAATCAACTCTCAAAGGGGCATAAATATCAAAGAAAAAAGATGTGGGTTATCTGGAAAATTATTTCTCGTCATGTCATGAACAAAGCCAATATATATAACCAACAAAGACTGAGACTGAGAGGACAGACTCATAATTAGGTGCTGCACATAAACATCACCGATTTGAAGCTTGAAGGAAACTACAAAAAAATTAAAAGAAAATACAATCTCATGAGGCTCAGTTTCCTCATCTTAAATTTACAGAAAAGTCTTCTAATTCCAGATATTGGTAATCCTACTGAAACTGCAAAAAATGTTATTTTTGAGTCAGCATGTTTTTCACTATTTATCAGTTATCAGTTTAAAACTGAGTTTGAGTCCTGGAGTGAACTCCCCAAGGGAGGATAGATTGAGAAGTATCCATCTATCCATCCATCTATCCGACAACAGGGCAGAGGTCAAAATCTTAATATTTCAGGGAAAATTTCCAAAATCAAGTCAACAAGATGCTGCTAAGAACTGTAAATACATAGATGCTAGAAAAACAACATTCCTTCATTGCAGCTGGTTCATATCGACAGAAAGCGAAACAGCATAAAGACATCAACATCATATTCTTGAATGTTTATATTCTCACCGACTGTGTTGTTATCACAATACTCGACAGTATTGACTCATATCACATGTTCACTTAATTCCTGAATTCTGGCCTTTCTCAAAAACCAATAAAACAAGAAGAGTGTCCATCTGAATTGTGATCTCGGGATAAACCTCATGAAGCCTTTTGTGTCGTCTCAGAAATGATGGAATGAGGTTTAAACTGTTCTGTCAAATCAGACACACCCTCATTACAATTGAATGTCTGAAATGTGTCGTCATGCAGCAGGAAACTCTTACAAATGATTCCTGTGCTGGATCATATACTATATAATCCAAAAGATCATGTGCAAACTAAAAAGCAAAGGTTTTGTAACTTCATATGTCACGGGCATCATTTCAGCTGTTTTCTTTTTGTATCGGGTACAGCTGACTGAGAGTCTTCAATAGAGGATCTGTTCTTGGTACCGTGACAAAACGACTCAACAAACTGTGCCTAATACAACATCGGGTGATAAAAAGCAAATGAAATTTGAAAGAGAAGCAAAAAAATCCTGATCTGAATGAGTATTTTATCTTAAAAGGGAGCAATGAAAAACTAATTCAGTTAAGCTTCTGTAGATAACGGGTGTGGAAAAAAAAACAACTTTCCATTCCTTCAAATTCAAAGATATGAAAGTTTATATAAACGCAGCTTGTTAGGTAGAATTTTTTTTTTCCTCCCCAAACCAGGTCCCGCCGTGTTTGTGTGTATTTGCTAAACAGGGAGCAGGTGTTGGTCGCTGATGGCTGTGCAGTGTGTTACCTTGGGGAGGCCCACTGACTTCCATGGCCTCGGAGCCACTGCACCGTGTTATCAGTGTGTCTGAAGTGCAGCCCGGTGCTCTGAGAAGGGAAGGGGGAAAAAAAATGATCATTTCATGAGGCTCCTTGTTATTAACATTCATAAATAATGTAGATTGATAAACAAAAACCTCCTGCAGATTTGGACTTCATCCTCACCATCACATTGAATAGGTCAGACAGGTATGGAATACAGCAGGTGAAAGGTGACTGATATTATACTTAAAGTCAAGCCACAGACTTCACAGATCTACTGCAGCTGCGTGTTACAGCGTGATCCGTACTCTGACCTGCCACTTTGCTGTGTAAAACTGTTTTAAACTTCCAGGAAAGACATGACAGATCAGGAAACTGGCTTCCTGTCTGCTGTGATGTAATCTGAAAAATCTAAAAGTAGCACAACTGGGGCCTTTACCTCAAAGAAGGTCAGTGGAAGAAGCGAAGCTGTACCTTGTAACGGGCCTGATCTCTGTCATAGATCCTTTTCACAGACACCATTTTGGGGGCAAAGAAATTGGCAAGTTTGCCAAGATAAACGCCGTTCCTGAGTCCTTCCTCCCGTTCTGTAGTGGGCGGTAAGTTCCTCCTCAGGCAGGCCTCCATCCACCTGAAAAAGGCACAAGTACAGGTTTGAGGGGAAACGGGATTTCTGCTTGATCTCTTGAAAACCAAACAAACGGTTGCAAAACAGAGAAGTGGGTGAAACGATCTGAACTTCAGGGGTGCTCGTCCTCTAACTGCACCCGTCAGGGGTTCCATATCGATTCATTCAAATAACTTTGTTATCTCTTCAAAAGCAAACTGAGGAGTTCAATTACAAAAAAAAAAAAAAAAAAAGTATCACAACACATGAGCCACTTCATGAAATACCTATCTAGATTCCTCAAGCTGATCATCTGCCTCCATTCGCACCCACCTACTGCCTGATCTACCATTTCACTGAGAAGTCATGTTTACATGGGCCTCATCTGATCCGGGATGGCCGTCATGTTTGAGTTGCACAAGTTTGTTTTGGCTATGAGTTCACTGCCGGATACTTTTTCCATACAACTTTTCATGTAAAGCACTAGAAACAATAAATTCCAGTTTTTTTTATTATTATTATCATTATTTAACGCTGCCAGCTTCTTTTGATGTCCACAGGCTGAAGTTCAGATATGTGAGGTGGTGCAATGCCTGCATGTTGTGAACGGGTCAATATTGGTTTTTCCTACACCTGCTGAACTTCTGAATCCAGTAAAAGTTCTTAGCAGACCAACAACACACAGGTAAAAGTATGGGTCTTAAATAATGATCACAATCTGAGGCAATAGAACAGCTGATGAACAATTCAATTAAACATTGGAAAAAAAATAAATTCTAGTTTTAACTTTGAACAAATGAATGAATGAATGTCATTAAACTCCTGTTGATCAGTGTTCAGACTTGCAAAGGTGAATCATTCATATTACCCTCAACGTGAACGTTGCTGTAATCAGCTGGAGGGTTTTTTTTTTTCTTTTTGGGAAAACAGTGAAGGATCTGGGCATTGTTACAGGGAAACGCCCACACTGAGCCCCGCGTGCTTCAGGAAGGGGGCCGTCGACACACTTGCAGTTGCAGTCTTTGAGTCATTTGTCAAGCAGCCACTGAGAGGTAGAAAGACATCGAGAATCTCTCAAATTCCTTCCTTGGTGGAGACGAAATACACACAGTTCAAGGTTTCTGAGTTCACTTCTGCAGGAAAAGTGCAAGAAATTGACAAGTACACAACGACTTCATAGTTCTAAACAAAAGTGAAAGTTATAAATGAGAGAGAGAATTTGGGTTTGTGTTGCATTTTTCTTGACCCTCATTCAAACTGATGTCATTTCCCTCAGAAAGGATTAATAGTGGCTTCAGGCCTGGAGTTTTTTGCCAAACTACTCCCAGAGATATTAGGAAAAACCCTTTCCAAATAACTAGTGAATGATTTGTGAGCAGAGTGACTCATCACAGTCTGAAAGTCTGTTACACATTACCTCTCTGCCTCGGTGCAATGCCACATTTACTGCAGTGGTTACAGTTCAGTCCTGATTGTTAAAGATTACAAAAACAATGTTGTACAAAATGCAACTTTGTTGTTCTACGACTAACAAATGACTTTTTTTTCCCCGTTTCTTTTTACATTGATTGCAATGATTTCTTTCTTTCTCCCATCAGTGACTGTTGCCACCAGGGAACAAAATCCACAGCCAAGAAACACTTCAGCGGAGAGGATTTTAAAGGTGGAAGATGATTACTGCACTCCTGTTATAAATATCAGTGAACATAAGCGTTGACGCTTTATAATACTGATCACGTTTCTTAGCCGGTCTGTGTGCATTATTATAGTTGCCTGAGATGCAGAAGCCACAAGCTGAGAGTGACGACATGAACAGTTTTTCACATCACTTTACATACACTGATCTCATATATGCATGCAATGGGGCAGCGAGAAGAAAAGATTCAGTAAGATTCTAGGAGAAATAAAGTCAGAAAAATTGCAAAACAAACTACTTTGGAGTCTGTTTCCCATCTTTTACAGTAGTGTCCCTCAAAATAATTAGAAAAAACCCCAAATTTAATGTGATTTATATACTGTGTATCTAGCCTGATGAATGGTGTATATGTTAATGTCCATGCAGAATTCTTAAAGCCAGTCTACATGTGAAGTACAAAACATCTCAGACTTGGTCCATGACTATAAAAAGCAATATTTAATGGTTCTTCAGTATAATAAATAAGAAGCTGGTCACTGTTTCTATCTAGCAGCCACCGCAGCTGGTCGGCTAAACATTTCGTGTCGTTCCCTGCCAGCCTCCTCTCAGTCGAATGACTGTAACGTATCAACTCCCACACGCACGCAGACGACACCTTGTTTGGATTAATTAATTCCATGTGGGTGCTGAAAGGCTCCAGGCCTGCAAAATACGTGTCAGCACAATAAGGACAACCAAAACACTGCGTGCACCTTCGGCATAAACTCAGTCAAGTGTGTGAGCTTACGCAACTCCAGGAGTAGAGGACTCAATAACGCTGCCATTGAGAAAAAAAAACACAAAGGACAACCCAAAACCAACCTCTATTCTCCCATCCTCCCTCTGTGACAGTCTACATATAATCAAACCATGATTACCGTCCAAATTTCTCAAACTCAATAGTGGTTAAACTGTCCCACTTAATAGGCACAAAGTTCATTCCTATCAACTTTTTCAGATTTACCCTGACTATCACATCCAGCATTTTTCCTCCGGTCAACCGTCTGTGTCATGTAACACTGACCGCCATTTCAAACCCACAATAAATAACAGCGCCGTGTCCGACTGAATGAGCGCCGAGCGTGATCTTGCATTGTTCCAGTACCGCAGGCTTATCTGCTTATTGACTGATATGTTTCTGAACCTTGTGATAACAGCTCTCATGGCGTAAGACGCAAAGGCCAACTGCTAGTCAGAGGAAGAAAAAGGGAGAGCGGAGCAATAAACGCATCGCATGTCTCAGCGAACCAACCGGTGTCTGTGATGCTGTTGTTGCGAGAGCGATACTTATCTATACGTATCATTACAACTCCAACAGCTCCACTCACTTCTTGTATTGATTATAAAATCCTCCTTGATGCTGTTCGGGTCATTTCCGGCCTCACGCTTCCACATCTATCAGACCTGCTCCATACCGCCACTCACATGTCCTCTCTCAGGTCTGCTTCATCTTCCAGTTCACTGTACCCCAAACCGTCTGACCACCAGCAGGTGTCCTGCTGAATATCTCTGAAATACCTTCTTACTAATATCAGAAGCGAGGACTCTCTGATCATCACTGCATGAAACCCAAAAACACCTGCTTAAACTTACCAACTCCCTGCAATTACTGTGGTTTTGTAGCATATTTAGACTTTACTTTAATGGTCCCTGCACAATGTCAAGAAAAGCTAAATTGAAAAACATAATATGTAGATACATACACACACAGTGACCGAGAACTCTGTGACATATCGGTCATAAAAGGCTCTAAAAACAACTTCAGGACTTCCTCTGCCGTGATCTGCTGTAAGGATCCGGTACTTCTGAAGCCCATCGCGTCCTGTTTGGTCTGCACAGCTTCCAGATCTCAAAGCTCAATTGAACCACATCAGACTTTATATTGGAGCAGTCTGAGATCCGCTTTAGTGCATTTGTTTGGTGTGTCCGAGAGTCTGAATGGCAGTGCACATACCGCCACATGCTGCCAGGGATAACTTATCAATGACAGACAAGTTTGAGTGCGACTCTCTTATTATGAACACCTGTGTTTCGTTGCCATCTTTAAGCAAGTCTAGTCACATCAGTTCATCTTGTAACAACACATCCTGATATATCAAAGCTTTTGAAAGAAAAAAAAATCACTTCAACAACATCTTCTATAGAAGTTATATTAACAGGGAGCAAGTATGGATGACAGCCCAGGTCACAAACAAAGAAGAAAATAAATCTTTTGGTGACTTGAAAACATGGCCAGGAAACATCCTGCATGGCCAGCATAGCTCCCCCGTGAAACTTCACTTCCTGTGCTTAAAACAATGAAGGAAGAACGCGTCTCCTCCAGCAGGACAGGCCTGTAATGCCATTCACAGCCCACCAAAGAAGGCCTTCCTGTTATTGTGCAAACTGCAACACACCGTGCTAAACAAAACACAGCCTCCTGGGCCAGAGCACAAATTTATTTCACCTCAACACTTTATCAGTGAGGTATCCTGCTTTGCTTTCAGCTCTGTCGACACGGGGCGCCTGTTGGGAGGTTGCGTCATGCAGCCAGGTCATGATGGCCATGAGCGGAGCGAGTCTGGGTCTGCCAGGAACTGACTGAATGTGATGGGTGTTTGTCTAAAGGTTCAGTTAATGCTGAGGAAAACCAATCAAACATGATATAGGAGTGGATCTGCATCAAAGCATGGAAAGCTTCAAATGTGAACAAATGGCTTATCTTTCCTTGGTGAGGGTATAAAGTCTCTATGCGGCCTTAGGTAATCTTTTTTAGATATATGAGGGATCCAAAACTATCTGAGCAAGGAAGTGAAACAGAATGCATGCCCTGCAGGGTTCAATTCCCATAAGATGTAATGACATGTTACGGTCTTAAAAACGAAGTATTATTGGCTGAAATATCAAGCAGTGGCTGGACAGTAACAGCTTCAGTGTCCAGGCTGCGTATCAAGACGATGATGTAAGGGCAAAAATTGACTCATGACTGTTACAAGTTCCTGTTGTAACATCTCAAAACATCTGTTACCAATGAGCCTGATGTCGAAAACCAACAGGATCACTGCTGAAAACGGGCTGCGTGACAAAAGAAGTCATCTGGAATATTACACACTTTCAGTTTCAGCAATGAAACATTATGAAAATATGAGTTTTATCTTCAATTATATCAGCCAAAAACACATATGGGGGGGTTAATGTTAATGGTTGCTTTCATGGATTTTCTCACTTGAAAGCTTACATTTTGAACCACGTTACTCTTCTGAACTGTTTTTTTTTTTTTTTTCCTGCACAAAAAAGGTGAATAAGAATCCTGGAGAATTTCTTCAGCTCTGGTGTTCTCATAAAGGAGCTTACTCGTGGCTCGTCTTGGTATAATGAGTGCTGACTGAAGACTCCAGAGACCGGCACCTAATCCCACGCCTTCTGTGGTCTACAGCTTCATTAGCAGTTATCCTAATCCTAATCTCAGGTGGCAGTTCACACAAAATACTTATCTACCTTCACAACTAGGGAGGATTGCCAGTGAGTAGGCCCGAGCTGAAATAACAGGAAGTGAAAAAGTGAAAGTGAGAAAGTAGCATGTGGTCATTTTCAGGTGAACCGTGATGCTGCTAAAGGATCTTGTCCCCCCCAGAAGGCCTCGGTGTAGACCAGATGGACTTCCTCTAAAGTTTCACCAGCTCATCATGAAACTACCGAAGTGCCACAGATCCAGGCGTGTCCCGTTTGTGAATAATGCCCGATTCCATGCTCAGTTGAGACCAGCAGCCTTTGTAAACCTTCACTATCCTTTGACATAAGCTCCTCAAACAGTCCTTACTGAGTCAAGGTGCAAGTTCAGTTTTCAAACAATCTGTGTACGTGACGGACATCAGGCCGTTTGTCCATTATTCCAGTCAAAAAAAAAAAAAAAAAAAAAAGGCCCAAGGAAGCAGCAATGAAGAAAGAAGATATATTTCAATCTGGGACTTAATCTGAGAGGCAGGGTGGAGCTGATGTAAAATCAGAGAGCGAAAAGACGAGTGATCACGCTTCCTGCTCAGGAAGTGGTTTCGTTTTTACTTTGCTCTCGCACGACACAAAGACTCCTCGTCACATTTACGTGTTCTACTTTATAAGGATAACAAAAGACCAGTTTGACTCATTTGCAGATCATCTCATTTTTACAGTTTAGTGTCACCAATTCGACTCTTTTATAATCTGTCATCAGGTTTCAGAAACTACCGACAGCTTCATCACACGCAGCGTTGTTCTTCCACATGACATTCACATTTTGTTTCCAACTACTCCCTCCAAAGACGTCCATTAAACACACAAACCTAAAACACAAACAGTCCCATAATCACACATTAAACAAGCCTGACAAACGACTACAAGGACACACCCAGTGGGTACAAACCAAACAATGTTGAGTAAAAGTGGTTTCCTTCAGTTGACATATCTCATCAGGCTTCACTTTGAGGGTTTTTTTCCCCTCCCCTTCATCCACTCCCACTTTACCGTTTGGCCTCCTCCAGGTGACACAGGTACTCGTAGGCGATGTTCTGCCGCCTCCTCTCGTCCATCTCCTCTGCAGACAGCCGCTCGTCATCCTGAATCGCTGGGAAAGAAAAAGATAATCGTGCAAATTCAAAGATCACCGTCGTTAAGTGTTTTGTATTTACCACAACATTTGCTCTGAATAGCACATTATCGCAATAAAGAACATTTTCCTAGGGGGTTGTGTGCCCGCTAGGACTTGGAGCCACGTCAGCACAATCCTCCTTTCAGGAGTCGCATGCAACGTGAAGGCTTCTCAGATGATACCATTGTTTTAAAAACCCTCACTCTGTGGAAATGATTTGTGAGAGAGGATGAAATCACTTAAAGGAGGAAGTACGCATACGAGGGAAACAGTCATATGGATCGGGTCTGAGTTGGTCACATGCATAGGATAAAGTTGGTAATAATTTATTACTGAGATCTACTTTTGAAGATCAGTCTTTATACAAAAAGCTTTGTGTTTGCTGCATGGTATTGGTGGTGATCAACCTAAACAAAATCAATTATTAATACAAGTCAGTACTGTTTGGTAATATGCGGTTACACACTGCAAATTAGGGCCTGAAGACATATCACACTGCTTGAAGCACACGTCCATATAGTACATAGTCAATCAAATAGAGGAACACTTGTATTGCTTTGCATCTTTTACTGAACATATATATATGTAAACTTTAAGAATTTCTGAGGGTGCCAACAGGCTGAAAAAAAAAAAACACATGATGTATCCATAAATAATAATTGTTCAATAGATAGCCGTCACAACCTAATCATCAGTAACTGTAAAGATTATTAACAAAATTCTTCTCAAGTGTCTCCTTTGATTTTGAGTTGACTGATTGCATCAAAACACAGATACCAAACTCCAGTGTCACTGATCTGAACTACATGTAATCAATACAACAGACAAGGATGATACATAACAACCAAAATCAGAAAGACTACAAGAATGCTTTCTTCTTTAAAAAGCCCTTGTTAAAACCTTGACTGCACGGCCCACTGAACCCTTGTATGAGAGAGGAAATGAACATGTCCCTACAGCCTTTACTGTAGTGTCCGCCTGACATGTGACTTCTGCTGAGAGTTGACCTTTACCTGCAGCTTAATGAGATCTCCTCCCCTCCGGTGCTCCTCACTCGCGCTCTAATCCAATCACATCTCTTTATTTCTGGCTGAGTGAAAGGACAACCTTAGACCCAGGGGGCTTCATTTAACAGCGGCACTTTCGCCAACCAAGTACATGCAAGTCGCTGAGATTTCACACCAGCTGACATTATAGGGTTTATTTCTGATCAGATTAAAATGGCTTACAGTCGAGGGAGGAAAACAATTGAGTCAGCTTTTCTTTTTTCTCAAGTGAAGTGCCTCTACTGACGCCAGACTTAATTACTTAAACCTGTTTATGGAGTGGCCTAAAAGTAATCTTAATGCCTGAGAGAAGGGAAATAATCTATCATGGCACTGTGGAAAAAAAAATGCTCATAAAGCAAGTAAATGTCAATTAATGACATGCATCTGATAGACTGAATTCATTCTGCTTTAGAAGAAAAACAACCTGAAACATTATCTTTGGTGTTAATATGGTCAAGGCATCCTGGAAGTCATGTGTGATCCTTACAGAATCCTGTTCCAGGAAAGAAAAGATCAAGTGTGAGTTTACATGAAGCATCTGAACTGAACTTCATCCAGAGGATCTGTGCTCAGTTCTACAAGTTCCTTCCAAAACTGCAAGCCTACTTGGAAGAGCTGATGCTGCCTTGAAGGCAAAGTAGTCACACCAGATACTGATACATCTCTTGCTGACTCATCCATTTAGAAGTGATGAAAATAAAAATAAACACCTATCTTTGAAAGTCAATTCTGCAGCTCTGATTCCCCGACACACCAGTGTAAAACTACACAAAATGCAGGTCAATCTGTGGGTCTGACAACGCAGTCTTCAAAGTGAAAATAAACTCCCAGTCTGGGGTCTGTGGTGTTACTACGAGTCTTCAGAAATCTGCACTCAGATCGAGTCCATTCATCAGCCACCTGCAGCTACATCCGCTCACAGAGCCTCAACATGCAATCCTCACATGTGAGCTGAGGCAGAAGCCAAACATTCATACTCGGACATAGGCCACTGTGCAACCACGTGGGAGCAGTGTTTTCTGTCCTCATGAGCAGAGTGTCCGGCTGTGCAGCTGCAGAGCAGCAGAGCAGCAGTGCAGGTGACACAAGGATGCAAATGTGTGTGCATGAACCCTCGTGTTCGGACGTAGAGCAGCCATTACACACCGGCTCCACTGAGTCACTCACACACTTCCTGGAAGAGCCAGTCTGCTCTCTTTGCACTCAGCATTATATTTAACTAGCAGGATGGGTTTGTAGCCTCTTGTGTGTCACAGGATCACCGGCATGAGCCTCTGTGATTATGACTCAGGCTTGATTGTGGCTGCAGGGTTCGACCATTCTAGCAAACCTTTGGGGAAGGGGGTGTCCCAGTTGACCTACAAATGAAGAAAAGTCCTTTCTTTTAAGCTTATCCATAAGGCAGAGTTAGTGTGTCATGTTGTGAAATGATTTCCAGGCCATGGCTTTGCTTTGGTCCTATAAAGGCATTTGGAAATAACATCCATGCAGAGGCAACTTCAGGACAACTTTCCACAAAATGAAAGACAGCCTGCTTGAATCCCTTTTGTTTTTTTTCTTCTTCAGTTTTAACAACAATCATTGTTTTATGGAGACACAGGTCTGGGTAAGCACTGCAGCAAGCGGTGGATCAATAAAGTTTAATGATCCAAGTTTCAAAGCTGTACTTTGCTCAGAGATGTGGATCAGTAACAGAAATCTAACGAAATCCTGAGTCAGAAACATTGCACTGATGCGTTCCTCCTCTTGTCATATCAGTCGGTTACATTCTTGAAGTTCTCCTGAAGTTAAGCGGCACATTTTTCAAGAGCAGCATAAATCCACAGTTAATAGTTAACCTGAGAGAAAACGCCTCTTGTGTGGACATGCTGATAGGCTGCTCTCCACTGTCAGATCCACTGATTAAACACAAATAAAAATCACTGGGGTGCAAAATTTTAGATGGTCACTCAATAGAATTTTGCTTACACAGAGGAAAAAACACGCGAGAGGCATTTCTTTAAAAGTTCATGCACTTTCGCAACTTATTAGAAGGAGCCCGGCGCAGGTGAGCCACCTGTCGCTCATTAAAACATCCGCCAGACGCCAAAAACCTCCGCCTGCTTCAGAAAGACTGCCAGAAAAACAACTTACTTCCATAGCGTGGCTTCTGTAACGTCGCGGTTTCTTCATGGTACATCCTGCCTGCTTTCCTCCGCGCGTGAACCAGCCGTGTGAAGCGGAGGCAGCTGCAGCCTTCACAAGTTAAAGTCACAGCAGCGCCGCCAAGCCGCGCCTCTCCCGGCGACCCGCTGCTGAGGAGTCAGTGGCGGAGCTGAAGGAGACACGGCCGCGCTCCGAGTCCCCAGGTCTCTGAACGCTACGAGCTCCGGCGGACGGGCGCCATGCTGACTGCAGTCACATCACCGGGGGTCTGGCAGCTCGGGTCGGTGTGTAGTCTCTCGCCCCCACCGGGCGTGCAAATCAAATTGACAGTGAGGACAGGACGGGGCGCTTAGCACCACCTGCTGGCCGAGAGGCGCATAACATTGCGCGCACAGGCTCAAGACTAAACAGGCGTCTCTGCGATCTTCCACAAAATTAAAATTGTCTGGAACCGCAAAACGAAATGGGCTTCCATACATAACAATTCAAATATTTTTGAACTTAATTTTTTGCTTTTGTAGCTCATTTTAGAATGATCCTCTTTTTTTTGGTGAATGTTATCCATTATTTTCGCCATTTCATACTAATTAATGTGCGCAGCTCCTTTGTATTTATAAATGATTAGATCAGTTGTTGTTGTATCAATTGTAGATCTTATAATTCTATAAATATAATTTTTTTACACATGCTTTTACATATGCGAGCACCCATGCACACATATCTTCTACATTAAAAATAAAGTTTACCACACTATTTTGGTGTGTGTTTATGCTTTTTCTAGCTCATTGTAAACCCATCCATCTCTTACAGCTTCATCCAGTTCGGGGCAACAGAGCTGGAGTCAGTCATGGGGCAAACACAGAGAGACAGATATCACACTCACATTCAGTCCTTAAAGCAATTTAGGGGCATGAATTAACCTCAGGATGTTTTTTTTTTTTTTTTTTTACACATAGTGAAGTACAGAACATGATTTTCATAGTTAGAGCAGTCTATGTTTGCTTTACCACTGGGTGGCAGTATTACATTGACATTCCATCAGGAAAATACAATGGGGCAACTGACTGAACAGTTGTTCCCAGGGTTTCTCAGCTGAAAAATGGTTACTTAATTTCTAAAGGTAGCCTAGTGTTTATTGCTTGTACAAAACCACTGAAGAGACAAACACACCGCTACAGCCTCTAAAACCATCCTGAACAGGATTCAACGCCTCTCTGCCACCTAAAGAAAGTATGTTTGTTACTGAAACTTCTGCCTTGTATGAACAGGGAAGTGTGTCATAAAGAGCTTGGAAAAGCATTTTATCATTGGTACACTGTTGAATAAAAACACAACAGTATTTGCTAGAGAACATAACTTTTATTATATATGTTCAAAAGCAGCACAGTCTGCAATCCCTGCTTTTTCCTTTTTCTAACATTGTTCACAGGGCATCATTTGGCAAATACTTCTTCACATATTTCCACACGTATGGACCTCTGAACAGCCAGTCGTCCTCTAACTGGTAGGCCCTGCACAATAATATTCACAACGTTTTTGTCCACACACAGTACACTTGACTACCTCCATAAAACAGGTGAACTGAACTTACAAGAGTGATACATTCACATTTTATTCCCCAAACGAAAAAAATCTTAATATTGCCATCATTTTCTGCCAGAAGAATTTACAGAGGGAACACAAAGTTAAGCACAAAAGAACAAAAGTTTTCTTACACACATGCAAAGTTATGCACACACATACACGCACATGTGCACGCACGCACATACACACACACACACACGTGCATGCACGTGCACACACACGTACGCACATAATTGTTTCCCACACACAAACAGAGAGTAGCAGGTGAAAGCTTAAGGACATACAGAGATGTACAATAGAGGTACAGTAGAAGAACAAAGCAGGAGAATGCTGAGTCAGTTAAGGATCTTATGCACATTTAAACCAATATCTGCATTGATATATACAGAATATTTACATTCATGCATTCATACACACACACACACACACACACACACACACACACACACACACACACACACACACACACTCATACACACACTAGTCTGCTTTTGCTTTTATTTCTCTGTCTTGAATGAGCACACACACATTTAAGCTATAACACGAATAGCTGAAATGCACCATTAATATTATTTTTTCCTCACACAACATATCAGGTAGATGCTCTAATTTTGGTTTCCCAAAACCAAAAAGCCCAGCGCTCCTAACATGTTTGCTATTAACATCTGTCAGTAGCACTTGGCAAACATCACCACTTTTTTTTTTAATTTAAATATTTATATTGACCTGTTTTCTCAAAAATATTCAAATCATATGGTCAAAAATATCTGTTGCGCAATAGCAGCAAGTTTCATGGTGTATTTCCAAGTTATGTTACAAAAGCTGGGAAATGTTTAGCTTGGACAGAGATGGATGAACGCAAACACTGCAGATCTGTGTTGTTATCTTTTCTGTAAGTGATCCAGCTGCAGCAAACCACTGCAACCACAAATACTGCAGGAACAAGGGAACTGCATCAGAACAGCACTACAGAACCTCACTAACAGACCTGGAAAACAACTAAAATAAGAAAAAATAATCTTTTTCTATATAATTTCCACGTCTATCTATCATCTTATTTAATTTTCCCTGTGTGAACTAACGTCTCAGTTTTGAAAAACAAAATGCACATAAGCTGTTAATGTTTGAAGATGACTGCATGGAGGTAACTGTTTATGTTTTATGATTTGTTCCAATACATCTTATGAAACAAATCTAATTTGAGCTGAGGTAATTAGAAAACGTCTGAGTTTCCCTTCGCAGGCATCTTCATCGAGGGTGGTGCCAATCAGCCCTCATAAAGAGACGGCTTTAATTCACATCATTACTTTCAGTCATGCATGGAATCCTACACAGCCGTCCATAATGCCAAGATTTTATTTGCACTCTGGTCAAAGGTTTTCAGCAGAGAAAGATGCTCACTCACTAAAAGTTGATATTTTACCCAAGCAAGCATATCCAATCACAACAAAAAATAAGTTTTAATCTGAAAACAACTCAAAAGCTGTTGGCCACATGTTTCACAGTAATGGAGAAAAAAAAAAAAACAATGTTGTTTCATCAATTCGATCCCTGTTTAGTTTCAGCCGGTTCCTTCTCACCTTTGGACAGCACATGACTATGGGCAGACTGCTCCAGTCAAGGAGAGGCACATTGAAAAAGGCCATTCAATATTTTTGAAAGGAAGCAGCACAACATGTTACTGCCACGAGCAGGAGCAAACACAAAGCAAAATCAGAAGAAGAACCCATCGCAGAGCTGTGGTGCCATAATATAACACTGAAGAAGAGGAGGAACCACAAGATTTTGAGAAAATAGCAATCAAATACTTCTAGAGTTGTACAGTAGAAAGCAAAACAGCAATTCTCAGTTTCAACATAACATTGGTGAAAGAAAACACAGCTTTTCATTATGGCCTTGTAGATTCTTGGTAGGAAGGTAATGCAAAGGGCTTGGTCTTTCATCCACTTTAAAAGTACAGTTTGTAAGATCTTTTACTGCCATATTTACACTCCAGGTGGCAGCAGTGAGTCACTCTTTCTCAGAGAGCTCTGCTCGTCTTTCTCTTTCATTTTAATATTCAACTCTGTTGCAGCTTCTCATATTATTGAATTGAACTGAAGGCAGGAAGAGTAACTCACTGCTCCGTCTTCTGGTACGCTTAAAAGCCAGGCTGGCTGCTGGTTGGCTTGTCAATTCAAACGGATTCCTCTACAATATTCAGTTGAGCATTTTCAGACTGCTAGTATTTTTGAGTAAAACTATTACAAGTTGTGTCTTTTAAAAAGGAGACAGATGTGTAAGTAAATGTTTCTTCACATTATTTGCAGCATGATATTTGTCTCCCATAGGAAACGGGGTTAGGTAAATAGAGCCATGAAGTGTATACATTGAGTTTGTTTCTTTATTTGTCGAAGATGCCTTTCAGCGCACATGTCCTGTGCATTTCATGTGAGTCCTGTGGGCACACCAGCTGTCATGCAGCTGTGTCAAGAGTTTGCTCTGTCTGATCATCTATTCCCTGCGCCGTCACACAGCAGGTTGGGTGTGCTCATTATGGCTTGTTTGTCACTTTTCCCCCCATCTGGCTTTCTTAAACAAGACTGTATTAATATTAAAAGCCACGTCAGGTTATGGCTGCTGCTGGAAGGTGCAGCCCGTCGAGAAACAAAAAACTCAGCACTGAAACCCGAGCAGATTCTGACCGCATCGATGCCTCACAAGGATCTGATTTGTATGGGCAAAGTGAAATACACAGGGTGTTCAAGGGTGGTCTGCTACCTTGATTTAACTATGGTCTGTTAGTGAAATGTTATTATTAATAGTATTAAGATGTGCATGAACCAAGCCGCTTGCACTCCTGACTCTAAATGCTTGCAGGGCGTCCTTCAGGACTCTCCCGTTCTAGATTCTACCCCAGGAGAAAACACTACGCCGCAGTTACATGAGGACGTTTGCCCGGGGTGTCGGGTAACCGCAGTCCAACCAGGCCTCCTCCAACGAGCACAGACGAGGCCATGAGGATCGGGATGGCCTTGGTGATGCCCACAAGGGAGCCGAAGATCAGGTTTCCCAAAACTGCGGCCAGTTTGCAAAGAGCATTGCAGAACCCGAAGCCCGTCCCCCTGAGGAGAGAAACACAAAATTGATGTTACGATGCACCCATGGCCGAGTTTAAACGGAGAGGCATGTGATGCATCCTCACCTCCTGACCGTAGGGAAGGACTCGGTGGTGACCACGTCCAGGGAGTTCCAGGCGGAGATGCTCAGGCCGTTGTAAAGGCACAACATGAAAATCATCATGGACTCGCTCGTGCCGAACCACAGGAAGAAGCAGCTGATGCCTGACAGGACCATGGAGCCGCCTGAAGCAAACGCAAAGACAAGAGGACTAACTAAACCAACACATGACAATCTTTTATTCAATAATCAACGCATCGATCAAACACGGATTCATTAAACACCTCCAAAAACGAGCATGCTTCTTTCCTTTATAGCACATTCCTACCAAGCATGGACAGACGGCCGATTTTGTCCATGAGGAGGGCCGACACGATGTTGCCGGGGAGAACAGCCAGCGTCCCCAGGAAGTTGATGAAGTAGACCCAGTAAGCGCTGTAATCGTCGTCGAACGTCATCTGACATCCCGTCTTGTTGTGGGTAAAGGTGCTGTTGATCACCTCCGTGCCGTCGACCAACTTGGAGTCATCAATATCTGTACGAGCACAAAACCGAGCAGGTTCCAAGGAAAATAACTGAGATATTTACCACATCATTCAGAAATATTCAGCTGAATATATTTCATTTTGCTCACAGTCTTAAACCTTTAACATCTCACCCGTGTTGAAGAAAAATACATCAATGAAAGTACAGTTTCGGAACAAGGAGCCCACCGACGTCACGTCGTCAAAGTAGCAGTTTCGAAAAGTGGAGTCGATGAAGGTGACGGACTTCAGCTTCATGTTGACGAAGCTGGAGAAATACAGCGACGTGTTCATATTTAAATGAATAATGAGAGGTGTAATCAATCAGGCCATTAAGGTGACTTTTCTCACTGGTCATTAATGAAGAGGCCATTTTTGTGGATCTGGTTCTCCAGCGTGAAGTTGAAGGTGAAGCCTTCAATACTTTCGTTGGTGTGGATCTTCACTTTTGAGGCGTATTCGTCTGCCTGCAGGTGTTTGATAACATCGGGGAACCAGACAGACAGGCCGTAGTACCTGCAATGGGACAGACAGAGCAGTAGCTGAACGATTACGAGACCATGCATCTTCTGCACGGCAAATAGAACAACTTGACAAAAATTAATATTACCAGAACCCAGACTCCCAGCAGCTTTCGGTCTACTGGAGATTTTTGTACTGCAGAATCATCTGTATCACTCTTACCCGAATGAGAGCGTAAACCAGACTATGGCCAGACGCATCATGTTCTCTTGCATGGGATAGTTGAAGCACTTCATCAAGTTCAGATAAATCTAAATAAAGACAAAAAGCCCTGTCACTGTGAAGATGTGGATCTTATATGAGTGACAAGAAATTATGACAAAAAAAAAGAAATTAATTCAGAAAAATGTAAGTATATCATTGATATCTACCCCATGTATCTCAGCCTTTATCCTAAAGAAAGCCCTGGACACTGGATTGCCCGACTCTGACTCCATTTCAACCAGCTCGTCCAGCTGTTTGGGGATTTTGATCCTGTTCACCTGAAAAAAAATCATTGAGAAGAAACAGCAAAACACAGATATTTACAAATGCACAAGCAGTTACAGCAACATCATCGACTGTAGTGAGCTCCATCGCTTGGTACCTGGAGAAAAGTCACATTTTTTCAGAAATGGAGCCAGTTTTAATACATTTTATATATTATAATATTTGTCTATTGTGTTCCCTTGAGGGTAATCAAAATTCTGAGAACCGCTGATCTACATATAGAACATTCATTTCTACATTTAGAATTTCAATTGGATTTTATTATGCAGTATTTATATGTGTTGATATGAAATTATATTAAGCGTTGTTTAGTTGAATTGCAATAAAACAAATCAAATCCAAATCAAGGAGGGGAGTAGAACCAGTGTGTCTTACAGTACTCGATCAATTCAAGGAACATGTGTTGACTAAGCGGCTTTCCCAAAGTGCACCTCGTGCAGCCAATAAGCCTGAATGACACAAAACAGCTTTCACAGCCGTCATAATTCAGATATGATCCTGCATAGTGTAAGCATTAAAAACCTGTCCCAGCGGTGGCAGAAAAAATAAGCCTCTTTGCTTCAGGAAACCCGGCCAGGAGAGCTCGCAGCAGAAACAAACACTCACGGTGAAGACTTTCTCCGGCTGCCCACGCGCTCTCATGTTGGTGTCGTGGATCTGCTTGAGGATCATCCAGGCTTCATCATGTTTCCCCACCTGACAGGCACGGAAGTGAGGAACAGAGAGAGAGAGGAGATGGGATGAATTAATGTGATCCACGCCGGTGTTGGTTACTCAGTCATAGCAACAGTTTCAGCTCCACGATTGTATTTATTTACTGTCCCTTTGATTTTTTTTTCCATGATAGGAGAAAGTGATGAATGAGTCACGACACCAGTGACTCATTTCACTCCAAGGTGTAATTATCCTGCAGCAGCAAACCCTCTGTCACAGATCAGCAGCCTCCTATTTCCCAGATACACGATAAAAGGCCTCCTCACAGTTCTGAATGACTCACACTGTTTTGGTCTGATGAAAACAGGAATGTAGTGAGAAAGTGCTCCCAATTTACCTGACACAAGCTCAGTGCAAAGCTGATGAGCACGAGCAGGAAGGAACAATGACGCAGCACAATGACAAGGCACTCTGAACCGCGGCGGCGGTGCAGCAGAGCCGGGAAAGAGACGTCTGAGCGTAAACATCACTTCAATATCCAGATAGACGGGCTTACCTCGAGGTAAAATCTGGGACTTTCAGGCATGAAGGTAAGAGCCACCACAGCGCAGACGCAGGGCAGGGCGCAGACCACCACAAACACCCTCCAACTGTGAAACTGGTACGCTGAGCCCATACTGAAGCTCCAGCCTGGAAACAGAGACACACGGAACAGAGACGGTCAGGCCATATGATGAAGGCAGGATGTAAAGGCGAAAGACCTTTAAAGCATTTTGACAAAATGACATCAAAATTCACCCATATATGTTGAATAATATGCTAATTATAGCAGCATTTGAATTACTAACCCATCATTCACAATGTGCCAAGCAAATAAATAACATTAGTGTACCATTTGATCATAGCAGGCAGCTATTTAGTCTGTTTTCAACTCACCGGAGGGCATTTTAAAAAGCAAACTACTTACTGAGAGCTGATCTAAACACCACTATGCAGTGAAGATAACACTAAACTCTATCCTTATCAGAGGTGGGACTTCCTGAACTGAAAGCCTGACTGTAAATGTTATGAGCGAGTCTCGTATTGCAGACACAAAGGAGCTGCAAAGAAAAGATGGCATTTAAATGGAAGTGCTTGACGTCCAGAGTGATGTGTGAGCCCAGAGATGAATGGCTCTGCAGGGGGAGCAGAGAGAAGTGCACAGAGACGGGCTAATTGAATGTGTAGGAATAGAATTGAGTGTTTTCTGCTAAGTTAAATCTTGTTGCACCTGATCTCAGCCCACAGGCAGTCTTTCAGACTCATTAATCATTGTAACTTGCACTCGCACTCGCACGCGCACGCACACGCCGAGGAGGAGTTGCACACACACTTGAGTAAAAAAAAAAAAAAAAAAAACTGAATGTGTGGGTACGCGCGTTGACATGGGAAACAACACAGATTAATAACATGAATAACTATATGCAGATTGCACTGACACCCCATAATACCATGTCAGACTCCCACCCACACATGCGCACCAGTAATTACACAAACATACATGCAAAATTAAACATCATGCATTTTCATTTTCCTTTGGTGGGGGATGCTTATTTTTAAGCAGGAATTACAGAGGAAGTCATTCTGAGCTGAAAGTCCTCCAGAGGAAAGAGGAAAGCATCACAGTTAGAGACAACCTGCAACATAAAGTCCTCCTTTGACATAAAAACGCATTAAAAATAAGATTGAAAACAACTTTCGTTCCTTGGAGGTACAGTCTGTTTTACACACTGTGTCAGAACTGTCTGCCTGTTTCTGCCCGAAACAGTGTCATGCTGAATTTGACATGACAGCAGAGGAAATTAAGACGGTGACTGGAAGTTTTGTATGTAAGAACATAAGATTATTTGCTGTGTTGCGTTTTTCCAAAAGGAAATATTGAAGAAAACATGAATTTCATAATCTAAAAAAACTATCAGGATGCGGTCCCCGTTGTATAATGCGCTGTAAATGCAGAACTTCTGAGCTCTCGACGACTTCAGTTCAGTTTTTTTCGGATTTTTTAGGCAGACTGCAGAGAACGATGCTGCCATGTCAGTCGTGACCTCCCACGTCTCTCCACAGATCGTGCCTCGTGGAGCTACAGCACCGAAGGGAATAGCACCATTATCCATCAGCAGGCGTGGGAGGGGAGTCAAAGGGTGGGAAAGGGGGTTAACACTAATGGTTATGCCAGAAAAAAGGCTGCTTGGAATTAATCTCACAGCGCAATAAAACTCCGCTTTGATAGGCAGACATGTCAACTGAAGCTAGAAGAAACTATTTTCAACAAGTGGCAAGAATGTCTTCAAAAAAGAGACTTGAGAGATAAAACATCTAAAACTAAGCTCGGTCTTTAAAAAAAATATCATCATATGAAGGAAATGTACATGTTCATGTGTAAAAATCTTGAAGAGCTTGAGGATCATGCTCTTGAAATTTCAGCCTGAAGCTTTAACAATAGATATTAAGCATATTAAGTAAAAAACTAAAATGTGTATATATTTAAGCAAAAATGTTTTAACTTTGATGTTTAGTTAATTTTACTTAAGTCACATGAATGCATCGAACAGTTTTCTGCTTCTTATGTGAAAAAATAACCTCAGTAATCAGGAATAATCAGTCATTTCTATATTTTTACAGGAAATTGTTGTAAAATTGGATGCATGAAACGCATTATTCACATTGCATGCCAGTCTTTTGATGGATATTTTGGAATAATATCTGCTTGCATGTGTGTTTCCTTGATCACTGTCTGCATTTTCGTATTGTCCCATCTTCCTGTGTGTCTTTCAGTCTGAAGTGACAGAGCAAGGAGAAGAAAATTACTGTAAA
The DNA here is from genome assembly GCF_902148845.1 of Salarias fasciatus. Classification (NCBI taxonomy): domain Eukaryota; kingdom Metazoa; phylum Chordata; class Actinopteri; order Blenniiformes; family Blenniidae; genus Salarias; species Salarias fasciatus. The sequence continues at coordinate 12,288,511 of NC_043756.1, forward strand.
AGAGAAAAAGACACAGTAGCAAAGAGAGAAAGTTGTTCAACCGATTCTGCAGAAATGTAGCATGACTTCCTGCCCCTCTGGGTTAGTGTTTCACTCGTGACACTGGAAATCTCATTATAGGGATTATGTACATAATTGACTAAATCTCTGGATGACTGAGTCAGCTTTCCTAGATAGATAGATAGATAGATAGATAGATAGATAGATAGATAGATAGATAGATAGATAGATAGATAGATAGATAGATAGATAGATAGGGCTCCAGCTGTGAGTCAGGCAGGGGGCTTTGGGGAGATATCAGGAGTCAGCGAGTGCAGCAAGTGGAGAAGATAAATGAGAGCTCTAATCGTGTATTAAACTGAGGGAAATGCATCACAGGTCATCATTCATCCCTTTATGTGTTCACAGACGGGCCTAAAGGTATCTCTGCAGGATGCTTTTAGCCCCCACACACACACACACACACACACACACACATGCACATACACACAGTGGCACTGCTGACTGCAGGTACTGCAGCACTTTGGGGAAAACCAAACTCGTTGGTGAGCCTGTGTGTGTGTGTGTGTGTGTGCGTGTGTGTGTGTGTGTGTGTGTGTGTGTGTGTGTGTGTGTGTGTGTGTGTGTGTGTCAGGCACGTAGTTCCCTCTCAGAGAGAGAGAGAGAGAGCTAGAGAGCAGCAGAGTGGTAGTGTGTGTCAAACAGAATAAGGCCACAAACATCCCTTTTGATCCAATATCAGCGGATCCAACAGTAGAGTCTCCGAACACAGACTTGTCCTGGTTTTGTCCTGTGAGAGCTTCACCGATGGGCTTCTGTGTGTCTGCGCGAGCAAATCTTCCACAGCATGGCAAGCAGTCGTGCAAATGTGCAAGTAATCTCTCTGTTGCATGTAAGAAAGCCGGAAAGTCCTTTATCGGAAACTCCAATTAGAGCCTATTAGTGTGTGTGCTTGTGTGTGTGTGTGTGTTGGTGTGTGTGGTGTGTGTGTGTGTGTGGGTGTGTGATGTGTGTGTTTGACCTCCTCCAGTGTCAAATCTTATTACTTTCAATATTCCTTGAAGAAGACCTGTATGTGTCTGCTGCAGTAGTAAAACATCCTAAGCGCAACATGCAGCAGCTCAGTCTCTCTCTCTCTCTCTCCTCTCTCTCTCTCTCTCTCTCTCTCTCTCTCTCTCTCTCTCTCTCTCTCTCTCTCCTGTCTCTCTCTCTCTCTCTCACATTGTCTCTCTCTCTGACGTCACAGGTTGGCTAAAACATGGCCCGGCCATAAATCACCTCTAGATGTAGCTTCGTCCTATTAAAGCAAGGAGAAAAACCTAATTATGCTTGATCAAGAAGAACACTCTGCAGAGACAGAGAGAGAGAGAGAGAGAGCGAGAGAGAGAGAAGAGAGGAGGAGGGAGGTAATAAAAGAGAGGACAGAGTTAGACCGAGAGATGAGAAGAGTACAAAACAGTATGAGCGAGGAGGCAGTAAACGAGAGGGACAGCAGGTTCAAACTGTGGGGAAGAAATAAAAAGGATGCATGAGACAGGAACGGAAGAAAACGGACCCTTTCTTTCTTTTATCCTTCACACGATGAGTGCAGATCATATCGAACACAGCACTGTCATAAATCACACCTGTCTCTTCCCCTGCATGCTCCCTCAGCCGTCCCGGGCTGTGCCTGCTTTACGGCATCCATACATACGTTAATCTCTTAACCTCTGCCTCTCCCAGCCTGCAGCCACTTAGATCCATTAAGTGATTGATTCAAATGGGAGGAACTTGGCACCGTAGCACATGACCACTGGGGAAACCTCGCAGCTTTCTTACTGTAGCATGAAGCCAGTTTCCCAGCATCCCATCTAAACCTTATCTTGTTGAAGTTTTTGCCAGATTTAAATATCAAACCTGTTTATTCATGATTCACTAAACTGCGGTTGCTGTTTCGAGCCCCCTCTCCAGACAGCTGCACGATGCTCTATCTAATAAACTCACCATAATGTGGGATGATGGCCCAGGCCATGGCGGATGCATAGATCTCCCCGATCATCCAGAACATGCAGAGCCAGCTCAGATGCTCTCCTCGCTTTTCTCTGGACAGCACCTCCGCAAAGAAGGAGAAAACAATTGGCACGGCGCCTCCTATCCTGCAAAAACCACAGAATGAGAGGATTAGGAGTGTGAAAAAAACTCAGACTAGTAAAACATATAGTAATAACTAACTAGAGTTGCAGTAGTAACCTCACACATATGTGAGTATCTGGAGGAAAACCCAGACACACACAGGGAGAACATGCAAACTAAACACAGGAAAAGCAGTATTTGAACTCATTTAGCAAGAGTGCTACACTGCTGCTCCACTGTGAGGCTCAGAGGTTACGTACTTTTAACATGCTTTATTATGCCTGTAATTCATTCCACAGTGAATGATACAAAAATAACATAAAAATCTCTGGAATTAATTACAATTAAATTAATTAGAATAATGCAATAAAGCCTCTTCCATGCAGAAAAACAACATACAGCAGCAAACTAGACAACGATTCTTTTCAAGTTCTAACAGAGAAATTAAAGAACGTATGATTATGAAAAATTACATTTTGGATAGTTTTAACAGCACATCTCTTAGTGTTTTTACCACAAACAAAACAGTACCAAAGAATTCTTTGCCAGTCCTTTTAAAAACACGCATAATTGTCCAATGAAAAACAATGAAAACTGAACATCTGAATGCATAAAATGCTCCAGATGTGACGGACAGGACACAAAAACATAAAAAAAAAAAGCTGACATTTCTGAGCAAAGAGGATGGTTGGTCTATATTATGGGGCAGTCGTTAAAAGCTAAATAACATTCTACTTTGAGGTATTATTGGAAAATAGAGCCGAGTAGAGAAATAGTCAGCACTCTCTATTCTTACTGCCTTTCCTTGAAGTAACATAAATGAAAAACACCCGTTTCTTTTCAGTCTTTTCCCATTTGAACTGTCAGTTAAAACAAACTAACTCCGTAAATTCTAGTTTTCTTGCAAAGATGTAGTAAAACAACAAAAACACTGAAAAAAAATATGCACCGTTCAGCATATTTTCCTGCAAACATATTACATAAAAACCCCCTGAGCGCCAGCTCCTCGTGATTCAGCGACACTGATCATATTGGCAGTTTGGACAGCCTTTTCAATTACGCTGAAGGTCTCCGGAGAGAACGATGCAGATGCAATTACTGAATTAGCTCTTAAAGGAACAGTTATGCTTCCAGTGAAAAGAGGCTAATAAATCACAGGCCGCTCCATTATGTGAATGTCATAAGAGGAGAGACTTTCGTCTTTTCTTTTCTTTTTTTTTTTTTTTAACTTAGACTGAAACATTCCCTGGGCTTTAAGTCTGGGACGTAAGGACATACGGAGGATGCTACAGGTCGTTGAGTGCATTGTCTTGAATTCTCGGTATTTATAGTGCTTGTTGTAGAATGAGAAATTAACATTTATTTGTTGCAGCAGGAGAAAAAAAATTACCTGTCAGGTAGATCTTTGCTGTCGTAAGGCAGCTAAGGTAAAATAATCGTAATACACCATGCGTGTGAAGAAAAGTAAGAGGGCAGAGCTTTAAATAATAAAGTAAGAGTATTTCTTTCATCTTTCCTCAAAAACTCAGATGGATTTCACCTCACAGAGATTAATTTTTCCTCTCAGATGTGCAAAGATTTGTGACTGCAGTCTGACCCTCCTCCTGCAAATGGAGGCAGTGGGAGAGTCTTTGAGGTGGGATTGTACTTTACTTGACCAAATGTCTCGTCTGCTTTGGATTAACCACCGCTAAATCAGACTTACCCGAAGCCCGCGGCGAGACGGCAGAGTAAGAAGAAGCCGTATCCCTGGACAAACGATGACAGGAAGGCAAAAAAGCCATTTGTAGACATGCAAATTAGGAGGCATTGTCTGCGGCCCACTTTATCAGACATTCCTCCCCAGAAGAAAGCTCCGAACATCATCCCGAGGTAAACAACGCTGCCTGGAAGGAAATAGAGAACGGGCCTGATTTGTGGTTGCCTTCATGCACAATGCAATGCCTCACATTTCATCACATCTGCATCTAGTGCATTTTAACAATGACAACATGTCCGGCAAGCATTTCATTTCTTTGATCGCCCTGAAAAACATGCTTGAGCAGCTTTTCCGCTGATACAGTGAACATGCAGTTGTTTCAGGAAACCGCTGGTTTGCCTCATAGCAAGTCCTTATAGGTAATTCCATGCAGATCTAGGCTTTCCTGCATTCCCAAAACTTGTGCTTGAGGATAAATGGTTCATCTGAAAAGTGTGTGTGTGTGTGTGTGTGTGTGTGTGTGTGTGTGTGTGTGTGTGTGTGTGTGTTCTTGTATTTCTATCCTTGTTGGGGCCAAATGTCCCACAAGGATAGCAAAACGTGGAACGACGTGCCTTGTGGGGACCTTTTTCCGGTCCTAAGTAGGAGAAACAGTGTTTTCTTGACCATGTTGTTGTTACTGAAAAAAGTAAAAGTGCAAAAACATTTCTTTAGGGTTAGGCTTTGTTGTGGTGTGGGTTAGGGTTAGGGTAAGGGTCAGGGTTAGGGGCTAGACATGAATGGGAGTCAATGGACGGTCCCCACAAGGATAGAAATACAAGACTGTGTGTGTGTGTGTGTGTGTGTGTCCACCGGATCATGTGCAGGATCCATTCACACCATACAATAATCACAATTACCCTCTTGTTTTGATTTAACTGGAGAAAACCCTACAGCTAATAGTTCAAATGCTTCCCACCTAATAAAAAATATGCTTCCATTCTCTTGACATCTCGTCACACTTCCAAAACCGCATGTTCATAGACGATACATGGAAATTCCATCTCAGAACCGTCTCAGCAAACTACACTCCCATGGCAGCCATTTTGAATTATGGACGCCTACTTAACGTAATGGTCCCAGAATTAGTGGGGTAGATAATGTTTTTCAGCTTCTCAGCCTGAGAAGTCAAAGTCAGCCAACACTCATCCTGAGTCATGCCAAGTGTTCGGGAAATCATGTCCTCTAAACTCTGCCTGCTGGCAACTAGTGAAGCCTCAAATTAAAATTAGAAACCACATTAAAACGCAAACCTGAAAGTAATTCAGACAGGAAGAGCTTTCGACTTAAGATACCCTTTCACTTTGTGGATATTTATGCATGCATATGCATTTTTTGCTTTTTTTTTTTTTTTTTTTTTTTTTTTTTAACAAATGAATGCTATTTATTTCGACTAAATTACAGCTCTGACTGATGAGCCCGAACCTGAGAACCGATCGGAAAACCCTCGGCCTCAGTAACACTACCCAGCGTTGATGAGTAAATACAGTGAGCGAAGGACGGAAAACAAGCTCTGATCAATGAGAGACGAATGTGAACAGTAATGCAGGGCGACTCCACAAAAGATCCCTCTGTGCTCTTTCAATCGCTCTCGTCACAAATGGGATCAATGCACCAACAAAACAGCATTGATTTCCTTCACTGATCATCATGATCCTGCCCTGAAGAGAGAAGACTATTATTACTGCTTTAGTCCATATTGTCTGCGGCTTTGTGTGTTCAGCAGCTTTCAGGGATCCATGATGTCTGCTGGAAAAAAGCACTGCAGCTGGGTTTTTTTTTTCTGCTGCTCTGAAATCTGCTTGTTTTTCCTACTCGACGCTGAAAGTTTATCAGCAGATCAGTAGATAATATTATTGGGATGTTTTCCTATCAGTACTAACTTATATACTGTATATGCAGATACTGGCTGTTTATATAAGTTTATATACAGAGAAAGAAGGAAAAAAATCCTTAAGGTCACTTTGTTTGTACCGTTACATTAATAACAGCAGGAAGCACATCCGTTCAGTGAAGTCAGAACTCAGATTGCTCCTCCTCTTCTGCTGTGAGCAGACATCTGTTTGACTCTCGCACTGCAAGGTCACATCCCATCTATCTGTCACATTTGGCAGTCATCTACATGTCCGTCTGGGGCTCGCATCCATTCAGTGCTTAACCCAACGCAACTTTCCAGCCTATGTGCTTCACACGGCTTCATTAGGCACAAACTCGATGCATCCTGCACACAGATAAACACCCACAGGCTGTCCACTTAAATATGACAGAGCCAAAAGCGAAGAGATGGGTTTTTTTATTTATTGTATTAATACAGTTTAGACATCGTTTTGATTCGCGGAAATTGGTGTGAAGCACACAGATACCACTAATTTAAAGCCTCTGACATGGTCTAGCAATAAAACTGGTAACTAGTCAGTGCATCTCTCACAGGATCGTCCATTATGTAATGAATTTATTGATGTTCTCTCTGACTCCAGCAACACTGTGTGTGAGCATGACGGCAGAGTTCGCTGCAGTCTAATATAATTTAAAAATAGCACAGACATCCTCTAACATTACGTGGAATAGAATTAACCTGTCACGTCTGAAATTTGTTGTGCATACTTCAAAGGAATTACAGACTCGCCGATGACGCACACGCGGCGTTCGGAGAAATACAGTCCCGCTTTCTGGGGGATGTTTCCAAATGAGCCATTAACCGCACACTGTATATTTCACTTCAGATCTGCCTCCTCAACGGTGTACCGAAACACACATTTTATATTCAGCATAGCAAAGAATATTGTCGTGTAGAGAAATACAAGCAACACATTACCGTGTGAACTAAGAAACATTTTAGTAAAAGTAATAAAAGTCTGTATGTAAGATTAAACATGTCTCTTTGTAATGAGGGATCATGAAAAAAAAAATCTACAAAATCGGAATTTATGCTGATTTTGTAAGGTCCAGTCATGTTATTTTTGTTTGGTTTTCCTTTTTTTAAAGAAGTTGAAGTGATAATTTTGGCAAATGAGGCACGATAAGTGTAGAATATGAATACTTTACCATTTCTGCAGCTTAAGCTGGGTAAATGCTGTTCTATGTAAATTAAGCACTTTTAGTACCCCATCTCAGATCCACTGAATTAAGCTGAAACCATTTCAGTGACATTTTTATTCACAGGCTGTTACAATCAGAGCGTTGTATCATTCCTAAATCATCAGATATTTCCAAAAACTGAATGGATACCAGGCGATACACATATCACATGCAACATTGTGAAAAATAGCTGAGATTCAAGCTGAAGACCCAAACAAACCCTGAGCACCACCAGAAAATGACAATAGTGTCAGGAGGACTTCAGGCAGAGGCGAAAGGTTTTGCCCCATGAGACTGTGTTGAGATGTCAAAACACATCTCCAAGCACGGCAAATATTCAGCAAAATCCTTTTTCACACTGTAAGGACAAGACAAATTCCCCACAGCTGTTTCTTTTAGACTAGAATATGAAACAAAGCACTGCTACAAGCGCACGCACACAAACCAAATGCATAGATTAAATGATCATAACTACATTTACCGGTAATTGATTTTAGTACAAGCGAAGCAGCCACTGGGGACTGTTTGATGGGAGACGGATGAGAAAAATTAAAATGCATTCGGTATCTAATACAAATGAAAGCGGTTGACGATTGTGTGCAGCAACAAAAGCGGTGAAGGAGTTGACAAAAGAGAGAAAAGGATAATGAGGGAGGAGAGCTCAGTAATTGCTGGATAGAGTGAGACAGAGCGAGCGAGGAGGGGAGTGTGGGAAAGGCCCCGGCGCTGTGGTTTTTGCTCTGTCACACACCGAGGAGCCCCCCGAGAGCCGTGCAGGCGCTGAGCTGCATCACGACCTCTTTTCTGATTTTATGCTTTGATGCTCTCCGCTCTCAGTGCTGCGAACTCTTTCAGCTTTGCGTGAAACACAACCCCGTCCCGTTTTTACTCATAACGACGCCGCTGTCATGCAGCTGTGTGTCTGCTTCGCGCCGTAACTTAAACCGTGGCACCTTTCTCTGTTTTAAAATGTCCTGTTGCCCTCAGATTCGCTCTTTCTCGTCATCCCCACTCCACTGCTTTGATGCTGTTTTATCCATCGCAGCAGTTGTTGCTTCCTGTGCCTCTTTTCCCAACCTACACTCCACTTCCATTTCTTTTACTTAACAATTTCTTGGCTCGCTTCCTATTTCCTTCCTTCATTTTTCCTCCTTCTCTCCTCTCCAGTCTCTCGCGTCTCCTCCGTTTTCCCCTCTCATTTACAGTGTTTGCTTTAGTTTCCTCTTCTGCGCCGCCGTTACCAGCTCCTTTGCACTGAGCGGCGTGTAATCACATTTGTACTACATCGTGTCAGTTTGATCGGATTCGTGCCTCCGTCTTCTGCCACCTCCGCAGAAAAAGAGATTGAAGCGTTTTGTCATATTTAAGTCATATCAGTGGGGGCAGGAATTCAATGAGATCTATATGAAAGTAACCTATTGTAGGGGCTCAGGATGCGAGCGTTAAAATGACTCACTCAGCACCAGTAATGATCCGGCCGTCATTAACATTAAAGCGCCGTTAATTCGCGTGAAATACGGCGATGCCACGAAGCCCTGATAAGCGTTAATAGTTAGGCTTGGCTTACTGGTGGCTGATAGTGCTGGTGGCAGCAGGTTTAGACCAGAGAAATGCACAGACATTAAGTGCCATCAAACACCCACCACCCCCCTCACACACACACACACACACACACACATTCTCCCACACAATGAGGAGAGAGCTGCACGATTCAAGTAGTGTAATCTCTGCAGTGATGCTGCGATCTTACTGCAGTTTAGCCATGCTCAGCTGCCCCTGGACCAGGCGGCCCCACACAGCCTGCCAGCTGGCTTACACCGGCAGGGAGAGGAGGAAAGAAACTACAGGATGTGAAAACTGACAAAGAGATGGAAGTAGGGAAGAGAACACAAACAGAGATGAGACAAATATGCAACAGATCTCAGGACAAGGAAGGAAGAATGAAAGAATAAGATGATTTAGTGCAAAGAGACAGGGAAAGAAAAGGAGGTTAATGTTTAATGTAAATGAGGAGAGATGAGAGGAGAATCAGAGGGGAAGATGAAGGGAGTTTTTGCAGGGAAAAGACAGAGAGCAAATAAGTAAGGATCGGATGACGTGTTCGCTTTGTCTGTTGTGTCTGAGATGATAGCCGAGCCGCTTCCTCGCATTGTTGGAGTGCTAAACACCACCAATCTCCACCTCTCTCCCCCTGTCCACCCACAGCCCTCTCTCCCATTACTCCTCTCTAACTTGGTAATCTCTCCGCTTCAGAGCTGTCACTCCTCCTCTCCCCCCTTTTCATCAAACATATTGCATTTCGCAGTTCCTGTCTGATTTCCTGCTTCCTCCCCGCAGTGTCCACTCCTGTCTGAGGTATTTACAAGATGTCGGCACCCCCCGCCCCCCCAACCCAACACTCCTTCCTTCGTTCGGAAGTAATGTTAAAGATTCCTGGGAGATCGGGATACCAAATTGAATTCTGTAATTGAATCAGCATTTTACTCATCCATCCTATATTCAGGCTCTGTGTGTGTTTTTTTTTTTTTTCAAACTGCATTACTCCATTACAGTGGACTCAGTCTGTGCAGCGTGCCCGTCTCTGCCTCTTACCCGGTTAATGGAGTTGTGTAATACACGTATGATGGAGCCCAGCTCAGGTAAAACAAACTAAACACCAAGATGACGATCGTGAAAATGACTGAAACTATGACTGAAATGTGTCGATGTCTCATCACGAAATAAATACATGCCTCTGTCTGATTGTTTGAATTATCTGTCAATGCAGGCATTCATTCATAAATATTTTAACCTAGGGCCACAGTGGGCACACACACACACACATACACACACACACACACACACGATGGGCTATTTGGAGTCAACACTCTGAACTGTGCAATGTACAATCCCTGGATTCACCAGGAGAATATGAGAACTCCACACTGAAAGGTCCCCACTGACGGTCTATCTAATGGCAGTCTGACATTTTCTTTGTTTCAGTTGATTGCTGAAAGGTAAACAAATTGTTGATAAAGCAAACCGTCTCTTTCAGTAGCGTCATGCCAGTGCGTGCTTACAGAAGAGCTGAGAAATACTGAATCATGCAGGTAGTCCGAAAATGCATTTCAGAGTTCACTGTGACTCTATGAAAACGGGACAGGAATTTCAATATAATTGAACTTAAGTTAAATAATTATTTGTGTGATGATGATTCGAGACCGCCCAAAATGTTTTATCCACAGATTTACCTGCCTTTTCTTTTGCAATAAATCACATGGTAATCCATTGGAAATAAAATATAGACGCAACACCTATGAAGCATCAGCTGGGTTAATGTTGTTGGCGATAATAGAGCATAATTAATCTGGGAAATACCAACAAGGTCACAGTAATCATGTAGGCTGTGCTCTGACATGCACACAAACAGGCACATACACACCAATCATGTTCACCTCAAGAGGGAGGAGCCCTGGGGCAATCAGGAGGAGAAAGGAGAGGAGGATGGGGGAGGATGGGAGAAGAAAAGGAGAGGCACATAGAATGGAGGGTGAGAGGGATGGACAGGGGGTGAGGGATGGAGTCACGAACAAGGAGAAGCAGAGCGTAGAGCATGAACGCCTGCAGGAGTTTGCTCGGCTGGAGAGGGAGAAAAGAGTTTACATGGATACTTGGAAAGAGACAGAAAAATGAAGGTGCAGTATGGACAGCATCTTGCGAGAAGGGCAGGCATAAAGCCTAATTTTTGTTGTTGTTCATCGTTGTTTTGTGTGCATAATATAAAAAAAAAGTGTATCACAAATACCTCGCTTTCTGCAGAGTGCAGTGAGACGCTTTTTCATATGTGCACATTTCTAACTAAACTCATTTACCCACTCTTCACCAATTTCTTTAAACTTTCTATCACAGCCGCTACTTTGATGGAAGCCCCGGCGCGTGCATCAGATGCTGTCACGTTGATGTATTGTCATGTCTCACCGTGGGAGTTAGTATCTAAGGGCTGTGTGCTTGATTTAATGTCCTTTCCACTCTGGTACTGACACGGTGAGTCAGCCCCAGTTCACAGAGCTCAGTGGTGATGGATTATACACCTGCAGCTACCGGGGCTGCTGAGACTCCACCTCGCAGCACACAGGGGATACACCAGCTTCCTTCTTAATCCTGACATGGAGACTAGTGCAACAGAACACCTCGTCCACGTGTAAGATAGAGCGTGGCATGCATAATGCAAGCATTCAGAGTAAATGTTTGGGTTTTGTGTTTTTTGTCGGGCATGCAGTGCTGTTGCATTAACATTTTGTAATGAAATGAGAGTTCATTATGCAGAAAACAGCAAGTTTCCATCCAGAGCAAGGAAAATCTGACACTTATTACAGGAACAGGAAACACAGAGGGTTTCCTGCTCTGAGACACAAAACCAGTAACCTGAATTTAAAATGTGTCTGTGCAAAAACATGTATATAGATAGAAAACTCAACAATATTGCTACCACTGTGAAATGTATTATTTAAAAAAAAAAGCATCATAGTTATTCACTGTGCAAGCATTTTTCTTAATCAACAGTCATTTCATCGAGCTCTAAAAAATCTTTTCTGTCACTAAATTTGCTATATTACTGTAGCTGTCTCTGACTCAGACTTTGGTAAGTCAGATCAAATGTGACCGTTCAGTATGATTATCATTGATTCTCTCTTTTTGTAATATCTGTGGACTATTAAACCAGCTCTACTGAAATGCCAGTCAAACTTCACACACGAGAGAAAACAGATATAGTCCTAATCTGGCCACAGTTTTCAAACTGAAATGAGCACTTCTCATCCATCCGCAGGCCCCAGACCTGCATTATTTACTGTCTCCCTGTTCCAAACACATCTGAATTTGACGATTGTACCAACATAATACTCCAAAGAACAAGCCACTAACTGCAAGCACATGTTTTTCAACATGATAACATCTGAAACACGCACAGCCGTGACTCTCCAGGGCCAGGAATGCCCACCTCTGCTCCAGAAGCACTGGATCCTCGATCAATTTCCCACAATGCACCAACACGCCTTTTGGTGTATCGACTCCACTTGATCAAACTTGCCTTTCACACTTTATGACATGCAATAATCAGCTGAATGAAAGTCTTAGAACTGAATGACAAATGGACACGCTCAGCAGCACATGAACACACACGGTGCTTACCGAGCCACCCCGAGCTGGAGTTGGGCACGCACATGTCCGTCTCCGCACTGGGCAGCACAAAGCCCACGACGAACACCTCCACCCCGTCGGACATCAGCGCCAGCCCGAGCACCAGGAACAGCTGCCACTGGAACCTCCCGTGGCCGCACTCCTGGATGATCAGCTCGTACTGCTGGGCCAGCTCCTCCTCGTCCGCCTGCCTCTCCTGCTCCAGCTCGTGACGGTCCCTCGTGGCGTCCGACACCGGCTGTCCCAGAGCCACCTGGCCCTCCTTATGCTTCTTGTCTCCGGCCGCAGGAATCCCCTGGTACTCGCCCTCGTAGATCTCGTCCTCGTCATCGTGGCCCTCCGTGGCGTCACTGGAGCCCTCCTCGTTGTCATGGTAGCCCTGTCCGTCCTGTCTCGGGGGGTTCCGGTAGAAATCCTCATCGTCGTCCTCTTCATCATGGAATCGGCTGTAGTTGCGGTGAGTTGAGTACTCGTCTGTTGCTCGGTCCACGGCCTTGTTGACCTTCTTTTTTGCATGCTGCTTCACCTCCTTGACCATGTCTGTGGCCCCCTTAACCAGTGAAGTCCTGTTATTGTACGTGTCCTCCATTGTGGCTCCACCAGCAGTTCTTCACAGGGGTTGAGAGGACGGCAGGAGGTAGAAGAAAGGGGGGTGACGTGGAGGAGGGCTGACTGTAAAGTGTTTGCAGATTTCGAGGATAGTGAGCGCAGTGGGGCTGGAGATGCAGCGGGGAAGAAAACTCTTGAGTCTGCAGTCACCGCAGGAGATAACCCACAATGACCGTGGCAATCATTGACCGGCCTGGAAGACATGGGGGAAGGGGAAGCGAAAGACAGATTTTAAAAAAAGTTAAGGAAGGACAAAGGAGACATCGGGCAGCAAAAGAAAACAAAATGAGAGAAAAGAAGATGTTCATCTTATATTCCCCATAGCTGTCTGCCTCCTACATTCATAACTCACACCCCACTGATGGTACATCCCTTTTTCAATCATTTGCTTTTCATTCTCCCAGAGTCTTCACTAATTTGGACCAATGTAAGTGAAAAGGCTTTTTCCGGCTCTCAGTTTTAATTCAGAACGAATATTTGATTTCCGAAGGCGCTCCCCTTGTTGTATTTTTCATGAGAGTAGTTTTAGTTTTTGAGATTTCACCACAGAATTTGCTGGCTCATGATCAGTTCCGAGAAACAGAAGCTAATAAACGAGGCTCAGTCCAAAAATTCAATTTGCCCCCAATAAGTAGCTCATTCAATATAACGAGAGCGACGACCCAACTGGAACTGCACTGTCATATTTAATCCATACAAAATATGGGACGGGGTAACTGCTAAGAGTCGGCAACATACATAAGCACAAATGCTGAAACTGACCCTCTCTCTTTCCCCCAATGTTATTAGTTTTGCATAATTTTGTGTTTTTATCAAAAATATCACATACGCCTGCAAAAGCCACACAAATAGATCCCCAGGGAGATTATCCTGCCCACCCACACACTGAAACACGCCAGTCTCGTATGTGAGAGTTCGCGCATCCAGCGTGAACAGGAAAGCCCCTCCAGTCTTGGCAGAACAGTGATGCAGTGATGGGAGGGAGACCCCAGCCTGCCGCACAGATGATGCAACAAGATTCATGTGGGCTCCACAGGATCTCTGTGTGCTGTTTATTCTAATTAATAACACATTGAGCACAGATATGCGGCACTTATCTAACCTCATGCTAACACACCATAGAAGCTTTCACATTTTTAGATAAGATACAAAGGAAATTCAGGAGCAGGCTGGAGATGGTCAGCCCTGTCCAGTGTCCAGAAACTGTGCGTGCGTGTGCACGTGCGCGCGTGTATGTGTGGCTGAGGTTGTGTCCGCTGTGCGCGGTTCCCGTGTGTCTAAGAGCTGCTCACTACAGCCTCTAATGAACACTGAAGCCTTGTCAGGAGGACACAAATCACAGGCCCAGCTCCAGCTCCCATAATGCAATTTTACTGGGCAAAATGACACTGCTGATTCAAGGTGACTCTACTAATCCCTTTTGGCTCATTTGATGACTTCTGTGCTTATGAGCACACCCCTTTACACATAGACTGATCATTTTAATGCCTTCATTGACAATGGAGGTGCATCGGACACTGGCTGAAAGATCAACAGATGCTGGGTTTTTTGGGTTTTTTGTTGTTTTTTTTTGTTTGTTTTTAGAAATCACTTTGTTTTTTATGGGGGTAAATTGCATTATGAAGAGTGAAAACTATTGACTTTTCTCTAAAGAATAAAAACAAAATTCACTTGTTTGGTTATGCTGAGTATGAACCTTTCTTTTTGAGTAATAATTAATCTTCTCTTTGGACACCATTTTAAATAAAGCTGATTTTAGACACCTCAGCAGACTAATAAACAACTGACTGCAAGTCAGGATTCAGTGCTGCGACTGAACTTTTAACAATCATTGTCATGGCTGGCTATCACACACATTTTTCGCTTGAAATGAGAATGGGCACACCTATGAAACGCTGGCTTCCTGTCAGAGAATCAGAAAGGGTGAGGCCGGCTGTGAGTGGTGATGAAGCCGGAGGGAGACCCCAGCACAGAGCCGACCAGCCTCACCTGACAAGCAGATCACAAGACCCCGAGAGCGCAGGCAGCCGTGTGATATTAACAATCACAATCCACCTCCAACAATGCCAAACAACTGATTTCCCAGGATCTCCCCATATTCATACTCTGCTTCTCTGTTTGGTAATTCTTCTACATACTGTCCTGGGGCATAACTGTTTCCTACCATTAACATAAGGGGAGTTTATGTAGCGCAAGTATTCCTGCTGTGAACCATGTGAGGATGGTAGAAAATAGGTCTTGCTCCAGCAATGCCCTCTGTCCACATGATGGATGGCAGCCTTGTTTTCCTTCAGCCTCTTTATAATACCAAAAAAAAAAGTCTAGGTCAAGTACCACTTGGCTTCAATATTTTCTTTTGCCTGAACATGAAGACAAATGAAGGTATTAGAGTAAGAAGACTTTACGCCATGCATCCAAGCGAGGGCAGTCAGTTTGGATGAAAAATAAAAATAAAAATATGGTCAAGACTTTCTGTGTTTAAATGTGATCCATTTTAGTATTTTGTTGTGTTTTAAAGTGTGGTACTATTGAGGAGTAATTGTCCAGAATAGTAATGACATTGTAACCCAAATCACTGTATAATGAGTTTCGTTTCTGTTGACTCATAGTTGTCGTTGTTGTTGTGTTTGTTGTCCAACTCTAATCTAGGTGGAGGTTAGCTAAGAAAGAAACAGAAATCACTTAAAGGGCTGGAATTGTCCAGCAGATTTGTGGCAGCAATCAAAAACAATATCTATTGGCTGGAGACCAATATTTAATGCTTTTCAATCAAATCAATAGTGGCCTTTAAAGTTAATACGTACAGATTTTTTTTCACAACATTAAAAAAAATCATTAAACAAAGAGGGTATGTATTTATTTTATGTCAGAACTCGTCAATAAATGTGCATAAAATAATATTTTTTGCCAACTTAAGCCACTTTCTCACTCAGAATCACAAGCGCTTTGGCTCTCAGTCGGGTTTGACTCGTCTGCGTCCTGCCCTTTCAAAGACGTGCGTAAGCACTGTGCCATGACGGGTGGTTTGTTCTATTAGCATCAGAAAAAAGCAGGCCCAATCTCTAAGTGGGCAGAGCCACACATAATCCCATCAAAACGGAGAGCCCATGACCTCATCTGGAAGGCAGAAGACCATCCAACCCTGGACGCCTTGTGTTCGGAGATTTCATCAAACGCTGATGCCATTACTAACTCGGTGGGGGAGGAAGAGAGGACAGTGCTCATGTACGGGAGACAGTTTTCCTGAGAATGTATAAAAACCATGCTGTAGAGACGCACATGTCATAGAGGGATTGGGACACGTTAGAGACTTAACAAGTGAGCATCAGTAATGTTATGCAAATGCTGAAAAATACATAAGCTAAGGATTTGTAACAGTTTGTATGAATTGAGATTTTAAATACTTGTCTTTCTCCTGTTCCATTTGGAGACCATTTTTATCAGTCTGACATAAAACAACGTAGTTCAAGAAAACTATACCAATAAATGTTATTCATATCTAAGGATAAAATGGTTATCGATACTACAATAAAAACATTTGCCACTGTGTCATCAAGGGCTGCTGAGACCAGACTGTGTTGCCTGTTTTGCTTTAATATCTGTGTGATCTTCTCGGGATATGCAGAACGTGATCTGCCAGACATCACTGCTGACGCTACATAGGAGCTACCGGACCTCCATCACCGTCTGCTGCAGACCTTCTGCGTAGCAATGACGCAAAAAGGCAGATTAAAAAAGGGTGTGGTGCAAGATGTGACACTTACAAGGCAGATGTTTCACTACAAACTGTTCATTCAGTCAAAGATATTGTGAATCTGTTTTAGAAATCAAGTCTCTTGCTCAAGACAAGAGAGACTTAACAGAAAAAGAAATCTTGCATGGTATTTTTCTTTATTCCTATTAAGTCTGTATGTGCAGACAAAATGTTCCAACATGCCGTTTCTTTTCTTTGTGAAACTGTCATTGTCACATCATACTTTTTACTTTTAGTGATTTTGTTCTTTCAGCAGTGAAACTCCAGAATAGAAATAGTCTCCTTTTAAAGCTTCTATGTTGCTTGAGAGAGAAAAAAAAACATTGACAAGTCTTCCCCTGCTTGACTGAAGATATTCTTAAGAGCAAAGCCAGTATATTATGAACCCTAATGTCACTGTTGCTCACCAAGTAGAAAAAAACCATTCATATCAACCTAAAACCAATAATAAATCGACCAAAACAATCAATTCTGCAGCCTACAATCACTTTACTTCATCGAAGCTGCTGTATTGATGAGCCTCCTTCAGTGGGAGCAGCAGGACTACTACAGCAGCCTTCAGAGTGCAAACAGAGCACTTTGCCACAGATTTCCAGTTCACCGGCTGTGTGCTTGTCAATCGTTCACTGCCTCTTGAGGTGCAATTCATGGATGAGTCAGTTGCCTGCTCCCGGTTCGCATCCTCTCCTCTTTTTGGCGGCAGTGCTGAGTGCTTTAACTGCCCCAGGGCAGGTGGCTGGATTGCACTACAGCGTGAACAGTCCACAGCCAACAATGCAAAAAGAAAAAAAAAAAACTGTGCGCAAGCCAAGGACAAGTATGTCACTCAAAGATGGTAAATAAAACACGCAGCAAACTCGAAACAAAAGTCAGATCATTAAAAAATTAACTCGTAAACCTAAAAAGACAGTGAAATTTTTCTCAAAGCTTCACGTCAGAGATTTTACACTGACATGAGATACTCCTATTTACATACATTCACAGGCATAACGTCGAGTGATATTTTATATACAAATCTGTCAACTTTGAATGCATCTCCGCCATTAACCACATTAAGCAAATAATCATGCTTACCGCCTCCTTCCAGCCACGGAACTTAATTACTCTTCATTTCTGCAGGAGGCAATTGGACTCGGAACAAAAAAGCGCATGCAGTAAACCAGTTCCAACTTTTACCAAATGACGCACAAACTTATGAATAAATAAGTACTTATTACTGTCTCCCAGCCTCACTGTTTGTATGTTGGAGGTATCGTGTTGAGTGACCTCTGCAAATATCACTTTTAAACGTAATAAATGCTGATAAAAGATTGAAACGTGCATTACAAACTCTTCAGTGTTACAGTCAGCATGTTTCCAGGGAAAAAAAGTAATTACTTACCGTCATTTATGGCGAAAAAGGTAGACGGAGCTGATAGTCACCCATTGCATCAGACTCTGCTTTTGCTTACAGGAAGAAAAAAGATCTTGTGGGGTTTTTTTTTTTTTTTCTTTCTTTTCTTCTTCTTTTTTCTTAACTCTGAAATGGGATCAGAGAAAACTGGCAGCGCACGACAATGTTTCTTTTTTTCTTGATGCAGTCCTCTCTGGCTGCAGCACTTCAGGAAAAGGAAGAGAGCGAAAGAAAGCGAGGGATGGTGGCAGGAGAGAGGGAGCGACGGGAGAGGAGGGCAGTCTAATCAATAATGGTATTTCATTGAGTGGTGCGGGTAATTCCGTCTGATGGAACAATCTCGTTTGGTGACTGACGTGAAACACTGCGACGCGTGAATGCCAAACACGCGAGGAAGGTCTAATTTAAGCTTTCGTGCATCCACGATGGGGGTAGCCCACTGTTTTCTGAAGAAAGACTCCGCGCTGTCTCGGACAATGGTGAGTAATAAATAAGACTTTCACTATAGAGGAACACGCTGGTCGAGGAAGTTCTCCACTTGTGAGTTCCCGAAAGAAAAAAAAAACTGATTCAAAATGTGGAAAAAATGGTTTCCTTTGTGAGTTTTAGCGCCTCCAGTTGCCTGTTTTATATCCCAGAAAATGTGCAAAGCAGAGTGTAAAACCCATTCTTACGCACATATTCTGTACAGTTTTATCCAATTCAGGGTGGAGAGGGGCTGGGGGCGACAGGGAACACCCTGGACGGGTCACCAGTCCGTCACAGGACCAACAGACGCGGGTCACCAGTGCGCTGCGGCCACAGTGCGTTTAAACGGGGGCTGTCGCTGTCCGTGGTGCTGAATGCGTCGCTGTCCGTGGTGCTGAAACAGCCGCACCTGCTTGAGCGGCGCAGCGGTGCAGGCGGACAAGTTTACATACACACGTGTGCAATAGTTGTTTGGAAGTTTCTTAAACACAGTTCCTACATACAGTAATACTATCATTTCAGTGTGTGAATATGACAAACCCTCTGAATAAATACCTAGTGAATTCAATTATTTTTAAAAAAGTAAGATCGTTTGTCATTCATTAGTGCAACACGTATGTCTAGGTGGAAAAAAACGTGTCCTCAAGTTTCTTGATTAAAAAAAAAAAAAGTACTGATGTCTGTTCCAGAATACAGATTTTTCAAACTTTTACAAATTACACAGAAGAGTTTCAACTTTTCAAAGAGATATTCAAAACTTTTAATTGCCATTAGTGTGTTTTCAAATAATAATAACCTGCATTCAAACATTCAAAGCTCATTTATCAGAGTAGCAATAAAGTAGCCTATATAAACATAACACACAGAGATACAATGCAGAAATGTTACATGCTGAAATGGTAAATTCATTGTATACAAAAACTTATTAACTCACTGTATATTAATGGAGACTGTGGGCCTATGCAGAAATGACATGTGGTCTTAAAAATACTTAAATAGAAAGCATGGTGAAAATTAGACTTGGAGTGAAAAAAAAAAAATTCTTTAAATGTTACTTAAATTGTAAAATGAACCAGAAATATTACTTAATTACACTAATGTGAGTATTTCTAATTTGTTACCTACATCTCTGTTAACATTATTAATATAATACTTTGGTTCACATAATATTCTCCACAAAGACTCAACACATTATCAAAACCAATACAATCTCATTGTGTTCCAACCCGAGTATTTTGTTGACCTAACACAAGCATTACCGAGTAATGTATCTGTGAACAAATCTCCAGCTCATAAGCGTCCTTATGAAAAATGTAATAGGCCGTTCTTTATCATTTTTTCTTCAGAAGATAAGTGCAGTCACATTGTTTGTCTTTCTTGTATGAAAATTAAGATCTTTAAGCTCATTAATCAATGACCTACCTGTGGACACATTAACAAATATGAAAAAGCTGCATGGATATGAGAAAGGAAACGGTACTGGAACTCATACAAGATCCCATCCATTTTTTCAAGATGAATGAACCTTATATGCATGTTTTGGACTTTGGCAGGAAACCAAAGCTTATAAAGTAACCCATTATGTGCACAAGGAGAAAATTGAACAGTGATTATTCCAGCTGTGAGGTGAGGGTGGTAACCAACCACCTGCAATGTAGGCCTGCTTACAACAATCCTATACTTCATGTGAATACCTTTCATTATTTATAGCTTTACTATTTCAGTTTAGGTTAAAGGTTCACATCTGTGGTTTAATTATTCTAATATAATTTTACTTTTTTTGTTTAATTTACAGTCCACTGAGAGTCATTTGACAACATAAAGTAACTTGTTCTGTAAGTGAAGCCCTTGCTTTGATACAATTGGAACACAGAAAAACACTCACATCTTTTGTTCGAGGGCTCAGGGAGAGTAAAAGTATTGGCGAACACTATACAAAGATTATACAATCCTGTTATAACAATTGCATAATGTAACACGGGCTCTTTAGAGCTAAGTAGGCTCTTTAGATGAAGTGTGAGACAGCAACTGCCTGTGTGCCTGCTATGTCAGATCCTAATGCCCATGAACCAGCGAGCGATTCCTGGAGAATGTGAGGGAGGGAATAAAAGAAGAAATGAGAGACTGATGCAAGCAGAGCAACATTCAGCTTTTCAGTATTCACATCATTAAATCCGGCACACTATACCAGCACAACCAGTGAGACGCCTCTGCTGTGCCCACTGCAGAAAATGGCTCCCAGTGAGCTTCTTTGATTTACTGCAGCCGAGCCCCGTAAGTCCATGTTCTCAAATTTAAATAGTTAAAAATTAATTATTTCATGTCAAAACACATTGCAGGAAGTAATGCTGTCTGAAATAATTGCAAGCACGGAATTGTAAATGATTGCATGCACTGTGTACGAAAACATGCTTAACATACAAGACAAGGCAAATACAAGCACAAACATGTGCGCACACACACACACACACACACACACACACACACACACACACACACACACACACACACACACAAAAGAAAAAGAAAAGCATCTATCTCCTTCCTCTGAATTTTATGATTGCCAGAAGCAGTGACCTGGGGTTTGGGACACTCTCTGCTTTTGATCTCGAGTTAAGAAACAAACCCTCCCTCAAGCCATAAGACTCCATTTACTACTAGGAGTGCTGAAGAGCACTTAGCTTAATGTACAGGACAGTAGAATGACCCTCTCGCTCTCTCCCTTTCTTTCTCTCTCTCTCTCTCACACACACACACATCCATACAGAAAGAGAGGAGAGAGAGAGAGTGAGGGAGAGAGAGAGAGAAAGAGAGAGAGAGAGAGAGAGAGAGAGAGCCTGTACACGTCAGAGCTCTCTCTCTTAATATTGTCACTTGAATATGCACACAAGCAAGAAGGCTGCTCTTAATTTCCCATTCAATTATTGAAAGGAAGTAACAATAGCTACGTATGGACCCATGAGAGGATTAGACATGTAAATGTAAGAAGAACTCTTTTGGAAATACTTTCCCATATCCCTTCATCTTCTGTTGTGTTTTATGAAAACTCAGGTTTGCAGCACAATAAAACCAATCACAGATGATTATGGGTAAAGGCAGAGTACAAACTAGAAGTTCAGACCATCACAGAGAAAGCACAGAAAGACAGACAGTCACTTCAAACAACTCAAATAAGTTTTTGTGTGTGAGGAAACCAGGGTATTCCGAAAAACAAAACAAATGCAACACACAGAGACTCTGCAGACTCTTCAAAGAAAGCTCTTAAATCCATGAGCTTCTTCTCACCATGAGGTGAGAATACTGTGGACACAAACCATTAGTGTCAGTGATCTCACTGTCATCTCTACACTGAGAACCAGCTCTCTTGGTTTCACACAATATATATATTTGATAGACAATTTGAATATCATTTAATTGTAAATTATTGCATTTATATTACATACTTAAAATACAGTAAGTCCCCTTGTTTGTATTTATCACCCGCATTTAAAGAAGCTATGCTCTGTTTGTTTCACACATTGCATCAGACATTCTTCATGAGAAGATATCAGATTTAGTTTTTTTTATTTGCTTCTAATCTACCAAATACAAAACTACTGAAACACTTTCAACTCTTTCTGTAAAAATCTTCTATATGTTCTTTCTCAAAAGAGTAAAGTGTAATGTTCTTAATTTCATTTTTTTCATACATGTCATGTCAGAAGATAAACAATGGATGGAGTATTTGCAGTACCAGCTTCAATGAACAAACAGAGAGGTGGAGGTACACTGGAACATGTGTCGGCTGCTTATCGTCCTCCAGATTATAACAGACAGTGATGGTAATTGTTGCTGTGGGCTCCATATCTAATGTCAGCCTCTATGCTCATCTTAACTCACACAGGTGAACACTCGATGCCGGACTCAGCTTTCATCTAACTCCTCTGAAATGTTACATACAAAAACACACACTGTTGCCTTTTTTGCATCTCATCTGGATGCTTTTATTGTTTTCTCTGTCCTAATGGCGTTGCCTTGTGTTCACAAGTGCTGGTAAATTCCAAGCTTTGAAACAAACAAAAGGACGTTGGTGTCACTGATCGAGAGATGTGATGGATTAGAGTGGCCCAAGGGGGAAGTCCTGCTCCATCAAAATGTAATGAAAACTAATTTGATAACAGCAGGCAGCTATGAATAACTCTAAGATGAGTTCTGGCAACAATGTGTTCAGCAAGAGGTCATTATTGTCTCATATGTGTGAAAAATGGAGTTGATAACATTGCGATTGATGATAGAACATTAGTTGTTGTCGTCAGGAGTTATGACTGTCTGCGGACACGTCTGACTGAAAATCGATCAAGGGCAGAAACAATTTTACACCAAGTTGGAAATCCACATTTCCACAAGTCAAATGCAACAGAGGAAATAGCACAAATATAAGACAATAGCAAAGCTGTTTAGTATTTTCCATGCAGCTGTGTAATGAGATAACTCACAATAGAATGCAGAACTGTATGTGTTTCAGGAATGAATAAGTCCCTCTGCAGAGTCAGTATATACTGTATAAGCGAGCAATACATACACATTTTTGTTCCGTATACCATTGCAAGGTCCCACATACCTGAGCTAAAATACCAGAGGGAAGAAAATCAAATGGATTGTGATTATTGTCCTGGAACAGATTGAACAGGCTGAGGGAGGAGAATGTGAGCTGAATCCCATTCCAGCACAACAGCACAGGTGCATTTCTTTTACTGGGAGGAAGGTGAAATTTACTAAAAGGGATGTATGGAAGGGTTAGAGCCAGAGAAACTGGCTTTCATCATCCACCATCAACAGTAGGTTGCTACCTTTATCTGGAAAAAAAGGAAATCATAGAGTAGAGTAGGTGCAGTATAGAGTCTTCTCTATGTCTTCATCATTGTTTTGTGTTTTTATTTTTTTTTCCCTTAAATTTTATTGGCAGCATGTGCCGTTAATAAAATGGGATCAATTCAGAGAAATACTTTCGCCAAGTGGGATTAATAAGGGAAAATTAAATAGTTTTGGAAAAATTAATGTGGATAAAGTCGACTAGAATTGTACTCAGCTGTATATGAAGACTTCCCATATGTTTAACTTCTAACATAACAAATGTCTTGCTAACACTCAGATGTGTTTTAAGGTGCATGGTTCATCTGTTTTCAGTGCACCCTGCATTGTAAGCAGAGATTCTGGGCACTGCACCAATTTCCTCTCTAATTGCTGTTGATGCTGATGTATTCCTGCTTTTAAGTGCTGCCAAATACAGAACATGTGTCTAAAATGCTTAACCTACCACAGCGTATAATCACTCCTGCAGTTTTCTCCTTCTTGGTATTAAGCATATCACACATAGACGCAGAAGAAAAATTTAAAAAGAGAAAAATGAGGAAAAAAAACTAACGTGCCAGTTGGGATGACAAAAAAAAAAAAAAAATCACCCCGAAAGAGAAACTGTGATGAACACCATCACCAAAACCTGTGAATCATCTGCACTGAAATGGAAATAACTAATCTGTGGGAGTTGTGGCTTCCTGTCATTCAACAGGAAACCTCCACCCCCCCACGGAGCGGCGGGGATTATCCTCAGAGCCGCACAGTTCTGGTTCACATGCATAGCCGGCATCAACTGTCAAGACATGAGAGAAAAGGAAGAGTGCGTGTGTTAGTTGGGGAGAATCTGTGCAGGTCATTCTTATTTTGCCGTAAACAGTGATCACATTTTTTTTTTTTTTTTTCCGTTTACGAATGCCAGAATACCAACAGGCCAATTTCATACATCAACTACCTTCATCCAATTCAACTCAGAACAAGCACTGAGGAGACCCTGCAGACAGTTTCCGGCCCATCCATTACCCTCATATGTGTGCTTTTGGGCTGTGGGAGGACATCAGAGTAACAAAACAAAGACCCACCCATCAGGAGAACTTCCAGACTCTACAAAGACAAACCCAGGCTGCATTCAAACCTATTAAAAACTACTGAGTTGCCTTATTTCATTATTTTGAAATAAAATACAAATAGTAATATTAATCATAATATTCATCTGATCTTGGGTATACATTTGTCCTGGTTTTTTGACAGTTCTGCCATCAGTGATCATTTATTATCATTTCTTACATTTATTTAATTGGCATCATCGGCATATTTTTTTAATGATCCTCTTAAAACAGGTGTATGCACTTTTTAATAGAACAGTGCTGCACTGTCGCCATGAATCTCTTGAAGTTAGCCTGCAGGTCTAATAACGGAGCTGACAGGATGCCTTCGGACTCCGAGGTATTCTCAGCCAGGTGGTGTGGAGGCTCTGGTCCAACACTGCAACTAGCAGCCCTGCCATGACTGAGAGGGACCATATGTCTCCTCTCTCCAGAGTCAGTCACAGCGCCACACTGCCAAGCCAAAGGCCGATCGCACATATGTGTGATAAGACTGGTCGGTTCCTAATTTTCAAGTGGTGGAGAGTTGCTGCAATGTGGATAGTAAACCAGTGTCTGTTCTGTATTGTTTCATTGAAAAACACACACATGGTGTTGGAGGGCTTCACAGGGTGACGACCTCCCCTTGAAATTTAAAGCAACGAGCTGGGATGAACAGACAAAGATTGTCACAGATGAAAGGGCAGCAAAGCAACTCTTGATGAAAGAGAAACGGTACCTTTTGAATAGAATGTCTACTGCTGAGGCAGTGAGAAATAACTGTAAATGAGATGGATAAGTATGACAACAAAACAGATTCATGCAAGTAATTTTCTTTTTCTTTGTAATTGTCATATTTTGGGGGGGATTAATTGGACTCCAAAAACAAAAATGGTCACGTGTGATTGTGTGACCTCCTGACTCCTCACCAGCCCAGCAGAGCCCTACACTCCTCTGATCAGCACTTCTTGGTGGTCCCTCGGTCCAGGTGTAAACAGTGGGGCGATCAGGCCTTTGCAGTGGCCGGGCCCAAACTCTGGAACTCTCTGCCTCTGGAGTTACGCTCCATCATGGACCTGCCCCTGTCCAAGGCCAGGCTCAAGACTCATTTGTTTAGGTCAGCCTCTGACTGTTGAGATTTTACTTTATGTAATTGAACTGACATATTTGTTTTTTTACTCGTGTTTTTTACTCATATTCAGCACTTTGATCAGCCTGGGTTGTTGTAAAGTGCTATATAAATAAAATTTGATTGATCGATTGATTGATTGATTGATTGATTGATTGATTGATTGATTGATTGATTGATTGATTGATTGATTGATTGATTGATTGATTTAAAAAATGTTTGTATGTTTTGTTAATTCAAGCAAATCACACTTTTGGAGCTTGTGTCTAAAAATGTGTGTGCACTTTTTTATAACTTCTACACCAAATATTGGCAAATGATGAACTTCTGAACTCCACTGAATTATGTGTATCACTACATGACCGGGTCAGAAAAAGCCATGCATACTTTTAGAACCTTTGGAGTATATTTGTATCTCTCAGTGCACATTTATGTTGTCTCCTCCCTTTATTTTAAGTTCAGTTGAGGGCACAGAGGCATAACAGAAAGGTGAAGTCTTGAAGATAGTTTGGATTCCAACCTAAGCCTGTCTGCTATTTTTTTTTTTTTTTTTTCTTTAAATTTGCTTATAGTGACTTTGGTAGCGTGACACATGTTTACTGCATAAACAGTAAAGCCCAATCTTGGGGAATGAAAAAAAAAGTTCGCAAAAAAAAACATAAAAACATTTGAGATATGTGTCTGGTCATTTTTCTGATTTTAAGTTCCTGAGTGTTATACAAGTAAAAGCACAAACTCCATAACCACTTTTTTTTTTGTAACTAAAACGTTTTAGTGAAAGTGCATGCAAAAAAAAGACGAATGAAAAAAACAGAAATTATAAATTTGCTTTTCAGACTCTCTCTCAGACCAAGACAGCTCTTGGGGTTTCGGTTTCATGTATCAGGTAATAAAATCAGGTAATAAAAAGCGAACAATGTCCTTTAAACATGTTTGTGTATGTTTAAAAAGCCTCGGTCTGACTGAAAGTGCTCGTGGAGCAGATGATGACCGGCGTCGTTCCGATTTTTGTTGTCATAGAAATAATTCAACCAATCAGCGGGCAGCTCACAGAGTCTTTTTTAACAGTAGCCAATCAGAACGCTCGATATATGAGAGTCGGACTGTTTGAAAGGCAACGAAAGCGTTCTCCAACAGACAGCAAAACTCAGGAAACAGACGAGCGTGGTTCCTGCAAATGTAAAAACAAGTAAGAATGTCTGAACGCGGCAGCGCATTACCTGGACTGTTGCTTTTGTCGGCAGTATTTACTTTGCTCGGTGTTGTCAGATAAACGCGTGTTTTGTTTCCTCCAGATTTAATGTTAGCTAAAGGCTTAGTCTGGCTTAATGTCCGCGTCAAGACGGACACAGAAGTGTGTTTTGAGTGATTTGTTGTCCAACATTCAGTCAAGTGAGTCTTTTACTCATAAACGAGTATGTTCGTGTGTCTTTTTAAGTCTGCCTGCCGTGCAGCGTTTTGCATTTGTTGAACGCACAAATATGTAGCTTTGAAATCATAGTTTCCTTACCTTCCCGTAATATTTTTAACTTTCAAATGAAATAATAATAGGACAACAGCATCACTCGTATGTAATGTATGAAAATCTAAATATTTATTTAGTTGTTCTTTGGGTTCTTCCCAATCAAAGATGTCTTCAGAAGAAGAGGAACCATCGAGTCCCATTCTCCCCAAAGACTCTGACCGGGGAAGCTCCGTGTCCTCTGAGCTTCAGGTAATATTTTACAACATCATTTGTAAATTCACATGAAGCTTTTTGAGTAGCTCTTCTTTGCTTTCCCCCTTTTGATACATACACCATATTCCATCACTGATAGATGGGACAATAGTTTTAAAGTAATCACAATACATTTGAAATAGGTATCTTCATCAAACAAAGCATAACTTTTTCTGCATGTGTATCCTATTATGACTTCCAAGCCTCATATTGCCAAATATTAACACTCAAGACGAATTTTGAGCTTATATATTAACACTGTAAGAAACTCTCATGTAACTTTTAAACTGACTTCACGATGCCATTGATATTCCATGTAGATTTTGTTAAGTTTACATCAAGATAGAATTATACCCCATTTTTCATTTTGCGTATTTCTCCTGTATCAACAGGATGAGTATGAGGAGCTGCTCCGCCATGCTGTTGTCACCCCAAAACTTGAGGCATTCACCAGTGCTAAGCTAAAGCCACCGAGCACCTCGCATCTTTCTGTGCTGGCCCCTGCCCACCAGAGTAAAGATTACACACAGTCACAGCACCTGTCTGGTAACTCGTGTTCCGATGTTGGGCCCCCGTTCACATAAAATCACAGCTCAATAAGCTGTTCTGACAGAAGCTCAGCTTGATCCCCGCCTGATACTGCTTCCATCAGATGATCAGCTGTCAAAAAGGATTTGGCATCACACAAATTTGGCTTTATATATTTAGTGGTTAAACCAGCCTAACAAGCTAGCTATCAGCCTGCCACAGTATACCCTCTATCTCTTTCCCCTATGATGCCCACATCTTAAACAGCCCATCAGTCCTTCTTCCTCAGTTGCGGCTCT
Source organism: Salarias fasciatus (assembly GCF_902148845.1). NCBI lineage: Eukaryota > Metazoa > Chordata > Actinopteri > Blenniiformes > Blenniidae > Salarias > Salarias fasciatus. The sequence continues at coordinate 12,316,432 of NC_043756.1, forward strand.
CATTGGAAGCTCAGTGCTTTAACTGTCACGGAGCGGTGCACAGGGATGTAGAAAGCAGACAGGCTGATTGGTAAGGATCTCCTGGCACGCTGCCCGCACTGCTCTTTAGACTGCAGGCTTTCTCTTCCCCCTGCAGAATTTAATTAAGGTATTGACATAAATGCATTCTTGGCCACGGTGATCTTATTCAGCACTCTCACCATCTCATTTTGTGTTCTTGAGCCATCTTTTGCATTCTGGCTTTTACATTTTATTTTTAGCTCTCATCACTGAAATGTCTTGGCAAAAGGTATTTTAGCAGCATCTAATTTCAGTCTTTTTTTTTCGCCATTGCTTTTTACTCTCTGATTCATTCACTTGCTGCTTCTTGTCTCCTATCAGATCCTGAAATTAAAGATGGGAGACATTCAGGAAGGAGTATGAGATCGTCACAGTCCTCTCCCTTAATTATTGAGCCCTCCACACACTCAGGAGCCTCTCATGGTAACCCCAATTAAAAAAAAAGCAACAGCATTAAATACTTTGGCGTTGTGTATTTGTGAATGAGTGAGATTGAAAATGTCCAGACGATCAGTTTCCGCTGATTTCATTTATCCTCAGCGGTACTGTCCTCTGTGGATTTTTGTTTTTGTGTCTTTCAGCTGAGAGGATGGAAGGTCAGTCGTCTGGCAGGGCGTCCGCGCTGTCAGACGCCGCCTCAGACAGGTTGCACGTGGCGTCTGAGAGGTCGAGGCCAAGCAGCCCGGACCCACTCGAGTTTGCTGTGTCAGAGATGTTTATTTCAGACGCAAACATAAGCAAGATGGAGAGCATTCTGGACACGTGGAGCAACAAACTGAAGGTTCCTCTACCTCCTCAAACTAAAGCATGATCCATCCGCAACCAGATACTCTGATCCATGATTAATAGATGAGCACCGTTTAAAACTCTGAGTAGTGTTTTGCTTACTGTTGTATCGAAATATTTGTTTCTTTTCTGTTGCTCTTGAGTGCAAAAGAAGAAAAATAAATATGCATACCGTTATATATGATATTATAAATGCATGACTGAAAAACATCAACATATGTGAACTCAAAGTGCCCACTCTTCCTCCCTGCTGATTCGAGATTACGAATAAGAATTACACATCACTCTGTTCTCAGAAAGGAAAGAGGGCAAGATCAAAAATTCCAAAGGGGAGTGTGTGTTACAATTATGATAGCTTTTTGGAGAGAATGACAGCCCTGCTGTTCAGGAGACCAGTGACCTTTTAATTGTGTCCTCCACTGCAGTGATTCTGAGAGGTGGGTCGTTCCATGTGGGTGTTCATCCTGCCCTTTTTCTCTGAATTTCTACGATTCATTCATGAAGAGGACATTTACAAGCAGTCTTCTGTTAAGCTTTAGTGACATAAAGAGTAGAGCTCGATCCACAGAACAGAAGCAAGGACAGGCTAAATAAAGTTGAAATAAAAGTTACAAACCTTTAGCTGGTAGAAGGAACTTTTCTGGACGTGGGGCATGTTTGTCATTATTTTGTTGCTCCTCACATATGGGGCTGAAGCCAAGCGCTATCTATAGAAGCTTAAATTTCACTTAAAAGAAACTGCTGCTGCGGATGTCTCAACGCATGAACTCAGCAAAAAAGGATGAGAAATGAAAATTTGGGCTTCAACACTCTGCTGTGGGTGGCAATCTGTCTGGAACACCTGTTCACATAATTTAAAAATGAAGTGACGCTGGCTGTACAGATGCCTGTGTTTGCTAAAGCAGTGTGATGAACTCGGTGTGACTGTCCTCCCCTCTGTTCCCTCATTAGTCCAACGTGCTGATGGAACTGCGGAAGTGGAAGCTCGTCTTCGTGGAGCAACACAAGCAGGAGATGATGAAAGAGCGAAGAAAATATGAAGCCCAGGCAGCTGGTCTCAAGTCAGAGCTGGATAGCCTGAAGGAGCTGCTGCACACCTACGAGACGTCCAACCAGAGGAAAGACGAGGTGACTCCACGTGTATCAGTCTGCCTTTTCCCCTGACGTTATTCAGTTATTGAACGTTGTAGCGAGTAAGATTCCATCAGTAGCATTTCCTTATATCTTGTGCACAATTAATTTCTTGAGCTGTTATTGAAAGTACTTGCTGTCTTGTATGTGAGAATATTATGTAAATTACAAATTATAATTTTCTTTGCCTAAATTCTATAATCCATATCTCAGCGATGAGCCAAAAGCCTTATATTATATTGTCTGTCATGTTTTGCAATAATTTGTAATGAGAAAGATAAGAACCAATTTTTTCTTTTTTTAACAAATTGTACATTGTGTCCCCTCTCAGGTAATCGGAAACCTGTGCCATGTTTTAGAAAGACAAAAAGAAAAGCTTGAAAAGATGAGGGCCTTCACCCACTGGAGACTTCAGCATGCCGAGGCCAAAGAAGAGGTACAAATGTGGCATTCTGCTGCAGTTTGGTTTTGTTTTTTGTTATTTGTTTTGCTATTTTTGCCGAAAGTGTGGCTGAACCTGCTCATCCGGATGGAATTACTACCGTATCAATATTATCCTGGTCTTCTGGTTCCTGCCAGGCTCACGCCGCTCAGGTAGCACGGCAGCACTACCACTTACAGCTGAAGAAGAAGGTCTGGTTAGGGTGGCGCTCTCTGGTCCAAAAGCACTGGAAGGACCAGGTGGAGAAGGCGTGCCGTCTGAGGGCTGAAGAGGTCTGCACTCGCTTGTCTGCTGACTATGAGGCCAAACTGGCAGAGGTAATGAATAAATTATGTTTAATTTTTCACTTCATGTTCATAAAATGTTTTATCAAGTTTTCTTTTTAATTGAAATGAACAAAACTCAGCCTTGCAAAGTGGAAAAAAAACATTTCAGAATTGCAAAGAAACTGTTTGCTTTAATTTATCTCCTTTTTTTAAATTGGTGAATAATTGTGTGGTATTCCAAAAGTTATGCTGAGTGAAATTTTGATATGCTTGAGTCATTTATTGTTATTTTTTTTAATCACAAGCACATTTGTAAGCACTGTTTCACAAAAAAATAAATGCTATTTGTGAATAAAAGATAGATGTCCTGTGTCTGGAAGTGGGAAAGAGGACGTGACGTGTTCTTATCTGTATCATAAAGGGATGATTGATCGGGCTGCCGCTGTGTCTCCTGTCTCCACAGCACTGTGAGGCTATAGAGAAGGCCCAAGCCGAGATTCACAGGCTCCGAATCGAGCGAGAGCAGTATGAAGAATCCATGAAGAAAGCCTTCATGAGGGGAGTGTGCGCTCTCAACATGGAGGCCCTCAGCATGTTCCACGGTCCAGAGGGGAGGCAGGAACAGCCTCCACTCACTAATCAATATGGTGAGTGACACAATTACCAGACAAGCATATTTTTAGAGGAATCCGAGTTCATCACAAGCCCCATAAATAGAACCCCGCTCCGTATGAGGGACTATCATCGTATGTGAGCCTTGCCTCTGTGCTGTATTGATTCAGCCCAGACTGACACTGCGAGGGGAGAAAAAAACCGAAAGCCCATTTCTCCAAAAGAGTGAAACCACGTGTTATTGACAAACGCGTAGATTTATGAATGAGAGGAGGGAAGCGAGTCTTTCGAGGGCTGGATCATTTAATGGAGTGATGAATCAGTGGACGCGCTTTGTGCTGACTGAGCCGTATTTACAACCTTGATGTGACGCTGAAAGATAAGTTCAGTAACACCTGTGTAACATTTTTTGAAGTATGTGATTACTGTGGCTAAAATAGTGCGTTCTAATAATGTTATTTTCAAATCATAGTGGTAAAATTAACTGACTATGACTTTAATAATTAACCATTCCCACTGACACTGGACAAATCTGATCTAAATCTAGATCTTATCAATTTATTTCTCAGGTGCTGAATTGTTACCTTTCTAATATGATGCACCAGATGTCAGGATGTGTCACAATGAGTAGCAATTCTCCCGCACAAGCTCAGCCAGCTTTTTTTTATTGCTCTCATAACTGATTAGGTTGAATCTCAGTGCTTTTAACTCGTGGGGAAGAACTCTACCATGGTCCTCTGCTCCTCCATCTGCCGCTGTGTGAAATGCATTTTATTATCATACGATTGTTTTTTTAGCTTTATTGTTTGAGTATTCTGTTTTGCTGCTTTCCAAAAGAGACCAAGACAAAAATTCAACCTGAGATTTGAAGAAACGGTGAACTTTCTGTCTCTGTGTAGATCCCCTGACCACCCGGGATGAGCCGATGTCCACATCAGTCTCTCATCTTCAGACGCATCCCACCTCTTCCTCACGCTTCAGCCCTGTCCACCCTGACCAGCCAGAGCCTTCTCACAGCGAAGCTGATGAAGCAGTGAGATGCTCACATTTTTTATTGAAAAACATATTTGTAATCAGACTATCAGCTTTGGAATTAACTAAACTTCAGACATTGTCTATTATTCGTGTTTTTCTCTTCGCTGATCTGTTTTTCCATTCAGGCGGGCTCAGGCGCCCACATGTCCCGGGAAGAAGTCTTCCCTTCCACGATGGTGCTGCACACCTCACTTCCACTTGGAGGCATTGCAAGTTCCCACAAACAGGTGATCAAAAATGAAGTGTGTCTCAAGTCTAGTGAAATATCTGTTTGTGGCTGCCTGATGTTTTAGGAGTTCCGAACAAATACCGCAATCTAAGAGGTTTAAATGGTCTCAGCAAGCTGCACGTCTCAGCTCGACTCTATCACCTACATTTCCAGAAACCTAATCCCAAAGAGTCTCTTCCACAGCAATCATGTCTGTGATGAAATATTTGTTCCAGGTCAGCGGTCGTGTTGTGACAACAAGTCAACAGAAGCCCTCAAAGACCGTGACGGCTCGCATCACCGGCCGCGGCGAGGTTAGCAAGGCTGCGCGCAGCAGCCTCAACGTGATGGGGGTGGCTCCTCCCATGAGCTCCGTGATCGTCGAGCGCCATCATCCCGTTACCCAGGTGTGAGCACTGTGCCTCAGGACCGTCGGTCTCGAGTTGCTGCTCTGTCTAGAGAGTGTGAGCAGATAACTAACCTCCCGTGGCTTTTCCTCCGCTTTTCTTCCAGCTCACCATCGGACAGGCCACAGCTGCGAAGTTTCCTCGCTCCTCCCAACACGCGTCCACCGCTGGAGCCAGAGGGTCGTCGAGAACACACGCCAGCTCGTGCCACGTTCACTCCATAAAAGTAGTTGACTAGCTCCACTCAAGATTTTGTCGGTTGGTGCCCTTTTAATCTAGGTTTAACATGTTTTATGCAACAATCCCGTGAATGGCGACCCAGATGTTAGTTTCTGGTTCATTTTACCTTAATGTCAGATAATGAATCTGCTCAGCAATTTCAGTTTTTATGGATAAATGGCACAATTTCCTGAGCAACAGGATTTTTCTCAGGAAACACTAAACAGACAGATGTTTGAACTGGAATATGTAAATGTTTTTAATTATTACATATTTGACAGTTTAGAATTGCAAAACAGTTTTATTTTCTATTTGAGTTTTCCTCTAAATTATGCCCAGGTGAGTACTGTAATGCATGAAATTACATATATTTGTGTAGTGATCCATGATGTGGCCACCAGCAGTTTGTTTACTTTTCAAAGCCGAAGCCATATGCTTTATGATCAGATGCACAATCTTGTTTTTCAAATAAATTATTTTGCAGCAGACTGCCTGTTCAAGTCAGTATTTGGCAGCGAGTTACACACCGGGTTGAATTATTCAGTCGATTTGATGAAGTGCTCATCCTCATGAAACGCAGCAGCCTTTATTGCTGGAACTCTCTTCCTCCATGCGAATCTTATCTGGAAGACAAAATAAGATCTTATGTGGTAAATGTTGACCCATCCAAGTAGGTCCTGCGTATTTGTGCTAGAAGTAGGTTAACTAAATCTACCTGCAGCTTTCCTGTTCCGTGTGACAATGAGGCCGTGGTACAGGTCTTTAGCAGGACTCCTCTGAGCCAGCTCCTCCCCGTGCAGCCAGATCAGCAGCATCCTGTTCCCATGCTCCCGGTAGCTGTGCTCGCCTGCAGACCAGCAGGTCTTCATCACACATAAAGTCATCATGAATCTATATTTGCAACATTAGGAGAGGCCTTACAGAGTCAGACACTCATACTCAATGCTGCGTCGATGTGTGTGAATGGTGGCACCTGTCCACTGCTCCTCGATGGCAGATATCTGGTCCTTCGTGAAGCCCCAGTGTCCTGCCAGTCTCTTCCAGTCTCCCGGCTTCAGGAGCTCGTAGGCCAGACGCCACGCCATCGAGCGGAGCTGCTTGGTCTCGTTCCGGTGGTCAAGTTTGAACGTGAGAGGATACTCGCTGGGAACACTCTCATTAAGCTCAGGGTTGGCCTGAAAGGGTAATTAAATCATGTCAGCAAGTCTGATAAAGGCCACAAGCTCCGGAGAAAACATAGGCATGCAAGGCGATTATTGGCAAGACACTAACACACATAAGTGGCAATATGAATGCCAGGGCTGCACGTTTTAAAAATCAATAATGGAAGTGAATCAGGCATAGCTTTAATTAAACTGATAGTAAGATGTTCCTGATGAATGAGTCTTCTTTTTTCTTTTTGAGTGGACGTCTAACAGCATTAGAGTAGATTCAGCTAATTGAATATGACCACGGGAAATTAATCTCTTGGTATGAATGTAATCATTGATTTCCAAGCCTCAGAAAATGGACCGTGGCACACATGAAATTGTGAAAGTGTCACTTGTCACTGGTTTATTTCTCACCTCTCTCCAGGCGTAGTATCTTTCTGCTTTGATGATCATATCTACAATAATCACCTCATTTGCTCTGGCAGCAACGCCCAAAACTGTCTTGTCCTGCTACTCCAAATTCAGCATGAATGATGGAAAAAGAGAAATCATAGTGGAGAAACATGACATTAGAAATAACGTTTACTGGCAACTTAATCAGAAATAGTTTTTGCTCTTTGGATGGCTAGGTAATGTAGTACAAACTATTAAGAATAAGCATTAAAGAAACTGTATACTTACTCTGTCCTTGAGCGTGAGATCGACCCTCGATTTAAGAAGCATTTCTACAACTTCAATCCTGGCAACTTCTGCTGCCAGATGCATGGCAGTCTGGGACCTCTGGAAGTTCATAGAACAATACAATGTAGTACAAGCTGACTAGTTTACTGTGGTTCAGATGTGATGGCGATCCAGTACCTTATCTCTTATATTCAGGTCACAGCCAGCTTGCAGAAGAGCGTGGATGACAGGGATGTGGTTTTTCCTCACTGCAAGGTGGAGCGGTGACTCTAGTTGCTGGAACAAAGATATGCTGTTACATTTAAAAAAAAAATAATTGTGTGTGTGAGTGATCTGTACACCCAGAAAACTGAAGGAGTGTGCTGCTGCCACCCAGCCTGTGTGTATTCACCTGATTTTGAAAGTCCGTATTGGCTTTGTACTTCACGAGGAGCTGGACCAGAGACGTTTGACCTCTCTCAGACACAGCATGCAGGGCGCTGCATTTCTCCTACAGAGAAAGAGCAATTCAGCCGCAGTCCTGCATTCAGAAATGCAGCTTATTTATCAGGTGCTTCATTGCTGGCCTGATGATTATCTCTTCAACAAAAGTTATCGTTCTTTATTGTTAACAGGCAAAAAGAGCAGAGATTAAAATGTTCCAGTTAGTATTCTACCGCTGTAACGATGTCTGGGTTACAGCCGGCCTCCAGCAGGGCTCTGACACACTCTTCATGACCGTGATCTGCTGCCTGGTATAAAGCCGTCTCCCCGTCCTGAAAGACACATTCATATAAAGAGGAATCATTAATGCAGTGTACATGAGTTTGTGACATCTAGTGATAAAATTGCATTTAACTGTCCTTCTAAATATGTAAGAGATCAAAAAATCGCTCTCTAAACAAATAGAAAAAAATTCATTCTCCCTGTCCAGAAAGCATTTAATCAGAAACAGCAGTTAAAATTTAGTACAATTTATTAGCCAGTGCAGGGGTTTAAACTAGAGGACAACGTGTGTTGCTGGAGCCGTAACCAGTGCATGTTTGATACATCTTAATTGATCCAGAGGGGAGCCAGTATCCAGCAGTGGATTAGCTTTTGTGCAAACTCTGTCACAAACCAAACCCTGATAGAGAGAAAGTTTACACTGATTGTCTACCATATTGACTTCATCCCGAGTATCAAAGCTCTGCAGCAGCAGCTGGACCGCGTCCAAGTGGCCGTTCCTGGCAGCTAAGTGCAGGGGTGTGTCGCCTCTCTGGCAGAAGGAAAGGGAGGAAAAACAACTCGCATCAAAGACTGTTTGACTTTGAGTTTCCTTACAGATGTGACACACAGAATGCCCCTCAGACAGATGTGGGAAGAGCAATCCACACACACGCACCTTGTCAGGCTTCATGGTGGCCATGTCGTATGTATCCATGAGCATCTCCAACATCTCAACGCAGCCGTTCTTTGCCGCCTGTGCAAAAGCCCGGTTTCCTGACTGGAATATCACAATTTGGAAAAGCATGTTTACTTCATGTTCCAAAGCAAAAAAGTGATTTCTGCTGCTGTTTCCTGCAGAAGTGGTGCCTCTTCTCTGTGATACCTGATCCTCTTTGTCCAGTTCTTTCATTTGAAGGTCACTGATAATGTATTCTACAATATCCGTGTGGTTGTTCATGGCAGCACAATGCATAATGTTCAGTCCATCCTGAGGTAGAAAAAGCAAAACACAGCTTAAAACAAAATCTGTACGTTGTATTGGGAAACCACTTGAAAAAGTGGATTTTCCACTCTGAGACTTGTATGCAGCAAGGTGCAGAAAGTAATATCAGGTTTCACAGTAAATACAAGACACTTGAAAAAAATCAACAATAGCCTGAGGATGAGCAGGTTTTTTTCTGAAAAGTTCAAAGTAAATAGAAAAGTAGGCCAGGTTGGAGGTTTTCTGTCTGTCAGTTACTAAGAAATAAAGCTCTCTGTGCCTCTTGTACCTCGTTCTCAACCTTCTGCTCGGCTCCAGCCTGAACTAATAACTTCAAGATGTCCAAGCTGCCAAACCAGGCAGCCAGGTGAATTGGTGTGATCCCGTGCTGTCGAGACACAGGAGACGGAATGGAAAGCTGTGCTTACAAGTGAAACGTCGCATAAGTTTCAGTCTGTGGGTTTCAGTCTCGGGATGCAAACATTTCAAACCCCGCTCACCTTATCTTTTTGATCCACCTTGACCCTGCGCTGCAGGAGGAGCTGCACAGCCTCCTTGTTTTTCCCAGCCACTGCGTAGTGAAGGGCTGTCCTGTTATACTGAGGCAACACAATCAATACATTACCCATTTAATAAAGGCTTTTAAAAAAGCAAACAGCTGCTCGTCCAGTGTGATGCGAGAGGAGATGCTGAGAGTGCGCCGTCGCAGACCCACCACGTTCTTTGCATTGGCGTTCATCCCTCTTCCAACAGTCTTCATGGTCTGCACGTCATTCCTTTTAGCCGCTTCCATAAATTGCTTCTCTGCCTCCAGCACTGCACAGCACAATGGGCAGGAGGATTTAACATACAGCTATTACTTGTTTGCATAAATAACAGCTTATACCAGGCCTAACACACACAACCAGACGATGCCACAGCCTCAACGTCCCGCCAGGTAAAGTGGAATGAGCATCTCCTCCTCTAAAGACTTCTCCTATAATTTTTTCCTTACCTGAACACACACCCACACAGCAAATAAAGTGCGGCTTTGTAGCAAGAGACTGTCGTACTGTCAGCATACAGTCGCTTTACGAAGTCGCTAATACTTAAGAATACAAACTCAAGAGCTCTTCTATTGAATTTCCATAATCTTCTCTTTCCTGTTTGTTTTCCACCATTTCTCATTATGTTGTTAAAAAATCCTTGCATACTCACACTCTTCCTTGCTGTCGAAGCTCTTGTCAGCTTCTGTGCTCATGCTTTTGTTGAACAAGAACTCTGCGAACCAGTCAACGGTCTCCTGTTTTATCCACTTCCAGGGACCCAGATCCTCCATTGGAGGGCAACGGCTCCTGGCTTTCTCCCTCAAAGCCAAAGCTGTTCTCTCCATTGTGAAGTTCTTCGAGGAATCCTTTTGTTTAACAAAGACTTATTGTAATAAACAACACAAAAGTCAACACTAGAGGCGAAATACCTGAGGATAAGAACACAGCAGCTGAAAGAAAATAGTGCTTTACCGAGTATTGTGTGGTTCAGTTGTACCCAGAGCACAGCAGGAGATAGAATGGAAGCAGACACCCACAGTCTGTTCAGAGTAATTATGGGTCGACCAGTGTTGACTTTACCAGCTCACGCCCATCACGGGTCTGCCGATAACAATACTTTTAAAATGAGACTTCTCCATTTCCAGCTCGTAAATTACATGACTGCAGCCGTTTTAGACATATTCCAAGAGGAAGAGCTCACGCTGGCCAGGCCAAATGTTTGTTCCAGCTTCAACGTGTTTGTCTTGTGAAGTCAGGTAAGTCGGACATGTAACTTTCCAGTAACGCGTCCTATTTACACAACCCGGTGGAGGCAGTTCGTCGTGTGCATCACTGTGCAGCTCCACACATAAGAAATACACTCAAATCCCAGCTTCTTTTGAACCTGTTGGACGTCAAAATGTTTGAATTCAGGTGCACACAGAAAGGAGGAGTATCCACAGAAGAAATTTCACTCAACATGAAATCTGAGCAGAATAATAATTTATTGGAATAATTCAAATGATAGAAACATTCTCTTATCTTCATTAAAAACAAAGAATCCAGCGTCACCATTGGTAAAATAAATACAACAGGAAATTACTGAAGTATATCTGAGGAAAATGGCCTAATGAATATGAATTTAAAAATCCGCTGACCTCAAGCATTAGGAAAATACCCTTAAGTTACATTTAACACTCATTAAAACAGAGACACCAGGCTGATCTTTAATGAGTCATTAATATTAGACAATGAAATAGACACTGACAGACACCAGGGTCATTTAAAAACTCTCATTACTTTGCTAGAATATAAATATAAATACATTATTTGTCTTTGACATCTTTCATTTAGTTTATGGCTTTGAAAAGACAGTGCAAATGCATACCTTCAGCAATTCCGATGATTTGAAGAGAAAAAACTAAATATGGTTTTTGTGTGCAATAACTGTGTAGGCGGGATTAAGCTGTGGAGTCTTGAGCAGTAAAAGCATGGGGATGGGAGATGAGTGTGTTACTGCCTGCTGAATTCGCTCGCTCAGATGAGGATGTCGGTCCTGTGCAGACGAACGTCACCGGAAAAACCTGTCGATGGTGTTGCAGGGCTGGATGTTTTTTGCCTTCTTCGAAGGAGGAGAAGAAGGTGAATCCCGTCTGTCATGAAGCCAACAAATGAAAATCAACTGAGGTGTAATAAAAAGTAGGCATAAATTCAAATTATGCCTGAAATCTACCACTTATGTAAAGGAAATGATCATATCTCACCTTTTGCTTTTGCCTTTGCTAGTTTTCCTGAGCACAAGATCTCTTCCTACAAACAAAAACAGTCAGTCAGTGGCACAGACAGGAAGAAAAAACAACTCCATAGTTATCTGTTCTCTGACAAGAAAAAAATGACATCCACTGAGAAGGAGCACAATTGCAGCACCTCTTCAGAGACATAAAGAGTGCAATTTCTGAGGCAGGCTTGTTTAAGAGGAAACCAGGGTGCAGTTCATTGTCGGAAATGAATAGGTGAGAAAGTGATTTAGCCATTTCCAAGCCCGGGGCAGAGGGAGCCCCATGGGGTGAAATGAGATGTCTTTTCTCTGTCAGAATCAATACAAACTCCTCACACGTAATGTCACTGACAGTAAATAACAAGGTCAGAGGCCACAGACATCCACCCAAGCAGACATTCCTCCCGTTAACTCAAAGACGTCACACAGCCACAGCTTATAAACAACACCGAGAGGGGAGCATCTGTCATCCTGGGAGACGGAAACATTTTCAGATGCTTCCCGGAGAAAGCAACAGACTAAGAAAATGTTCACACTTACCTTTGATCTTACTGTTGCTGGCTGTGGGTGGATTTTTGGAGGATAATATCTGTCCCCTCATCTCATGTAAGGCTTCCTGGTTCAGACAGAGGTCGACGTGGCGGTTGAAGACTGTGAGGTCCTCGGTTGTCTGGGTCCGCTGACACACCGGGCAGATGAGGACAGGCCCTTCACCGTCACATGACCGGGGCTGTTGCGAGGTCGCGGTTTCGCTGTCCCCTTTGATCAACAAAACCTTTTGAAGATGATTCTCCTCGACAAAAACTCTGTCTGACCCTTTGTTAGTTTTTGGCTTCTCCGCTTCAGTTACAAGCTCCTCTGTCAAATTGTCCGTGAATTCACTTTCTGTTTGGTCACTTTCTAGGTCCACATCCAAAATCTGGTTTGGTTTTCTAGAGCCTTCACTGAGACAGTAATCGATATGCCTGTTGAAGATGTTCAGATCAGTCGTCTCCACCCGCCTGAAGCACACAGGACATGTGAGGGTTTCTGATTTCATCCCACCGCAGCCTGATGTTGATGCTTCTACGGGAGAAACAAAGAAATCATCTGACTGATCAGATGCTGAGCATGCGGGATGATTTTCTTTCACTGGTGAAGGTAAACTCTCTTCAGCAGAAATGCTTGTAGAAGTAGAAGTAGAAGCATCTTCTCCACTTCCTCCCTCTTCTGCTTTGACTCTCTCCACCTGGAGCTGAAGCCTTTTGGCATGAGCCCTTTGAAAGAAAGACTGCTGGGGTCCCTCGGCAGCCTGGCTCTGCTTGAGCTGCCTCTGTTGACTCCGCCAGGGAGCTTCTTTAGGTGTCTGGCACATCTGTGTCACAACTGGCCGGGTTTGGAGAGAGTGATGCTCCTTCTCGGGGTTTTGATGCACACCTGGGGAATTGCCGCTACAGTCTGTTTTGCTTAGCTGGAGGAAGCCAATGATGCTTTTCTGCATCTGCTTTTTATCGTCTGAACCAACGAAGGCAGAAATGCGAACACCTACGAGCAGAAAAACACATTATAAGGAAAAACTTCAAGTTCAATGTAGACTGCAGTGCGTCACAGATCATTTAGATTTATTTCAAACTAGATATATTAATTGATATGTCACTTATATTTTCTTAGAAAATTACCCATGAGTCTCAGTCTGAGTGGCTGGGGGCTTTCATTTTCTATTTCCGTTTTCAGAAGGTCCTTAGCAACGGCGAAGATCTCCTCCTCAGTAGCGACAGCACATGGCAGCGTCTGGGCCTTGGTCTTCACCTCAAAGTTTACTTTCTTAAGCTTCAGCGTTACCGTTTTACCCTTCACGGAAACAAAGAAAAACACACAACTGAATTCAGAATGGCGAAAACAGGAAGACGGCCTGCCTTCCAGTAACCTTCTAATTACCACCATGATCAATGGCACTGACAGAGAGGGCCGTAAATAGGAACAGAGATGGGAATCTTCATAATCTCTCATATCATTGATTGATTTGTCAGAATGTATTTGGTGAGTTTTCATAGTAATGTGATCATCTCTCAGGAAGATACTTCCACAGCTGATAGCGGCCCCTGCTGTCTCTTTAATGGCCCTCCATTTCCTGCAGCTATCAAGGCCACATGAGGACCCAGGCGGGGGGGCGATGGCTGTGCCGGGCTTCACTCCATTGATTCAAGAAGGAAGGGAGAGGTTAAGGTAATTGTATGAGATCCTGTATGGAGTCAGGGTAATTTGAGGTCGAGGATAACATTGTTTTTTCTTTTTTTTAACCATCTTGTACAACACATTTCCTTTCATTTGTGATGCCCATTGATTTTCAAGCAACGCAACACAGAATACCCCAGTAGTTATAATAAACAGTATGCTACATATAGTATCAGGCAAGGTAGGTCGCCAATGTGTTTAAGTCAGTGTTTCCTTGAAAAAAAATAATTCTGTACCTTCAAGTCTTCTTTTTTCAAGTCTGCGGCCAGCTCTTCGCAGAGCTCTCTGCACAAAGACATCTGCTCTTCAGTTTTATTCATTTCCTTGAATGTCCTATAGTTATTCAGCAAAAAGCAGAGATTCAGTAATCAATACACTAAAAAAAGACAGTTTAAACATGTCAGTGTCTTATGACAACAAACCTTTCGATACTCATGCTTTTTCTTTCTTCATGTCTGTAAGAAATCAAAGGTAAAGTAAACTATCTTTATGGGATTTACATCAAGTTTCACCATTTGCACTGAACTGTGTTAATACCTGGGTATGTGTGTGGAGCCCAGGCCAAGAGAAATCCCCATGAAATGATGCCAGCTCGTCTCAGAGAACAACAACGACAGCAGCGCCATCTGCTGGCCTAGATGGGAACAGTTAGTAATATCCAAGGCGTTCAGCATCTTCTCGCTCACCTTCCCAATACCAGAAACCTGGACGAAAAAACACGAACATGCACTTAATGTAAATCCCTTTCAGGCATTTTTTAGCACATAAAACAAACAACAGTTATTACAGTAAACATTATGAAAAGTCTATGAAAATTCAATAATCGCAGAAAGCACACATTCATTTATTTGCATAAATAAATGCATTTATTTTGGTCTGTCATCAAATGAACTCATGAAATAAACTGTTGTGGCTCACTTCAGTGGGACAGTCTCTCTTCTTTTCCACTCCATAAATCCCATTTCCATTCTCAAACACTCACATGAGCACAAAGCGCTGTTTATGTTTTACTTTGAGTGAGGAGTACTGTACCTTGCGAACTGGAAGGGTCTGGATGAAGTCCGTGACGGCCTCTCTGGTGGACGGCAGTCTGTACTGGCCGTTGGGCTTGTTCTTGTCGCTGCACACCTTGGCAAGCATCATGTTTGGTGCAATTCCTTGAAGATTGGAAAGTGTATTTGTTGGTAACAGCTCGTATAATGATATACAAAGTTCAGAAAAAAAAAGTTTATACTTCAAGTCACTTGCAGTTACATTTTGAATTCATTTAGAAGAGGAATGGGAATCTATAGAAATATAGAAAAATGAATCTATAGAATATATAGAAAAATAGGGACCACAGTGAACATCACAGTCACTTTGCCCTCACCTGCACTGGCGGTCAGCATGGTCTTCTGTTCAATGCGGAATCGCATCTCTCTCACAGCCTCCTCAACAGACGTCCCAAACACCTCACACTTAGCCCCAGCATCACAGACGTCTCTTGAGCCCGGCAGAGAGGGAGATGAGCTTAAGCTGTCCTCAAAAAGTACTGGAGAGAGGTCCTGCTCCTCTGTCACTGCCTCTTGGGAAGTCTCGATCTGTCCTTCATCTTTACAGAGAAGAAATGGTTCATGCAAATTACCTGAACATCCAACAGACATAACCCACCACACTGTACATTCATTGACATTTTTGTAAGAAGGAGCCCTGCCTGTGGCGAGCCGCCCGCTGCAGTACTGATGTGTGCGTGACGACTCCGGCCAATGTTGCCTCTGTTCCACGTGGTCTGTGAAATCTAGATAGGCTTCATCCAGGCTAAGTGGCTGGAAGTGAGGGTCGTAGTCTGCAAAAATCTCTCGGATCTGAAAGAAACGAAAAAATAAGAAAAAAATTAAAGGGTCTTTGGAAAATAAGCTACAGAATGAATACTGTGAATTTCATTGCATCTGTCTTTGTTTGATGTGGTTCACACCTCATTGCTCACAGCTCTGTATTTATCAAAGTTGACTGGAACAATGACCAAGTTTGGGCAGAGTTTCTTTGCAATGAATCCAGGCATCGCTGCACGAACTCCGTATTTCCTGGCATGGTAGTTAGATGTTGACTGAGGAAAGAGTGCAGTACAAATGAAACACTTCTGGATTGCATGTGATTTAAAGCCAAATATGTGAAATGAGTAGAACTTCACATGCAATAATTAAATGATTGTGAATTAATATTAAGAGAGTACAGAATCTCAGAGTAAGCTATAAAATCCTGCCAACAAATCATCCATACTTGAACCCACCAGCATGCTCATGGATCCTACAGCCATCGGCTTGTCCTTCAGCTCAGGACAGTCTCTCATCTCCACAGCAGCATAGAAAGCATCCATGTCCACGTGAACAATCAGACGACTTAGATCTCGACTTTTCTCCAGTGATGAAGCCATCCTGTCCACCTTCACAGGGAAATATGAAGACAAAGGTTTTTGAAATATGTTTTCCTTCAGTTAAATATAGTTGTCTGTAGTGTCACCCGGCATGAGAAAACCAAAGCAGGAACATGCCATACTTGAACTTGTGCTGTCTTTAACTGCTGCTCGGTGATCTGTGCCTTCTGAAGCAGCATCTTCTCAATACGTTGATTCACCTGCTGCTCTTTCTTCAACTCATTCTCATAAAACCTGGATCCCTGCAAGAAAAGGACACAGACAAAACAAATATATCCTTTCAAGAGTGTGGCTTTCAAGGAAACAGTTCTGATGGATGTGTTTCAGTCCCTTTTTTGTTCATTTCTGTGTGCCATTAATTGGTAGTGGTAATATATTGTTATAAAAGGTTTGGGTAGATGTGTAAACACATCCGACATCTGATTCAAAGCTAAGCATCTTTCATTTGTACCTTTGACGTCTCCATGATGATATTGTTGATCTTGTCCCTGTCAAGCCCCTCCATACCAGCCTTGTTGTCATTGAGCGCCATCCTGGAGAGGAAGCTCTCTTGTTTGGTAGATGAAGCTCCATTCTCCATCCTGAGGACCAGTCTCTTGTCAGGAGAACCCTCGGTTGTGCTTGAGTCCTGTTGAAGTCCCGTCGAAGTCCTGTCAACTCCGTGTTAAACCCCCTTATATGAGCCCGGCTCAGATAAGCAAATTGTATCCCCTCCTCCGGCTCATGAGGAGAAACCCAGATCAGAGTAAACCGAACAACTCAGCTGTCTACCGTTCATGTCTCTACATGTTTTCAAAACAGTAACGAAAGTAATTTTGGCGCCACTTCCGCATACGTCACGCAAAAAGGAGGTCAGATGTTTTTCCATAGGATTGTGAAGGACGAGGTCCCGCCTATTCTGTTTTGATTGGTTAATATGATTTTTCAGAACGAGTAGGAGCCAATCAGAAGCAGAGTAGGGCGGGTCATGATGCTGCCTCAGTAGTATTTGTAATATTAACGATTCTCATCTCGATTCTATGCAACAAACGTTTCTTTCTGATTGTGTAACTTCAGACAGCACTGTGTTCACTGAACCGAGCTGGACTGAATTGAATTGAACAGTTTCATTGTGATTATTATCACTATAAAGTGTTAAAAAAAACACAGAAATTATACACATAATAAAGATATGAAAATACAAATGTGTATTCAGTAAACAAATGGGCTCTTTAGATATGAGAGGCCTTGCCGAATCTTGGGTATAGTTATCCATGCTCATAGTAATATTCACGAAAATGTGTAAGTTTTGTCATAATTTGATTGATGCAAATCTAGAAGCTGAATTCAGTTTGTGACTATAAACACATGTATCAACTTGACAAGCTGCTCAGTTCACTAGAGGAATATTTTTTTCTGAAAAGCACCAGTTTTCACAAACCTGCAGTACTGTTTTTTAACAAATATAATATCAACTTTTCTTTCATTTATTCAAATTCAAAGCAACAACCAGGTACACAGACTGAAACTGCTTTGACAAAGTAACAGACCAACAGTCAGTGTAGGACAAGTTACTTTTAAAAAGTAATTTAATACTGTTTCTGTGTGATGACGTCATGTAGAACTCTCCTGACTGAGTTGGCAACAATGTATCGGTTTTAAAAAGAGGCATGATCTAATTGACCAAGATATGCAAACTATATGCAAATCAGATGATGACGTCACTTGGAACGTTCCTGGCTGAGGAGTTAGCAACAATGTATTGTTTGATAGCGATGTTAAAAAAACAACAGAATAATGTGCATAATATTTAGTTTAATTACTAAGCATTTAATCTAAATTTTATCATTATTCAAATTATGCACTTTCATTTAAATTGTTATGATATTGTAATATATAAACTTATTATTCATTTCAGTTAAGCTTTATTTATATAGTGCCAAGCAAAATACAATCATTTCTAGGCACTTTTACAGATAAAAACACAACAGTTCCACATGAGCAAGCATAAGTGACTGGTGAAAGGAAAAACTCCCTTCTAAAAGGTAGAAACCTTCCTTATAAAGGCTGGGGTGGGGACTACAGGAGAGAGAGAGGGCACACACAGGTTAGTAGCTTTCATGGTCTCATGAGACAGGTGCCATACCTTCTCATGACTTCACAAATATTAGAAATTATTCATTTAATCATTGCTGATCCATAATTCCAACAACTGACAATGGGGACAGGTTCCCAGTTACAGTGACAATCCGGACAGGGATCAACTTCAATTTATACATGCCAGAGATGGGTGAAACGTGTTTCCAAACTTTGTGTTGTTTCAACATAGCCATTTATACTAAAAGTCCATGCAAATTTATTTAATTAAAAACCTGACTGATAATGATTACAAGAGAGAGAGAGAGAGAGAGAGAGAGAGAGAGAGAGAGAGAGAGAGAGAGAGAAAGAGAGAGAGAGAGTGTGTGTGTGCGTGTGTGTGTGTGTGTTCTCGTATTTCTATCCTTGTTGGGGCCAAATGTCCCCACAAGGATAGCAAAACCTGAAACGACGTGCCTTGTGGGGACCTTTTTCCGGTCCTAAGTAGGAGAAACTGTGTTTTCTTGACCATGTTGTTGTTACTGAAAAAAGTAAAAGTGCAAAAACATTTCTTTAGTGTTAGGCTATGTTGTGGTGTGGGTTAGGGTTAGGGTAAGGGTCAGGGTTAGGGGCTAGACATGAATGGGAGTCAATGGACGGTCCCCACAAGGATAGAAATACAAGACTGTGTGTGTGTGTGTGTGTGTGTGTGTGTGTGTGTGTGTGTGTGTGTGTGTGTGTGTGTGTGTGTGTGTGTGTGTGTGTGTGTGTGTGTGTGTGTGTGTGGCCCGTCCCCTCTACGCAGCAGGTACACAGTGAAGCGTGGCTGTAGCTCCTCCCCCTCCGACCCGACTGAACGCAGGCTAGTACTCCGTCCTCTGCTACAGCTAACTGAACTGCGGAACCACAGCGGCGGCTCCAGCCCGCTGCCCCTCATCTTTCCATGGGAGTTCAGGTGTCGCGTTCACACGGATTCCTCTCTTCTTCTCCGTTTTCTTTTCAACCGACTGCCGCTGATACTGCAGAGGACACCCGTCACAAGTCGGAAGTTGTGCTGGAGCGAGCTAGTCGCGTCGTTTGACAGCTAACGCTAACTAAGTTAGCTAGTCTCATTGGTATTCGAGAGCAGTTTCAAAACAAAGCCCGCAAAACGGAGGAACTGAGAGCCAGCTGATCCCAAACAGCCCGATCCAGACGAGCTAGCTCGGTTCAAGTCCTAAGATAGGTTACGCTCTCCTGCTGCTTTTTGACCCTCATTTATTGCCTAATTAACATCATTTTGCCGACGTGGGGCTAACTTTAAAAGACTGTCAGCTGGTTTGTCACGTCTGAACGGTGATCTAATCCACAGCTAGCGCTCGGCTGCTGTTGAATACAATCAGGTTGAAGTTTTCCTTTAAACTTGGATTCAAATGTCCGAAAAGAGTTCCTCATCGGATGAGGATGTGGACCCGGAATCCGGCCAGCCCGTGGAGCTCGGAGGCATCTTGAGCAAGGTAACTTTAGGTGAACTAGGTTCAGTGTTTGCTCCAAAATATCATGTATGAGACGCTGTAAAACCAGACAGCTCGTCTAAAAGTTGCTTTAACATCACTAGTAAGATTCATCAGATGACTTTATTGCTACATGTATTAAAAAATGTGTTGATTTGATTCTACAGCTGAGTGTTTACTGTCCCTCTTGTTTGTTTACAGTGGACAAATTACATCCATGGGTGGCAGGACCGATGGGTGGTGTTGAAAAACAATACTCTGAGTTACTACAAGTCTGAGGATGAGCGGGAGTACGGCTGCAGGGGGTCCCTGTGCCTCAGCAAGGCTGTCATCACAGTAAGCGTTCACCCTGGCATGAGGAATGGACATCACTCCTCTGCTGTCTGATGCACAAATAGAAAGCACAGCGAGCTTTTTGCACCTGTTCAGCATTTCAGTGAGCAAGTCCGGGAACCAGGAGATACTTCCTGAAGGAGAATATTTTAATCCTGCCTGTCTTTATCATTGGCACAGCCTTAGACGTATTGACTTCACTGTGATTGTGGGGTAAACATTAACTTGTAATGAGACTGTTATTATGAGCATAAATAGGAGTGAAACCGGTGGGTTTTTTTTGCACACAAAGGCTGTCATGCCACAGCGGTTTTATGAGCGTGCTCCCAAGCCTTTACCTCTCTTCCTATTATTGCATACCTGAAACTGGTGTTGTCCTCAGTTCTAGATCGAAACGCTGACCACAAACTGCTGTAGAGATTGGAGCTACAATCGTATGCGGGCCCCATGTTAGAGAGATAAGCTGAAATCCCACACCCTGGTTAAATATTCACTGCTCTCTGAGCATGCCGGCACTAAGTACAGAGGCCAAACAAATGGTTTTACCGTGATTTCTTGAGTTTTGGGCAGTAGGATCATATAAATCACACCTGGATTTAAACCATAACCAATTTTTTACTCGGTGACAGTGTTTGTGTCAACTATTTTTATGCAGCTTCACACAGCAGTTGGTATTTTTTTATATTGTGTCTTAGTAACCTCAGAGTGAACAGTTTTATTGCACATACTGGCTAATAGGAGTGGAGTGACCCGCCCGCCCAGCCTCTTCTCCCTCCCTGTCATTTCCTAAAGATCCAAAGCCAGTTCAGTCCGAGGAGACTGTGCTATGAGGGCCCAGGAATGCAGAAACAAGCCCCTGCTTCTTTTCTTGCCTAATATTAGTCTGTTACACACTGTATCTACTGACATGCATGAGACTAGACTACAAGCCCAACATTCAGGAACTGTTGCTGTCTGCATTCCTACTGCAGGCCAAGGTTCATTATCTAAAAATCACGCCAGTTCAAGCTCCTTTTTGTGCATGAATTATAGTCAGCATTTGTTGTGCCTGTTATTTTTCTTCATTTCAATACAATCCTGTATACACGAACACACTGCTTTTAAAGTGTTTTCAATGTGGCACCTTGCAGGAGAACTTCAGTCTTTGTGCTGCCGCAGTTATCAGTGTTTAACTGGTAATCTCCTCTTTCCTAACTCTGAAGATTTCACTGTCCTTTACTCTGGAAAGAAAAAGCCAATGCATCATGGGTATAATGCAGTGCTGACGCAAGGGTTTAGAGAATGTTCTTGTCCGAAAGAAAACGTTATAAACGTGATTGTAAAGCAGGAGGTTTATGGTCTGTGCCTGATACAGCACAATAATAAGAGAGGCTGGATTTCTCTGACCATTCCCCATCACGCCTCGATGCACTTGAGGTTACATTGTACTCTCTTCTAAGTGAGCTATTAGGACTGGAGGGCATTTTTTTTTCCTGCACCTGTCTGAGTTGAAACATTTGTATTAGGATTTTGGTCACCATCACAGACAATAAATCTCTGCATTTTAACTCGTTTGATGCCCCACCAGGAAGAATCTGCTGTATAAAGTCATACGTGGTGATGGCACTGAGTGTTCAGAGCTGGAGTGTATGTTTCCTTTGTCAGGGGCAGTAAATAAGTAACCACATGAGAGTCATTCAGCAAATGAAATTAAACCTGGCCAACATACGGTTAAGTCAGCTGACAGCAGCTGTATCCATTATTCTGCTATCGAGAACAATGGGGAGGAAACACACAGACTCCAGCCAACTGCGTCTTATTTCTCATTTCGAACTCTTGCGGGGTAGATCTCTTCTCAGTCGGGTCCAAATTCCTATCTCAGAGGAAACGGGGGAATTCTTTGTTGCACGTGTTTGGGTGCCTAAGGCGGTCAGTGGCTGGAGCTGGGTGCGGTGCGCTGCGGAACAGGGGAGTGCAACAGTTGAAACATTGGGGTCAGAAGTAGATGGAGAGGTTACGATGACCCAGGCTGCTGGAGCGGTCGGTGTTTTCGCGCTCGCACAGCTTCAACGCGGTCATTTGGGAGGCGCGACTGCAGACACAAAACATCAGTTTTCAATTAAAATTCCAGTTAATCGTGAGGCATCTGCTTGCCTCGAGCCCGTATGTGTCCAGAATATGTCGCTGCCAGGCAGCCAGTGTCATTCAGAGCGGATTTCTAGCAGGACTTAGTTCCAGTGGTGGAAAATGTATTGCATTTAATGTATTTTTTCTGACATTCATGTGTTTGTTTGAATTATTGGGATTCCCTGACCTCACTTATAAGTTTTCACGAGGCTTCTTTCTCCTTTCTGTTCAGCCTCACGAGTTTGACGAGTGCCGTTTTGACATCAGCGTGAACGACAGTGTTTGGTACCTCCGAGCCGAGGACCCTGAGCACAGACTCCAGTGGATCGACTCGATAGAACTACACAAGGTGAGTGTTTTCTTTCCAATACTGATTTAAGGCTTTTCTGCGAGCTTCTCCTTGACATCTCTGTTCCGCTTGTCATGTAGACTTCCGATGGATTACGTGTATTTGTAGGAATTATGCTTCTAAAGCGAAGAATCAGAACAAATCTTCTCATGTTACATTGTGTCAGCGTCTTAGTCCTTAATAAATCCTTGTTTTGGGGTTTTTTTTTCTAATCATCCACTAAAACTGTCGGGCGGTATTATTCACATTTTTTTAAGTATTCGGGTTTAATTTCAGGCCATTTTCGAGGCTCACAGGAGCTAATCTGTTTTGTTCTGTGAGCTGGGTGTGGCTGCTCCAGGATTTGGAGTCACACACATACACACTCACAGCACTTCACTCTGGGAATTTGAGGAATCTTAGGAGTGAGGTGTTGAGGTGGGGGTATCCCCTGTCATCAGATAGTAGGCAGCTGCTGACTGTGAAAGGACACAGTGTGTGTAATGCGTGGCTTCTCACCATAAATGCGCAATGCAACAGATTGAATGTGGCTCAGGTTGTGTTTAGGTTTGTTTCTGCTCTTTGTTGGTGTCTTATTAGTTGAGGAGTTGAGTGTTTATGTCAGGCTTTTTCTTTTCACGATCGAGTTTTATCTTAACGTTTATTCAGATAAGTGTCAAGTGAAACCCATACAGTGGATCCTGTTCTGAATGTGTTGCAGCCTGAGGACCCAAATACCTTGATTCAATATTGAGTTTGTCTCATGCGCATTTCAGATTCTCTGAATTGTTTGATGAGTTCACTTATCGTAGACACTGGCATTGAGATCTTGTTTCCTGTTACAGGCCGCAATATTTCTCAGTTGTTTTAAAAGTTTTTTTTTTTTTTAACCTGTGCTTATCTTATTTCTGAGAAACTCAGCTTCTCCTAAAATCCCCTTTATTTACCGTAGTTCTCACTGATCTGTTGCCAGTTCCATTGCAACAGTTTCAGATAGTATCACTTTTAGCCTTTTGTTGCTCCGTTACAGTGTTTTTTAGAAATTTTCCATGGGATTATGAAATGTCAGATTTTTTTCCACCTGCGTAAGTGTTCAATTGCAAATGAGGCTTGCAAATTATTATTGATATTGATGTTTCCTGAATCACTTCCCTGTGATTGTTTGCTGTGCTTTTCCACTGAGATGAGGCCGTTGGTTCTGCTGAGTGTTTAAAGCGTGAGTGCGACTGACCGCAGGTCTTTAGTCCATTAACGATGGTGTGAGAGTATTTTAGGGTTAGGTTTGCGTTGTGACCTAAAGTAACCTCTGAAAGCTTAATGCAGCTCCACCTGCAGTATACTGCTGCAGGCGGCGTGTCAGATGGACACAGGAGGACCTGCGAGGTGTGTCTTTCACCACCGCATTGTCACTGAGGACGGCAGTAATCAGTCTGTCCTGTCCACATGAATACGGCCTGTGGGTTTTTTTTTTTTTCTTTCTTGATGTTGAAAATAAATGTATTGTCAAATGTGGGAACATGAACATTGAGGCATGGAGAATATTTTTCCATCTTACTGAAGAAAGCGTATGTTTTTGTTCAGATTGCGAGTCACTTTTTTTAGAGTTGTTGCAGAAATACATGTTGTTTTCGACTGGATTAGCATCAGCTTCCATCTGCTGTAAATATGCTTTAATTTGGGATTCGAAAGTCATGATTACAGCTTTTAAATCCACTTTGTATTTTCATTTTTACAAATACATACATGTGTCATTTGCTTTTCTGTAATAACAAATTAGGTTTGTTGGGGGAGAAATGTTTTTGTGCAGGCCCAGTTATATTTTTATGCGTGGATGTGTTTGTGTTGGCGGTGGGAGAAGTCTTGCTGAATGTAGGGATGCTTTTTTTTTTTTTTTTTTTTTAAGTCTTGTTCTCACGGAAACATAAGTTTAAGAGGAGGGTGCATCTAGATAGAAGAATTCAGATTGACAGTGCTTTACAAAAATGTAGAGGAAATATATTGAAACAGAGCGAGGTGTTTGTCCACTGGCTACTTAAACAAACCAGCATGGGGTCGTTCTCATCTCTGGTGCACTTCTGATTGGATGCTTCCTGCTACCGGCTCCTCGATCTGGGTCTTTCCTGGACTGAGACAGAGCCGTGCTTCTCGTTCCCTGGATGATCTGGAGACAGGATCACAGGAGGTCAGAGAGATGGCGGCTTTCTGTCTGTTTGCACTGATGACTTCGGCGCTGATCATCACACTCGGGCATGTCGGATGTTGGCATAGAGCAGTCTGAATCCGGTGATGTTGAGATGAACGTCTGATTAGAAGAGAGGTCCTCACAGCTTGTGACAGAAGCATGTTGAAGTTCGCCACAGATTCAGGGCTGAAAGGCGAGAGAAAGATTCACTTCCCCTTTCCAGGGTTTCAACGGGGCCTGACATGAAAACATTTTGTGACACAGTACTTCAGTTTCTCCATGAGTCAGGAAATATCTTCTTTTCAGGACCTCAGAACCAGTCTTACTCCTCAGTATGTCGAAGGAGCCTGAATGACGGCGTTCGTGTTGCTGGGGTGTGTAGACAAAACATTGGGTAACATCTCTGTCAGCTCCTGCTCTGTTGTTTTTGGCCACATCAGTCCTTCCCATTCTGACTTGCCTGGTGGTAGATTCCCCTCATCTTGAGAAAGAGCTTGTTGCATTTCATATATTTCTCTCGTTTTTTTAGACTTCTTCTGCATCCTTGTTTGTTTATTCTGCCCGTTGTGCGACGAGCCTCCCTGAGCTCTGAATTTAATCGGACTCAGAGGGTCGATGTGGGAGGAGAGAGGGGAAAGCCCCTGTTTGCAGTCTTGCTCTTCTGCCCCGCCCTCATTAAACTCAAGAGTGCAGTCAGTCGGATATCAGTAAGTCAGAACAAGAAGAGTCCAACAGGACGAGATCAGAGGATCCAGGCAAACGTTTTTGCGTCCCTCCCACTCTCAGCCTCTCTCTCTCTCTCTCTCCCTCCCTCTCTCCCTCTCTTTCTGTCATTATAAACAGTAGGCGGCTTTCCTCGCCTTTTTTATTGGTTCATTACACAAACAGCCCCAGACAGTCCACATCTCTCTCTCTCTCTCCCTTTGATGCATGCACTCATCGTTCTTTTGAGCCCGTTCTCTCTTTCCTTACTCTCCCTCGCAAACACAACCAGCCATGGCTGCTTGCCCTGTGACGGATGCCGCACATAAAGACGTCCAAGACGAAAAGGTCTCCCATGTCAGGGTGTGTGATCTGTTTCATGCATGTATGCAGCAAGGGTGGAGGAGATGTGTGTGTGTGTGTCTGTGTGTGTGTCTGCCTCTGTGAGCCCGTGTGTGTGTGTGTGTGTGTGTGTGTGTGTGTGTGTGCGTGTCTGCAGAGGAACCGACTGAAAGCAGACTCTGCTGCCTGCCTTCGCTCTGCCGAGGACTCCGCTCTCCCCTCCGACGCTGCGTCTTCGGCTTCAAGGAGCAGCCTCTCCTTTTCTCCTCCGGTCGCTGTGGAGCAAATTACTACTTTTTCCTCTTCCTACCTTTTTGCTTTTCTTGCTGCAGCTTTCTTCAATCTAGATGAGTTGAGCCGACCCCGTTTGGCATATCTTCCCCACCTCCCCTTTGTCTCAAAGTGAGGTGTGTCCAGGGAAATGCGAATTGTGGATTTAAGCTTGTGACTCTGTCAGGTTGGGGGAGCGCCGCCGGGCCATGCTGGGGCCAGAAAACCGCCAGGACTGCAGCAGTGTCCTGCTCTGCTTTGGCTGCTGGAATGGCCGAATGGTGGGCTTATAGCATGTCGGCATGCTGCTTGCTCACTTTTATTAATCGCTGTTTAATTTCCCTGCTCTTATTGTGATATGAATGAAAACTGCACATGACCCGTTTTTGCCACACGCTGCATATGTTTTATTCCTTTCTGCAATTTTCCACTTTGATTCCATCTTCTCACCACCTTTTATTATTAAACACCCCTGAACGTCAGTCCTCGTCATCACCGCTATCCGACGGTGAAGCTTTTAGTGCATGGCTGTGTGCAGAGGTGGATTTTTTTTCTCCAGCAGAAGCTTTCAGATGTTACTGTAGGCGGTCACCTCTCATTATCATTAAAAATCCTCAAGGAGCCCGTTGTTGTTGCGCGTGTGGGTGTTCGGTTTGCATGGTTGTCACGCAGCTGACCAGGTGCATAAAGATGGCACAACCTGCTGTGGTCACAGCTTTGGTCCAGGTCTACAGTCTTGGTGAGAAAACTGGAGAAACAGTGGAAGCCGTTTCAAGTCGAGTTGCACAAGTTTGGGTTTCATTGCTTAAAAAGCAGGAAGTCAGGAGTATGATGCTAGGTTGAGGTTTGTTTTTGCAACACAATTCAGTCACTTATCTTGTGGATACAGGAGCAGCAGAGGGTTTGACTACAAAGGGAGCGGCTGCATCATGCATTTCAATCAAAATATAAATCGGAAGTTTAAGTTGTTCAGAAATATTGGCCATAAATAGGGTTCCAGGTATGATTTTCTCATAATTATTACACTTTTGATAAATGCATGTCATGTGTTATTGCTTGTAGTTTTTGTGTCCTTAAGGTCCTCAAATCTGGTCTTGTAGTCAACTAATAGTTGAATAAAAAGTTATAAATAGAACCAGCTATAATTCCACATTTAGTGAAAAGTGAGTGTTTGTTACAGCCAAAACCTGCACAGATGAAAATACAGTTATGGAATCGTTTATAAGAGCTGTAAAGAAATGCCGTCCTTGTTGCTGTCAGAACATCGATGTTTGTGGAGGCTTGCTGCAGCCGGAGGGCTTCGTAGACGTCAAGTCTCAGCCGTCATTGGCCTCTGCAAAACGACCGACGCAAAATAAACATCCAGGGCATCCTGGTCTGCTACTTGCTTCTGATTTCAAGTGGAAAATGCAACGATGTCTCATATTTTATTGATTTTTTTTTTTCTTCTCTGCACTGTGACCAGTCACAGTCCAGCATGACAACAGGAAAAAAAAGAAGAAAAAAAACCTGTTGTTTTGTTTATGTAACCAACAGTTATGTGGACTTCAGCCTCTCGGCGTGTGTCAGCTCTCAATAATTGAGTTCTCGCTCTTTGCATCATAAAATGGCACTTCATTGGTTTCAACAGCCTGTAAGTGTTAATCGCAGCTTTTAATGAAGACACGCTGCAGTTGCTGTCAGTCTGTTCACATTGAGTTCTGTTAAATTTTAAACTGGGTTGGGTAAATGTGTTAATAATAAATAAGATCTATTTGTATTTGTTACACCTGGATGAGTGGGAGGGAAGGGTTAACTCCGATCGACACTGATGAGTGTGAACACTGGGGTCCTGTTTTGTGTTGGTCTGTCGGTGAGCAGTTGTGCCCTCAGCTCCTGAGCTGTTCGCCAGCGTTTCGTGTCGATCTGTCACACTGGTGCGAGCGTTGAAAGATCCTGAGAGGAAGAGAGGAATGTACGTGTTCTCTCTCTCTCTCTCTCTCTCTTTCTCTCTCTCGAGGTTGTCACCTGACTCCCTCTCTCCAGACTGCTCACTGTTCTGGAGAAATTCCTACGCTCGCCAGTGTGGTCAACAGAAGCAACTTTCAGCCTCTTGTTACATTTTTGTAATGAAGAGGAAAGTTCGGCGCACCGCCATGACTAAACCCAAGCAAATAGCGTCACAGTCATTAAACCGGTCCTGACTCATATGAAACAATTCAGTGAGCTTTGTGATCAGTGTGTGTGTGTGGCTTGTATTGTGTCATACATTTTCTGCTATCTCACTGTAATATCAAAGATTGTTTGACACACTGTATCGTTAAAATTCTGTCATTTTGCGGAGAAGGCAGGCCCATACATCTCATACTGTTCTCTCTACTTTCCTTCAAAATTCACCGTAAGACCGACTCCGTGCACGTTAGGCCGTGCTGCCATTTCCTCTCAGTGCTTCCCAGCTGTGGTGGCTGGGCTGAGTCGTGATGTGTCCCCTCGCTGTGTGGGTGTCGGCCCCGCTCAGATCCATCTCCCAGCATTACTCACTGCGCGGATTGATCCCACTGTCTAGTTTTGACAAGCCTTCTTGTTGCATCGCAGGTTGTTCAGCATTCTATATGATCTTTCTGATCTTTTTTTTTTTTTTTTTTTTTTTGTCTGTTTGGTTTTGTCTCCTTCCTCTCCGGGTCTCCTCCCGCCTCAGGCCGAGTCTGGTTACGGTTCAGAAACAAGTCTGAGGCGTCATGGTTCCATGTTGTCTCTCACCTCAGCAGCCAGTGCCTTGTCTTCCACGTCCACGTCCTCCTTCAAGGTAAATACCGTCACCAGCAGCGAGTGGATTTGGATATGTTGTCTGATGTAAACATTAAAACAATGATGAATATTTCCTGTGGTGTTTTTTTTTTGTTTTTTTTTTGTGCGGTTGCTGTTCAATCTGTTTTACTTCTGCTTCCCTCCGCACAGAAGGGCCACCGGTTGCGTGAGAAGCTTGCAGAAATGGAAACCTTCCGGGACATTCTGTGCAGACAAGTGGACACCCTGCAGAAGTACTTCGATAACTGCGCCGATGCCGTTTCCAAAGACGAATTTCAGAGAGACCGAGGTAACGGGACAGCCTCTGAACGCCAGCAGGCCGTTTAGCGTGACAATTTTGAAATGGTTGAATGTGTATTTTAGATAATAAAGCAGCGTGGAGGAAGTCGGCCTTGACATTTACTGGCACAGGAAAGCATTTCCAGTCTGTGCATCTTGAACTGGTTTGATGTAGCATGAGAATTGAATCTGAGTGGTAAGACCCATTGAGAAGGGAAATAAAAATCAATATCCACTTACAGCTGGTTTGCGGGTTGTTTAAACTCCATTGCAGATCCTCTCTGTAGTCTCTGGATTTACTTTCTTAGGGAGGTGAAAGAATTGATTCTCTAGCAAATATTGTTTGCAGTTTTTGTGCCAAAATCCTGTGCATTGTATTTGTAGGAGAATTTAAAGAACCCAGAATAAAAATTCAGCAGAGAGTGTTGCTTTCAGTGTCTTTAAACAGCTTTGTAACATTTAAGAAGTTTAAGATCCTTAAAACCAAAGAATTTTACCAAGCCTTTTTGACACATTTTACTTATGAGATTGTTTGCTTTGCTGTTCTTCTAGGGAATTTTTCAGGAAACTCAGCAGAGAAAAGCCTCAGAGCCAAATAGAGATGTTATAGATATGAGGCGAGAAACTGTTTCGATACTGAATGATCCATGTAAATTTCTCAGCTAGCAGCAGTTTTTATTGATTTTAGCATTCCTGCAGAGTCAGTGAAAAGATTCAACAAGTTGAGCTAAGGCCGATGTTTTTCTTTTCACCTGTAGTAGAGGAAGACGAGGATGACTTTCCTTCCTCCACAAGACCCGACGGCGAATTTAATCACAACAACAATGGCAGCAAAGAGAAATGTGAGTCTTCACTTCACTGGGTCGTTTCAGTCTGTCTACAGCAAAACGGGCTTTTTGTTTCTCTGGCAAAGCGCAATCATTCATGTGTCTTCAAGTCACTTTTTATTTATTTATTTTTTTGTTCTTCTTTCCGTTCGCGTCAGTGTTTTCCCCCGCAAGTCCCAAAGGAATGAACGGAATAGACTTCAAAGGTGAAGCCATCACCTTCAAGGCCACGACGGCGGGCATCCTGTCCACGCTGTCCCACTGCATCGAGCTGATGGTCAAACGAGAGGACAGCTGGCAGAAGAGAC
This sequence comes from Salarias fasciatus, assembly GCF_902148845.1. Lineage (NCBI taxonomy): Eukaryota > Metazoa > Chordata > Actinopteri > Blenniiformes > Blenniidae > Salarias > Salarias fasciatus. The sequence continues at coordinate 12,346,522 of NC_043756.1, forward strand.
TGGACAAGGTACGGCCCCGGGGCGCCGCTGCGATTATTGCGCAACGTCACTCGCGGCGTGTGAAGCGTGGGCCGTCTGAGCGGGCGTGGCGCTGCTGGAGGAAGTTAATAGCTGCTGTCATTTACTTTCAGGACTTTGATCTATCTGTGAAGAGGTTGAGGTGAAACAGGGTTGATGCATGTGAAGAACAGCTGGTGCATTATTTAGTGTTAAAAAGAGGATTTGTTTTGGAAGAACAGACAGAATACAGCGGTGGTGGTGATGTGGTTCAGATCTGCTTCTTTGTTGTTGAAGCTGTTGTGTGGTTCTTTGTGATCGCATCTGTGTCATGTCAAGTGGTTTCTTGTATTTTTATTATTGTTTGCTCTTCTTTATGTTTTCCTGGGTTCCTACTGGAAAAAAAGCCTTTGGTCAGATTTAAGTCTTAATTTATCTCCCTTGAATTAACGTGAATGTAAAACATTTTAATTCAGCCAAATAAAAGCAAGACAGTTTATAAATCACAGAATTTACAGGTCCAAAATGGATTACAACTTATCTGACACAAATGCTAAGTTTATTAAAAATGCATTTGGCTCAATTATTTCATGAATAAATTTAACATATTTCTTTTTATGGCTTAAGTCCTAATCAATGCAAATTTTTGATATGTATAAATATATATTCCAAAAGTTTTTTGGAATCTGTGTGACACTGATCCGTCGCTCCTTTCACTGACGTACACAGAGTGATCTGTGTCTTTAAAGATTCGCTCTGCATACTTGAATCCTCATTAACCCAGCTGATGCTGTCAAACCAGTTTTGTTTCTTTTCTTTTTCTTTTTTTCTTTTTTTTACCCCCGTGTGCAAAGGCGTGCTGCCTCACCCTGAAACTTCCAAACGCCGGGAACTATTTTCAGTCAGGTAGACTGCCGGAGTGAAAATACCTCAGTGTTATCAGCATTACCTCAGGAATAGCAGTGTTTTCTTATCTCGCTCAGGTTTAGCTCCGCATGTGGAGTAAGGAAATAGGAATTGTAAATCTTTAGCGAGCACACACTGGAAGGACTCAACACAATTCCCTGGACTTTGCACACAGAGCAGCCTTAGAAAATGACTGCCCGGACTTCATGGTCCAGCTTGTGGAAGCCGTCGCTGCACCGGAGGACGGAGCTGCTCAAATGGCAGACTCAGAAATGGATTCCTTTACAGAGCTGCAGCCTCTTCTTTAAAGTAGGTCTCAGTCCGCCGACAGCAGGATCCCCTCCTGTTTATCTTGTGGCTGGTTCGCTCTGTCCACACCTTCCTTTATACTTGCAGCTTCAGTCCTCGTTTCTGCCACGTTTTGCTCTATTTAATTGTTTTTGAGGGGTTTATACTTCTCAAACCACAATTTCATTATTTTCTTCTTTTTTACTGCGTGATTAAGCTCTCTTTTGCGTCGTGGGGTTTAAGTGTAGCCCGCATAGAAAATTCTCCAGTTACATTTTCTCATGAGAGGACAGAAATACTGATGACTTTGCTGTTTCTGCTCATTTCAAGTACTTTAATGTTGAAAGAGTACCTGTTAAACTGGAAGATAATCCTCCCAGTTTAGCTCCCTATTGTTGCACTGACAGCCTGTTGTTTTGTCGGTCTTTTGTGTGGAGTTGGAAGGTATTTTCCTCGAGGAGGAAATGGTACATCGGGCTCTCGGAGCAGCACTGAGCACATCACCCGCGTCTCACAGGCTCATATCTGACAGCTCATGGGTGTGTTTGAATTAAAATGAGGTGCGATTGTGGACGTTGTCATTTTCTTGAAAGCAGTTTATGGTAATCGGATGATCGACTCAAAAGAAACCAGTTTGCACGTTGTTGTGGGCAATGTTTAACAGGAATGTTAACATGTGTCTGCATAAAGCTGTGGCGGTGAATGAATGTGCACGTGGTCTTTTTATGAGACCCATAAATGTTTAGTTCACAAGTGTTTTTTTTTTCAAGGTGAATGATGGCTGTTGGTTCTTTTCATAGTAAACTCAGAATAGTGGTTTTCAGTGTGGAGTAGGAATGTCCGTCTTCGAGCTGGATTAGACTCTTTGTCAAGCCACATGTTTGCCACTTTGGGGCTCCTCTTACTCTGTGTAGATTTGTGAAATTAAAAACCCACCGAGCGAAGCCTGAACAGTTTTTTGGGAGGGGTTTAACAAAGTTTCCTGAAATGAACCACTGCTTTGTTTCCTTTGTGTACAGGAGCTGGAGAAGAGGAGGAGGGTCGAAGACGCCTACAAGTCAGCTGTGAATGAACTGAAGAAGAAGTCACACTATGGAGGACCTGATTATGAGGCACGATGAGATTCTGTGTTTTAAATCGGTTTGAAAAGTTTCTCAAATGACAAAGAAAACACTTTGTCCCGAACTTGATTTTTCAAATAACTGCATATTTAGACTTTTTTTTTTTTTTTTTTTTTTTTTTTTTTATGTTTTTTGTTCTCTGCCTCTTCGCAGGAGGGGCCCAACAGCCTGATCAATGAAGATGAATTCTTTGACGCGGTGGAAGCTGCACTAGACAGACAAGACAAGATAGAAGAGCAGGTGTGACTGAAATCTGATCAGCAGTATTGATTCTTCCATCTCCATCGGTCTGATTACAGTTTCAGCAGTTACTCAAGGCGCTGGTGCCTTCTTCTGTAGTTTTCTCTCTCGTGATGCACTCCTGCACTGTTTGTCCCTCAGAGCCAGTCGGAGAAGGTCAGGATACCTCGACTAACTCCAGTCCCTCCGAACGATGTCTACTCCACCATCGGCACGCACCGATTTGCCAGCAAGGTACGTCGGCTCGCTTCTTAGATTGTTTCTACTCTACATTTTAACGCTAATTTCCTTTTCTCGTGGTTTCAAGCTGCCTCTCCTTTCTGTGCCTTCGGTGTCGTTTTGCAACAGCTCAGCGCTTCATGTTCAAATACTATATTGCATCCATGCTAAGTTAAAAACAAAACCGCTGATTGTGTGCGCCAGAAGATGAAGCTTACGTAACGTCCTCTGATGCGAAGCTCCCTGAGCAGACTTTGACTGTGTCTCCGATCTGCTGCCTCCTTCTGCTCTGTTCTTTCCTGCTTTCTCTCCGGACCCCCTCGCTCTCCGCTGCGCAGCCCCATAGCCACTCTTCCTCCCTGTCCTCCGTTGAGCTAGTCAGCGCGTCAGATGACATTCACAGATTCAGCGCTCAGGTACTGTGCTTGTGTGTCGGCCGGGAGAGGGGGGGCATGCGGATGCCGACGTCCCGCTTTTTTCACGGCGGTCAGAAAGCATGAGGCCGTCCGTCTACTAACATCATGCTCCAGGATTTAAAAAAAAATGAATTTCTCTGGATTCTCAAGGAGTTTTTGACCAGAGTTTGTGCAATGATGCACTGGGATGAAAACGAAAGAAAAACCCGATGGATCAGATATGAGACTCCTGGAGCGATCAGGTTGTCATCAGAAGTTGATGTAATGTTGCATGACTGCTGGAATCCAGTGCAACCTTTCTGTTTCTACCCTCACATTACCCTTTTCCTTCCACAGCATGAGCAGACATGTATCCAGACTGGCTTTGCTCCGTCTTTGTTCTGCATTACTGCGATGTTAAATAACAGCACGAAGCGGGGAAGAAAAGTTTTATAGATTTTTTTTTTTTTTTTTTTTTTTTTCCGTTCCGGCTCAGAGACTGCTATGTTTGCTAGAGGGGGAAAGGCTATTCTATGTTATCACATCCTCCGTGATAAAATGCCAGCGCCATGAGTCCATTACTCAGGATATTAATTATTAATCTTACAGTCAGCATCCCAAAATGCACGTTTTCAACTTTTGCCCCTGGAGGAAGCCCTGTTTCGAACGCGTGCCTTCACATGGGCAGCAGATCGCCAGCCTCTGACGCGGAGTCCATCCATATCTGTCCCATCTCTTAGGTGGAGGAGATGGTGCAGAATCACATGACGTACTCTCTTCAGGATGTGGGTGGAGATGCCAACTGGCAGCTGGTAATAGAAGAAGGAGAGATGAAGGTGAGCGAGGAGGAGAGAAGCTGCCCATGAATCACTTCCCTCCACGCCGAGCTGTGAATATTGAAACATCAGTCACTGCTTTGAAGGCAGCAGATTTGAATGTGGTCGTGGTTCGAGGGAAAAGTCATTCAAAAAAAATAAATCCATTCAAGTTTAGTGGAATCCAGTGAGGCTGTGAAAATGCCTGTAGTCCTGAATCCGCCTCTGTGTCACAGGTGTACAGGAGAGAGGTGGAGGAGAACGGCATCGTCCTGGATCCTCTCAAAGCTACGCACGCCGTCAAGGGGGTGACGGGACACGAGGTCTGCCACTACTTCTGGGACACATCCGTCAGGCTGGACTGGGAGAGTGAGTCCTCTGCCGTCTTATGAACTCCGCCTGACCTCCTCTGTCCGACTGCAACAACCTCCTGAACTCTGCCTCTCTCCCTCAGCCACTATTGAAAACTTCAACGTCGTGGAAAGCCTCTCTGATAATGCCATCATTGTTTACCAAACACACAAGGTAAATCGTCTGTGGCGGCGCCGGAACAGCGGGTCACTGATTTCAGGAGGATCGGCCGCTGAACGTGTCGTGTTGTGTTGCAGAGAGTCTGGCCGGCGTCCCAGCGGGACGTCCTCTACCTGTCGGCCATCAGGAAGATCCTGGCCACGAACGAGAACGATCCCGACACGTGGCTGGTGTGCAACTTCTCCGTGGACCACGACAACGCTCAGGTAACATCGGTGTTCTGGGTTATTAATTTTTTTTTTTTTTGTGTTAATTCACAGCCATATCTAAATCAACTAAATCAAAATCGACTGTAAAGGTTGATACACTTATAAGACCTAAAGTGGAGAACGAAAGGTGACTTTTTTAACGGTACGCTCATATTTTTTAGATGTATATTTTCACGCATAAATTTCTTTTAACACAAAACATTTCAGTGAGTGTAAGAGCCACTTACTCTTCAGTGCTTCATATATTCATACACACTTTTGCATCGTCGGCAGCATCCAGCTGATTAAAGTTTAAGCAGAACAGACATCTCACTGTAAATACGAGCTCCTTTAAAAGCTTTTTAATGGGGAAAAAGAGAAGAAATCTCCATTTCAGGCTAATTAGCCTGCATCTCTCTGTCCATTTTAACTACAGATATTTTCAGATCATTTGCATGTTCATTGTGCTTTCAGCCCACGGTGCGCTGCGTCCGTGCCAAAATCAATGTTGCCATGATCTGCCAAACGCTGGTCAGCCCACCAGAGGGGGATAAAGAGATAAGCAGAGACAACATCCTCTGCAAGATCACCTATGTTGCCAATGGTAAGCGCCGCTCCTGCGTCGAGGGTTTCATATTTCAGGTTTATGCCTGAGGCAGACAGAAGTATCGGAATCAATATTTCTTTAATCTCTTCAAAAGAACCTCAGTGTGAAGATTCATCCTGCTCTGAACGCCAGAACCACAGAAACACAAGGAGATAAGGAGTACATGTATTCTTTGAATGTTCAAGATATCTAGGGGGAGTTCTAGTCATGAGCCGTGTGGATGTAAGATCATGTTAACCTGCAGTAACTCAGGTTGATTAACACGTCCGACTGACAGTCTGTTGTAGAGCTGATAGCCGAGAGCAGAACTGGCAGATCTGTTGTTGTATGTTTGTAATCTGAGTCCAGACTTGAGCCGTTCGTCCTCCATTCACTCCAGATTGTAGCATGAAGTGACTCTGCAGGGGGATCTTCAGTCACTAGAGGCCGTGGGAGTTCATCTGAGAAAAAGATTCTTATCGTCCCGTCTCTCCAGAGGGTCCCTGTTACTGTTTGTGCTGGACCGCCACAGTTTTAAGATTCCCAACTCATGCTGTTCAAGTGTCACTGTCCTATGTGTTTTATTCCGTTCTGACCAAACAAATAATAAATCAATATTTTTTCTGATTTAAATATGTAAGGTGTGTTGGTACAATTGAAACGTTGATGAGGAAAAACAAAGAAAGACAGGATTAACAGTTAAATATTAAAAGAAAAATCAAAGCAGAATTTATCCATAAAAAAAACAGATAAAACAAAATTCTAAATGAAAAAGACACCGATATAAAAGTAATCAAGTAATGTAAAGAAATCCTTCTCGAACAGGACGGTTTGGGAGGTGGGAGGCTCATGGATTTGTTGGACCGGACATGTTTCTGTAGCTTCGTCACACCCGATTCAAATAGATGAAGTGTCGGGGAGACGTGTTGCTGCAGGAGGAGGAGGATGGACTCTATACATTTACAATCCAAATTAAGGAAGCAGCAGCTCAGACGTCCAGCTGCAGCTGCGGTCTGTCTTGTGTCGAAGCAGAAACTGTTTGGCCGTCTGCTGCGGTGTGTCTTTCCACAGTGGGGGATGAAATGATGAAACAGCAAAAATAACATAAGATGAATTTCCTTTCAACAGTAAAAATGCTTCTGTTTTGTCTGTGAAGCAGAAGTGATTTAGTTTGTGAAGGTGTAGAAAGTGATTCACTCTGAGTTTCCATTCAGATTCACGTGATTTCATTTCTCTCGGGCCTCTTCCTGTGCCGAAGCAGTCATTCCCTTCTGGCTGAGTTGTAATCAGTACTGACAGGCCTGTGATGATTCTCTGTTTTCGTGTGGCTGCAGTAAACCCCGGTGGCTGGGCTCCAGCCTCGGTCCTCAGAGCTGTGGCCAAGAGAGAGTACCCCAAGTTCCTGAAGCGCTTCACCTCCTACGTCCAGGAGAAGACTGCTGGGAAGCCCATCCTCTTCTGAACACAAACAGGTATTTTGGAAAATATGACTATTTCTCAGACATTCTCAACATAGAAATAGCGTTCCTCTATGAATTCAGTTTGAGCTTTGAATAAGATCGGGACTCCAGATTCTGGTGTCTTCATCCTGAGCGGTCTGTCGTTTCAGGCTCGCCTGCAGGAGGCGCCGCGTCACTCCGTGTTGAACGTGCCCTTAACGACTACAAGACTTCCTCCTCCTGTCAAGTCAGAATGTGTTTTTAAGGACCACCATATCACCGGGCCGTCCCGATGGACTGCTCCTCCTGACTGGTTTTACGGCTTTAACGCGTCCAGATGTCGTCCCAGCCGGACCGCCTGCTGGCGAAGGGCACATTTGTATGTAAATTGAAAAAATTTCCTACGTAGTTTTGGAATTGTTACCGATTATTTGCTTTTTTTTTTTTTTTTTTTGTAAATTGTTTTGTACATTTCTTATGATTCCATACTTTTTGACTTTCTTGGGTTGGCTTTAATCACTAGTATTACAGCTGCTTGTGTTGCTGCTGCTGCTACAGTAACTAACACGAGAGAAGAAAGTAGACATTTACAGGAAAAAGCTCCGATGAGGTGTTGTACACTATCTCCTCTTTGTTGCCTTCTGCTGTCCCCCTCGTGATGATGATCCTGTCTGCAGTTTCGACCGGGGGCGACGGGGGTCAGAGCCTAAAGCTTTGAGATCTTTATATTTCTAGATTGTTATAAAGTCGCACCGTGGACACAATGTATTGTACAGCAGAGAAAACGGAGCGAGTTTTCAGTTAGTTTACCGATGTGAGAAATGTGAATTGACTGTTAAAAGACTTGAATGGAGGACAGAGGCGGGCTGAAGAAATGCAGAGTGGGAAATGAAGAGTCCAGCAGACACCCTGGGTGACGATTTCAGCTTCGGCCTCGAACAAGGAGTCCTCTCTGTCCTTGAGAGACAAGTGGATGCTTTTCTACACCCAAGGATTCTCTCCATCACCTGCCCCCCCCCCCCCCCCCCCCAACAGCAACAACAAAAGAAGGAAGTTTATCCATTTATGAGTGACAATTAGTCCGGCTTCGGTTTGTTCAGGATCTGGCAAAGTCGTCCGGTGTTGATCTCCACAACCCGACAGTCTCAGTCGTACACTAACATGACATTTCACACACTACAGCGCAGTGGCCTCCCGCCCTTCGACTGATAATCTGCCCCCCGAAATGCCTTAGACACTGGGATGAACCCCACAGCCCGGGTTTCTCTACTGTACAGGCACCAGATGTGCATTTATCAACACTGAAATGAAGCAGGGGGGGATTTGGAGTCAGCATTTCACATCATCTTACCTCAACTTTAAAAAAAAAAAAAAAAAAAAATCTTACTTTAGATGTTTAATGCCATCAAACAATCAAACATTTGGAGTCGACCTGCACGGTTGAGGAAAATCAACCATCAGGTTTTCAGCCTAACGGGGGTCAGAGGTTAACTGGGGAAAATTTTTTTTTTTTGTTTTTTTTTTGTGCTGATGATTTAAAGACCTACACCTGTAAGCGACGTCAGCTGAAGAATGCATTTAGTGTTTTTAATTTTGATATTTGTCTTTAATCTACACACTTTGTATATTTCTAAGTTGTACATCAGAAGTGTTATTATTTGCACTAAATGTATTGCAATTTGACAATGTTCTGTAAATTAAAATTATTACACAGCAGAGTGGCGTCGGCGCGTTGTTTCAACCGCTGGAGATCGAGTTCATTCGTTCAGGGTTTGTGTCAACATGGTGGAGCTGCGACCTACCTGCAGAGTTCTGTCAAGAACTGCAACCCCCTTCAGTTTATCCACTTTGCACTTAATCCAAGCCGTCAGTGAGAAACCCCGAGGGAAGAGCTTTGGTTTTACATTTTATGATATATTAGAATACTGGATGTTTTCTATCATGCAGGAATGAACTCTTATTGTCAGCAGTGTCAGCTTATATATAGAGAAGCGATACACAATACATGAAGCTATTAAATCTAGCATGTCTTCGTAATTCTACAATAAAACTATTATCTTAAAACAATTTCATTTTCATGTTAAGCAGAAAAAAAATCTATATATGAACTGATGATCTGATATATAACACTAGATGGTTGATATATTAATAGAACATATTGTAAAAAGTTAGAGTGCAAAGAAAACATCAGAATATGAAATTGACTCAATATAAAATATGAGAAATATTCTATTGTATTGACAGATATTAGACCTTATTTACACCGTAATATAAAATTCTATTTGTTATGGAAAAACATTTAAAAAATAAGTTACATTTCAGAATCTATAGGAAACCATACAACACTACATCTGGAAGGACTATTCCACTTTTATAGAAAATGTAATAGTGATAAAAGAGCAACTGTGTGCAAACAGCTTCAATACTGATGTGGAATTACATGTTTATTATGGGTAATTGTTTTCCAGGTGCCTGGATTCATTTAGATTTTTTTATATGTGGCATTAAGCAAGACCGCTGCGTTGCAGATGTACTTACTGTAAATGTGTGACACACTGGGGAGTCGTGTCCGTTACTGGAGGCCACTGTGACGTGGAATATATCAACACCAAGCTCCATTTTGCTTCCAAACGTTACACATCCAACAAGCTGTCTGCAGCAGCATCACAGGAATTAAAAGTTCAATAAAATACTGATAGAGTTATAAAGGAGACACTGAATTTTAGCCTTTTATTTATAGGAGTCTCATATATATATATATATATTTATATAAATATGCATTGTCTTTACATTCAGCGATTAAAGTTTTTTCAGCAAATGGTAAAATATTGAGATTTACATAATAAATTATGGTCTCGACTGATGCGTGATCATGGAGTTGAACATTTATAATTGGGTGGGCTCGTGATGAAGAGGTATCAGACAGCTTCTAAGTGTCGGATGCATGTCTCACAACTTCCTCGAGAGGACACACGTCTCCAGTATCGAGTGAAAATCCTGAGTAAAAGCATCTTCAGTCACGACTTTCCTTCACCGTCTCTGTACATGTAGCATAATTGACAAACGGCTATGCATTTGTGTAGTAAACAGAAAAAAGTGCATGTTCACACATCCAGATCTGTGCTTATGTCGGGTAGCCCCCCCCCCCCCCCCCCCCCCCCCCCCCCCCCCCCCCCCTCCACCTCCCAAAGTCCTCACAGAAAAATAAAAAGTCTTATAACCAATTTGAAAAGTGCCTTTATATCAAGAGTCTGTGCATCGTCCCTCTGCTGGGCTTCATCTGGGATCCAGTAACTGTCACTTCGGGCTCCTGTCAGAGCAGAATCCGGAATCCACGTTCAACCACGTCACAGTCTGTGCGCTAGAGTCTGTCCTCGTCCGTGACTGCAGTCTGGCTCGGGTAATCTTGTGAGACACGCCATCGGGAAATCACTGTAAACATATCTTGGTCGTCGGCCAATGCAGCTGCAGTTAACAATGTCTTTCACTGGTCTCTGATCAACACATTTAAAGAAATGGATGGTGTGGATTTTACCCTCTTCTCATGTTTATATACACAGCCGTTGCTCTGGTCGCTGTGTAGGTCATGAAAATAAGTGTACATATATAAAACTTTCATGGCGCTGCGTTGACGCATACCCTAAGAAGCGTCGGTTCAGCCGACTGCTCAGAACGCGACACGATTTGGCTCCTGCAGAAGTCCGTTGCTGGGATTTTCCTTCAGTCCATCGGCCAGTGGGAATCTCAGTACTTTTATGTGTTGGCAAATACAAGTGGCAACATGGATCTAGCAGCACTGAAAGTGGAGTCAAACGCCAGCCTGGCCCGTCCGGTGGGGAGTGGCGATTGTCTGATGCTTGGCAGGAAGAAATGAAGATTGTAAAGCTGCTCTTTTCACTGCAGAGGAAAGAAAACAGATTCATATTAACAAGGCTTCAGGTATATTTATGACAATCTGAAAAATCAAACCACACATTAATGCATTCTTTAAAGAAGTAGAACTGAATGGACTCTGCTCAGTTGGACTTGGGGGGTCTTGGTGTGTGGAGTTTGCATGTTCTTCCAGGGCTTGTGTGTTTATATTCATTTTAAATATACATTTCATGTTTTTTATACAATTTTTGTACTATTTTGATAATTTCATATATCTTCAAACACATTTATGAAAAAAGTGTGACTTTCCCCCGCGTGCCACCAAAGGGAGCTCACGTGCCAGCAGCTTGAGAATCAGGTTGTAAAAGTGACACATTCTGAAACCACCAAGCGTGGTAAAGCTGAAAGCTCACCAAGTAGACATCGAGAACGGAGCCGTCGTCGCGGTCTATGTCCACATCCATGGTGCTCTGCTCCGAGGTGAGGCAGATGGCGCTGTCCTCCAGGGTGAAGGTGGAGCTGGAGGCGACGTCCTCTCTGGAGGGAGACCTAAGAGAATCACGCACTCATTTAGGTTTTCCTTTTCTTACATGAAACAGAGAGATGAGTCAACCGTGAGCGTGGCTGTGATTTCAGGTCATTACAGGCCTCATGAGAGGCGTTTCATAGAAAGAGGATGAAAACTGAGTGGAGTGTAACAATGAAGCTCTTGTGGTTAATATGGAAAATTCGAAAGCAGAAAAACAAATAGTTACCACGAAAAGAGGACGAGCACTCTTAGAGTCACTCCTGAACAGAAAGCCTCAGAACAACAGGGGAGTTTTCCCATCATTCACAGCTCTCCAACAGATCATTATAAAAACCTGACAGACAGTTGATCCATTTGGATCACTTCTACACATGTGAATACGTGCATTTTTTTTTTTAAAATAATATATAGTTTAAATATATTATTTAAAATAATGTATTGAGCATTTTCATTGGTTCTCCACTAGGGGGGCGATAAAAGAGCAGCTTTCTTCTCATGTACGTGATTAAGTAACTATGAGGACTTTTCATGGTGCAATGTTTAAAATTTAACTGATGCCATCATGTGTGAGCTCTTAGCTGTTGGTACTAAATCACTCAGTATGTCTTCGGTCCGACTCTTGGATTCTCGGCCAAGTATTGCAGCCTCTGTTGTGACGAGTTTAATCTAACTGGCTTGAGGACAGATGACATGTGGACATAGACTGGACAAGCTGTGTGTCTCGTTTACTGATTTTACATGAAAATTATTCCAAAAGGCAGTTTTACCCCTCATAAACGAGGAGTGGTAACTTCATTAAATATAAAGAAAAAATTCCATCAAAAGTTATAATAACTGCAGCACCAGCCGACCACACGTCAGGCAGAGATTGCCGTTAGCTGATGTAGAGTCATGATTCCTGTGCTTGTCTTCTTTTGTCCAGGTCCGTGTGCGGCACAAAGACACCAGGTAAGACCGTGTCAAGCCGTTGTTTAACTATTTATGAAAACAGGTGACAGAACAATGTCAGGCCAGCAGCAGGTGACTGATGAGAGGGCAAGGCCGGGCAGGTCACACAATGGCGCCTCGGAGAGCGAGCCGAACCCGACACACCGCCGGACGGAGCGGAGGTGAAAGATGGAGGCGACGCGCAGAGAGCATGAGAGGCCTTCTGAGGCCAGGTGCTGTGCTGGCCAAGTACGATAGGAGAGTGTTGTGAAAAGTGCAATAAAACCTGTCAATTTTTAATCAGTTCGCTGACCTTAACTACGAGTTGGTGCCGTATCGAGAAAACATTTCTGCGATCTATGCCTTAAAAAAAGCCATCCGAGTAATGAAGGGCTCTACTTCATACTTCTAGGTGTCTTGTGCACTGAAGAGACAAACGCTGGCCTCCATCACATCACATCGCTCGCCGTCCGTACGCTGTGGAGGGAGAGTGGACCAACGCTGCCAAGTCAGCTGAGTCACCTGCTCCGTGACGCATGTCACCATTAATAAGGTGGCGCATGATGCAAACGGCAAAGGTGACAAGAACGGAGGCGTGTTTACCGTGCGTACGTGCCTCTGTGTGTGTGAGACGTGCCTTAATTTACATCCTTAAATAGTAAAGTAACTGAAGATCCAGTGAAATTCAGTGTCAGAGCATATTGTAGCAGGAGTGAGTGCTGAGGACATGAGGAGACGCTGTACCTGTCCTCTGTCTGGTGGTCCACGTTTACAAAGATGGAGGAGGTGGAGATGGTTCCCATGGAGGAGCCTTCATAGAAGGACTGTCGGTGGGAACCAGATCGGGACGCAGAACGAACCAAACACAGCTGAGGAGACAAAATAACAACCGGGAGATTTCAGGGAGGAAGAAGAGACTGAAATCCCAGCCCCGTTCCTAAAATGTTCCTCCTTTACAGGTGTGACTGTCGTAGATAAAACGTCTGATACTAGAATCTATCAGATCAATCAGATCCACACCGCACCTCTGGAAACTTAGATATCATAACCTGTGTTTATGATTTCTAGGAAGAGCAAAAAGCCTCATTAGTCATCAATCACAATTCATAATGCAGCATTAATACCTGTTGGTTTGTTGTTTGCTGGGATTTCTCTGGTGGATTTTTAAAACCTCACAAGAGAGGACACACTGCGAAGCAATAAACTAAAAACAATCAAGTGGATTTCCGGCTTAGATTAAATAAAATACCTGTCAATAGAACAGTCAATTCTTAAATGCATTGCATTGTAAAGGGAGGGTCACATGGAAAAACAAGGAACTTCAGAGGAACTCAGAGGCATCAGCTCTGCTAAGTTCTGCTCAATATGACATATATGAGCACACAATATACGAGAATAATGGTTTAAATAGTTGTCAATGCAGTGAAGACAGGTAAAAGCTTGGATAATAGATAAGCGATTCGCTTTTTCAATCTAAGTTTGTTCTTATGTGTGAGAGGAACAAGTGGAAATGATCGATTTGAAGATCAGAGTATACGTCAGTATTTATTTTGGTGTTTCCTTTTAATGGCATTCCACCAGATTATTTAATCTCCATGTCACACTGTGAATGAGTCAGAGTGGAATTACACACTTTTCCCACTATAGCCTCTGGATGGATTTCTCATGCTGCGGCCTCTCGGACACTTTTAATGACCATAAAGAGCAAGTCAGGAAGCGTTGCTTTATAGTGCGTTGCATCACAGCTGGATGTTCCAGAAGGGAAATATATGTAAAGGGAAAGAGGACAACATGACCCCCTGACGTCCTCTTTCTGCTCCAAGCCCTTGTTTCTTCCGGTGCGGTGCAGGCAAACACCAGTTTGTCATATCAAACACAAAGGTCAGACGTCACTGTTGTGTCAGCCTCGGCCAGACTTTCACCCTTTAATCACTCACCACAGACTCACACGAGTGTCAGATTATGGAAATGATTTAATGCCAGAGGAAGAGAAGCAACTGCACTTCTCTTTATTAACATCCCCGACAGAAACACACCGTCCTGGCACTGCATCGGATCGGGCGCCATTAACACTGGCATCCTGGATTTACTTCCTATCAAGCCAACACGGATTCAGCAGTGACAGCTTCTTCTGCAGGGCGACGCGCTTTATGGCCGAATGCAAGTGCTCTTTAGAGTTGTTTACAGTCCCTCAAGTGTTTCTCAAAAGCTCTAATAAGCCACAAAACACAAAAATATACGGACTGAGGTTGAAATGGTGTCTTAGTTATCAGTTTAAGAGAGACACACGAAGAAAGTTGGTGCAACAATGATATGAAAATGCCCTTTTCGATCAGGTTTAAGGCTCATACTTCAGGCACTTCTCTTCTTATGTCTGTGAACATTATCAAAAGTGGCACAAGGAAGGAGATGTGATAAATCAGTGACAGGATCGTTTGTGGCCAGAACTCGCTGATGCAAATGTGAACGCTTCCGCGTGTGTCGTCTCATCCAAACAGACAAACGAGTGTCTCTCAAACTGAAGCAGAGGCTCTCACGGACAGGTGTCACAGTTCAGCGAAAGAGCTTTTACATAACACGAGGCAGGCGCTCATGATTTCATATCTGATTGATCGGAGTGAAAGAGTCACACGGACGTGACTTCTTCTTCCACACATTTGAGTACCTTGTCCGCCCAGGCTGTCCAGGCTGCGGGCTCCGCCCAGCCTGTCCCTCTTGTCCTCTTCATTCCTCTCATCCGCCTGCAATGAAAGGATCTCCTGTGAAGACGACTTGAGAGCCGGGATGGAAGTACGCGTCCTCTTTGAAGGGGAAAATCGAGTTACTGCAGAGCAAAAGGGGGGGAGAAAGGAAGCATTTGAGTAGGAGAGAAGGAGAGAGAAGAGAGAGATTTGTGGAAGCAGCAGAGGGAGAGGAGAGGATAATTGGGGGAGATAAAGGAAAGCGGCAGTTACCCTCTGACTGAAGCAACACTCACACACAATGAAACTCCAATGCTTTCCCGCCAAAATTAGCAGTTTAGTTATTGAACCGCGGAATAAAGGCACAATGACGATTACACAAGTGTCCCCTGAGCCGTCCCTAATTCTGCCTCCCGAGCAGGGCATGAAATGAAATCCTCTCCTGTCATCTCGCTCTGACAGGACTTGGCGGCGGTTAATAGCGCAGCTGAATCCTCAAATCACTGCCTCAATCGTGTCCGTTTCCACAGGGGGTCCCATGTGGTTGCATAACATTTGTTTCTATATTTGAAGTTCCCAAACACCTTCCTGCCTGCCTTTACCTCCAGCCACGCCCGTGACACTGAGAACAAACTGTACCCACTCTAATGTGTTTACCAGAGCGGGCGACTGAGTGAATCAGCTCTGCATGCCACAATTCTGCACACTTACACAGACATATGTTTTGAACTGAAAAACATGCTAATAACTTTTGAGAATGTGTCATTTTTTTTGTGTAATTTGTTTTCTAAATGAAAGTGAATCTGTGGTTCAACTAAAAACGAAAAAACCATCAAAAGCAAAAATAGAGGAAGAGAGAAGTTTCACTATTGTTACTCTCAGACCGATTACATCATCCTGATTCTCAGATGTGCAGTCGGACATATCAAAGAAAATCCTCCCGGTTAAC
Organism: Salarias fasciatus; assembly: GCF_902148845.1. NCBI lineage: Eukaryota > Metazoa > Chordata > Actinopteri > Blenniiformes > Blenniidae > Salarias > Salarias fasciatus. The sequence goes on from NC_043756.1 coordinate 12,362,206, forward strand.
TCTGCTTCTCATGTCACATGTTATTTTCCACTTCACACTCCTGCCCCCCCCCCCCCCCCCCCCCCCCCCCCCCCCCACCTCTTTGTTTTGTCACGTGAGCGACTGTGGGACTTACGCTGATTCTTCCTGAACACCCGTGTGCTCATGAACTTGAGGAAGCGGCTCGCATAAAACCCGGGCCGGTGGACCGAGACGGAGTCCTGAGGACAGACGGGAGGAAATGTTGAGCTTTTAATCGGGCAGCGGCTAACAGACATGCGAGGAAGCAGCCGAATAAAGGGCTCATTCACAAAAGCGGGGTCAGATTTGAGCGGGCGATCGACTTACGCCGTCGTACACCAGGGCTTTCCACGAGTGTTCCAACTTTTTAATTAACCTGCGGAGACACATACAAGGGGAGGCCTTGTTACAGTCATATCCTCTGATACAACTTCCCTTTTATGCTCCACCGAACCTGTCTCTCTCTGATGCAGCAAAAAATAACTATATTGTGCTGGTAGTGCAGCAGAAAACACATTTTTATGTTATGTAACATGATGTTTTTTTGAGTTTGACTCAAGTGAGGCAAATTAGAAGATGTAAATGCATTTAAAATGAACCTATTCATCACTCCTGACCCAATATCACCTGTTTGTCTGCTGCCCTGACCCAAAGATTTATGTCAGGCCTTGAAATCTCCAAAAGTCTAAAAAGTCGATGAACCAGAAAGCTCCTTTCACTCTTCATTTATCCAGCTTGCTTGCTCTCAGGACAAAAAAAAAAAAATCAATGTGTAAATAAAAAAGACCAACAGTCTGCTGAGTCCATTTAAATCGTGCCGGAGAGAGAAGAGAACTGAGTCCACTCAGGAGAGGAGTAAAGTGTCTCTCCATCAGAGCAGGGAGATCATTCAATACAAGATGTCAGCAGCAATAACTGAAAAAGTCAAGCTGTCCTACAGAGTCATGCATTAAACCAGCAAACACTGACAACAAATTCTTCTTTTTAAAAATACTTTTGGATGCTCTAACACTGAACCGATACATCTGTTTTTCACTGGCAATAGATCACTGTACACACAGCTGGTTCAAGTACCTGTACGACTGCAGAATATCTATGATTCCCAGGTAGATGAGCAGCTTTTCGTCTTTGTGTGTTTTTGCAGGAATGCCTCCCATCCTGGTGAAAGAAGCGCAGCCACAGTCAGAAAACAGCTACTGTTCGTCTGCAAGACTGTTTAAATAAAGGCAATGTGCTCTTTTACAAGTGTTTGTAAAAGAGCCACTTGCAGTGTTTACATTCATGCGTGTTGCTGTAAATACATAGAACTGTGTCAGTGTTTGTATTTGTGTAGCTATGGTTATGTGAGGGCCTGACTGTGTGCACACTGCGTGAGTGTATGAATGAGGAATGAGCTCGGGTGTATAACCGAGCGTGTGTGTGTGTGTGTGTGTGTGTGTGTGTGTGTGTGTGTCTTTATTCTTTTACTGGGGGTACATCCCAAGGGGACTCATGTCACCGTAGAAACAAAATATGCAGTCCCCATAGAGGAAGTCTGCAGAAAATTAACGCAAGTCAGCCTGGTGTTCCCATAAGACATGAAAACGTGTGTGTCCATGTGTGTGTGTGTGCGCCCAGCTGAGCCGACTCACGTGAAGTCAGTGGTGATGGCCTCAGCAGCCTTCCCGTCTCCTTGGATAGACTCCATGGCGGTGGAGTAGAGCACCTTCTGAGCCGGGGGTCTCTTCCCGTCACCCCCCTGCTCGCCGCCGTCCCGCTCGTTGTGGTCCAGGACGTGAACGCCCAGCAGCAGACTGTAGTCCATTATTTTAAAGCTTTCCAAAACCTGGTCAGAGCAATAAGAGATGCTTGGTGAGTCTGTGGCTCAACCTCTGAGCGGGAGGAAATTTGACATTTTGACCCATTAGATCTGTTCCACCATTTCTCAAAGTTGAGCATCAGTGTTCTTGAGGAAATTAAAGGTATTTTATTAAATTTTATGCATTGAATGAAGTGTTACGGCCCCCTATACCAAATCAGCGCTGATGACACTATTCTTTTTATAATGGCTTTTCTTTTTTAAGCTAAATTGTGTTGCACTGGTTGGGGGCAGGCGGGGGGAGAGGGGCTCCATCTCTTAAAAAAACATTTCCAGAGGGAATATATTATGAGAAAAAGAATGAGAAGCACTGTCCCAATCCACCACCAGAGGGGGGGGGGGGGATTTACCTTCAGCTCCCCGGCAGTAAATACAAAAACATCATGAAATGTTTCTGCCACTTTGATCCCTCAACACACTTTCATGTCCCAGTGAGCAGAGAGCTCGCACAAGGAAATCTGTTTAAACCAGTTCTAAAGCAAAATAAACAAGGTGTTTTTCCACAGCGAGCCAAGTGTTACACATTGACCCGTCTGAGGAGTCCTTCGCCCAGCTTCCCAGAAACTCGCACCTAACATCTCTCACGGCTCAAGAAAAGCAGTTTTACGACGTAACTGGGGTAAAGAGGGAGGTGGGAGTCTGGTCTGGGAATGGGGTCAGGGTCGCCGCCGTGTTATCAAGCTTATCTTGTGACCTAGACAGGAACATAATCTATTGTGCTTGTCTAGAATTCTTATGGATTAATCTCATATAGTTCTGCAATACAAGGGTTCTACAGTTTTTTATTGTGTGAATGCAGGAAGCAGAGAGAGCGAGAGAGTGAAAGAAAACAGACATTGCACAAAACCGAAAATAAACTCAATAAACCATGTCATTGTAGTCTGGGACATCGAAATGTACAGTTATGAAAGTACACATCCCCCTCCAACATATGACTGATGGAACAAAAAAAAACAGTGAAATTATGACAGCTGTGACCCAGACATCTGATCTCTAATCAATTTCTGAAGCGTGGTCGAAGAAGATTTCATCAGAAGTTTCTGTTTTAGAAGCAGCTGATGTATAAGTTGCACACATTCATACACACACGCATGAAAGTACATAAATCCAGACCAAATGACAAACTCAAACACAGGGTCATTTGTTTGAGCCCTGCTTCTCCATATCAACAATTTGCATCTCTTCACTCGGACTCCTCCAGCCTATTCAAACTGAAGCCATTTTGAATAGAGCCATGCTCCCCACGCCGCCTGCAGAAAGCCAGTACTGTGTGTACTGGCCCAGCTTTACCCCCAGGACACAATAAAACTGTCACAGCAAAGAGAAAACGGCTAAAAATCTCATTTATCTGTGCAAAAAGCTGTGAAAAAAAAATAGGTTTGAAATGATAATATCAGTGAATCAGAAGAACAGCAGATCAAAGTTTGCGGCATTCTCCCTGCTCGCCGCTCTGGTTTCCAACAAAGCTCAGTTTGCTTTCAACAAATGGGAAAGTCCAATACTCTAACAGGGCTACAGACAGCGAGCTTTATCACTCACAACACTCTCTGATCTCCCACAAACCTCCGATGTTTTTCAGTTTATTGCACCCCGAAGCACTCCTCCACCGATCCATCTCCGTGCCAGCGAGGCCGCGGCGCTCCCCACAGCGCCGGCTCTCATGCCCCACTTCGCAGTGACACTAATACACTGCAAGCTTTCTTAAGCCCGAGTCTGTCTGCTCGGAAGACGGGGGCACACAGGCGCTTGGCTCTGTGGCACAGAGTCCCGAACGCACACACACACACACACACAGACACGGCCCAGACGCAATCGACAAAATGCTGGCGCTAATGCCTGCATTCATAATGTATGAGTACAACTCGCTCCTCATGACAGAACGCCGAGGCCTCAGACACACGGCCTTTGATTCCAAAGTTAATTACATTTTCTCTTTGAAATAAAAAACAAACTCGTGACCCTTGAAGAACAAGAAAATGTCAGTTATTAAGGTTTTAAAAACAATGCTGTTTGCCTTTCTCTAAATACATCAGACTCGTGAAGGTATAATAAATGTTGTCCTGTGACAAAGATTTATACACTAGAATTCTTGTTTGCCAAACCATGCGATGATTATCCCAAAACAACCATCAAACGGTTGTCAGTCATGTGGTTAAAGTGTTGGACCGAGGAGCCATAAAAAGCTGGACTGAAACAAACCATGAAATGTTTGAGGTTTTAACCTTGAGTTACACACTAGAACACCGCTTTGTGCTGGATGTGTTCTGACATGTGAATAAACTAAACTCGAGCATTCATTTAATTTGGTTTAAATATAAATTACACCTCACCATCATGATGAGTTTTGGTTTTCTTTTTTCTGTTTTTGCTTCACAGATTTACAGGATGAACAAAAAAAAAAAAGGAGCCGCAGTAAAACGTGACACACTCACACTTACACCAGCATTTTATTGTCCACTAAACAAAATTCACACCTGCACTGGCTAAATCTTTCTATTTTTAAGACATTTCTTGTCCCCAAGATAGATTTTTTTTTCCTCTGATCATCTTGATCACACTCGGTTGGGAAAGTCTCCAGACTCAAACATGAAGCGCGGAGGAATCTCTGCTGAGAGCTCCACATCATCCTCATCAGCGTCGGTGTCATTATCACTTCTGTGTCACTGACGGCAGCTGCACGTGCACACACACACACACACACACACTTTACACACACATGGCCCTCTGTCTCACTCCCTCCGTACAGTAGAGTTCCACATAAATCATTCATGACGTATGTTGTTTTGGTGTTTGGTGGGCGTCGGGGGAACTGCAGCGTAATGGAGAGAGGAGACTTAAAAGGAAGAGAGTGTACCAGCCATTTCCTAGAAGGGTCCCAAGCTGCACAAATCTGTGATTCTCTCACATTCTTTAAACTTTATCTGTCAACTCGACTTTACCCTCCAACCCAAACCCTGTGACAGTCACTTAAAACAAAAATAAGCAGACTGGGAAAATAACCTGCATTTTTTTTTTGGTAATCTCAGTGCTGCTATGATGTGACAAAAATCACTTCCACTTCCTCGATCCCTCCATTCCCCCCACCCCCGCTGCGTTTTCGGCCGGTCCTGGGGTGACGGGGTTAGCTGCTTACTCATGAAAATGGAGAGAGATTCTGCTTAGAGGGCACTTTGCTTCCCGCTTCGGAGGCGAGAGCAGGAAGCCATGACAATAACAAACTACGCCGCACAGAATCTCTCCCAGCCGAGGCTCAACAGATTCACTTCCATATACATTTGCCTCTTCACATCTTTTTTTTAAACAATTGCTGCAAAATATTTGCACAATATTAAACCACCCAAACATCTACATTAAAAATATGAGCTACTGCATTTAGTCTCTATAATAAATGAAAAATATGTTTATGGCACAACGAGCAATGACTTCTAACACTCTGTATTGTGATATCCTTAAATCAGATCCGGCATGAACTTCTGTTCCCCACGTGCGACAGTCAGACTCGGCTGCACATAAAGTTTTCTTCACTTCACTTTTCCTTTCCTGAACATCTTTTGTATTGAGGCTGACCTCTGCAGACCGGAAACTCCCCACAAGGGCAGGAGGACGAAATATGAACTTGATGTGGACTCTATTCCACCCACTGTGAAATGAAGAGAAAATGTTATTTACTTCACCAGTCAGAGGTCAAAATATAACTCCACTGGAGTTTATTGACGTGGTCTCACTGGCCTGAAGTCTGTTTCTTTCCCCTGTAGAAAGCTCCTGGTCTTTGGTTCTTCCGTCTGCCTGCACTCATTAGTTGATGTTTGATCTTGATTTTTACCACGCCGAATGCAGAGATACATCATGTGGAGGTGGTGTGTGATGTTGTAAATGTTATTATAAACCAGATGCAGAGCACAAAAACAAGCTTTAGATCTTTCTTTCTTGTGTTTTGTACATTGAGCATGAAATGCTTAGAGAATAATTCAGATAAATATATTTTAATGGGTTTTGTAGTGATGACGGGGCATACTGTATCTCAATAAACGCACATACGTGTTAAACATAGAGGAAGCTCTGAGTTAGCATGAGAATAGGATGTCATTCTGGCTACAGTTTGCTCGGGGAAAACAATTAAGGAAAACATTGAGGAAGTCAGCATATCAGTCACTGATGACAAGAAAGGCCATAACCTCAGTGGATCACACGAAGTTCCTTGTTTCACATGTATAACAACACCCAAGTTCGTGCAAAAGCTCATAATGGTGACTTTGTTGACGTCGAGGGTGGGAAACGAACATCTGTTCACACTTGGAAAATTCCTGTAAAGGTTTTTCTATTTTTACAACTGCATGACAGAAGAAAACTTACTACAACGAGAGATCTGCCGTGAGGCTAAATCCATCCACAGCATCACACTGCTCATCACGTCAAACTCTCACCCGTCCTCCATCAATCTCCGTCTGCCGATAAAACCATCGCGGTTCCTCTGTTCCCACTCGCTGATTGAAAGCAGAGTGCGGCGTGCTGGAAGTCATTAAGCTGTTAGCCGAACGGCACAGCGCAGGGTCACCAGGTTTGGCAGGTCGGCCTCGCGGAGCAGGGACTCTTCCAGGAAAGCCTTTCTTCCTCATGTCTGGCCTCATCAGAAAACACTGACACACGCTTACAGTAACAACCTGGTCGGATTCCAAGTTAAATAACAGATCAGACATTTTTTTTGCCGAAGTACAAATGGGATTACAAAACGGAGGGGGCTTCGGGCTCCAGAGCCCATCATTAGTCAGCTGCTATCACTGCCTGGAAGTCATATAGTCGTCACTGATAAAGCTCTCTTGAGAGCCCATTAGTTTCCTTGTAATATTGCAGGAAAGTCACTGCGTTTCAGGCCCTGATGTATATTTAGTCATCTATCGATCCCCGCTGAAAGATTATGGTTCTCAATGATGTCATAGCAGTCATCCGAAGATGTTTTCTGATTAGTACATAAATGTTGTACTGATACTTTGTAAAGCTCTTTAAATTCACATTAAAGTAAACCAGAATGATGGCGAAATGGAGAACAAACAGTCCCCAGCGACAGATCAATCTTTTTTCGTGATTTGGCATCGCTAACTGCTGCCTCTATCACTTTCAATAAAACTCATTTAAAGTTGGTTTATTTAAATGGTGGCTGAGTTGCCTATTAACAGATAAATTAACAAATGAAATTGAAGACAGCGTTAGTTAAGAGTTCGTTTAAATATAATCTCAATAATGTATTATCATAATTTCAACAAATGGAAATTATTATAATGCATTATTTCCAGTTTATTCGCCCAACTAGGACTGCCATTTAATATATGGAATGTGAAAGTTGAACAGATTTGGTAAAACTGGAGGTTTGTCGGGTCTGTAAACATGTCAGCAAGACTTAGGAATGACTTCAGTCTTCACTTAATGCAGCTCTGACGCAATATAGACTGACAATATGAAATGAAACAATGAAGTCCGGGAGGCTTTTTCAGGAAGTGATTGGGCTACAGGAGAGTTTTTAATATCTGGGAAATGCTCAAACTCCCTTCTTGACGCAGATCATCATTTGGCTTCAGCCTTGAAGCAGAGAAGAATGCGAGCCTTTAAATTGGAGGACTATCTTTGGACTGAGCTCTGCGCCTCTCAGGCTCTCAGGATCATGTCTTGATGACATGGAGAGTTTGAAGAGCTGTCATGTGCTGAAACGCAGCTATGCAGCGAGAGGAGCGGGGCGGAGAGCAGAGACCCGGAGCGAGCCAGACACACAGTGAAAACAAGCTGCTTCCCACCCTCCGGCAAACACATGGAAAATTCTCTTTTCTAAACATCTGCCCCACGCGCGCACGCACAGACTTGTACATGACGTAACGTATGGAGCAGCACATGTTGGCATGCAAGTGCCCACAATCAGGTACAAGACTGAGTCAGTGACAAGTCTTTGGCAGGACACTCCGCTCAACTCCCATCTCAGTGTGCAGGTCAACTGTTTGAGCACAGAAAGTGTTACTTTCATGAAACTAAAACGACCCAATCCTTTGTTTTCTTACTAGTTTAACAGCTTCCTTTTTTGGAATAATAGTGTGCTTCCTGTTGTGAGGACACTTATGCAAGATATGTCCCATAACCACCTACCCGACAGTCTCTCTGCAGCGTCTTCATCAGGTTGTTGTACATCTCCGTGTCGAAGTAGAGGCCGACCTCGTGCATGTCCTGGAAGTCCAGGTCCTTGTAGGTGGGAGAGCTCTTCTCCCTCTCTTTCCTGGACGCTCGCCTCTTGTAGGTGGAGCCCTTCAGGTCGTACTTGTAGTGCATTTTAACAGAGCGAGGCAGTACGTTGTTCATCACCACCAGTCGAATGTTGATTCCTCCGGACTGGATACAGTACAGGCCGTAAAACTTTGGCAGAAGAGTTCGAGGATTCTGGTTCAAGTTCTGTGGACATGAGGAGAGCAGGGGATCAGACCGATTCAACATGCACAAACACACTTCCTCTGGTTCTGATTTAATTATGACAAACAGACACATCCATTCATTAAAAATCACCTGAAGTGGTTTTACTCAGTGAGACTAATCACCAAGAAATCTGGAAGAAATACTGGAAAAAGAAAATCTTATTGAGCCCGAGGTTAATTTTTTTATTAGCTTTTCATGGTTGGCTCAACAGAATGGACTCTAAAAGAGACATCTTCCTGAGGGAGATTAATTTTGGATTTACACTCATCAGAATCAAGGGTCACATGGATCTTTAATATAGCAGTGTAACTCAGATTCATGTAGTTTTAACCTGTGAATTATTATTACTCTGATTATCAGATATTTATTGAGACAATAATTTCCCCACAGAAACATAAAAGTCTTATCAGTTGATCAAAGTTCGTTCATCTGTCCTAACACATAGCTGAGCTGAGCGTCAACAGTCGGTTAAACTTTAAACTCAAGTTAATCTTCAGAAAAAGAAAAGCTTTGGTTAAAGAGGCAATGAGAAGTCGTCATACAGCCACATTCAGCTTCTCACCATGTAGTATCCTGGCAGCAGCCTCTGCAGAAACTTGGCCTCTTTGTGCTGGACAGTTTTAATGATGAATTCGTCGTCGCTGGTCAGGTAGAAGAGCGAGCCGCTGGCCCCCGGGTTGGTGAGCTCAATCAGAGGCTCATTTACAAGGGAATACTGTTGAGGGGAAGAAAATAACAGGGAGAGAATTTAATTTTTTCCACATGTCAACTCCAAAAAAATACATGTCTTTGTAGGTGAGGAGACAAGAAACAGTACATCTGGCATCAAGAAGGCCGATCACAAGATTCAAATTGAATTAAGAGATAAATGAAGAACCTGTTTTATCCTCAGATTTTTAAGCAAGCTGAAACACTCCAAGCCTTTTATACTTCAGATTTCTATTCCTGTTGCTCATGAATCACGACAATCTAAAACGGAATATTGTATTAAAGCAAATGTTTTCACGTGTTTTCTTTTAGAGTCCATCATTATCAAGTCATCCAATTTCAAAAATACTTGAAATTCAGACAGAAACAACTTTTGCAATGAAAATCGCTCCGTGACGCAGCTCTGCGTCGACAACCGTTTCCTCCTCACATTAACTGTAGGAACATAAGGTCTGTTTCACAGACTTCACGACAGCGTTTGCCAAGCTTCACGTGTCTGCAGGAACATCGGAGCTTCGCTGCTAAGAAGCGGCCAAACAGCCAAACTGCGAGGGCCATTAGCGTGAGCCGAACACAGGTGATCACTGTTTGTCCTGTGTTTCTCAGAAGAAAAACCCAACAGACAACAGATCAAGAGGCCTCACCCTGAAGTGGCAATCACCGTGTGCGGGAGAGCCTGCGAGAGCGGCGTTAATCGGGGGAGATTTGAGAGCAACGTGTCCACTCTCCCTCCGCTGATGACCTTCCTCCGTCACTTTGAGCTACCAGCACAAACACACCCGCAGTTTATTGCATTTGCATTGGGGAGACTGCGTCTGTGTGTACAACCCCTCGCTTTAATTACACTGCGTCTGTTTCTCTCTGAATAAATTCATCATCACCTCAAGGACATCCATCATTAGTGCGTCCTCTAAGCCGCTGCGCCTTATAGCCGCCGCCGCCGCCTTCAAGTCACATTTCGTCTCTGCGTCTCTCCTCTAGAGTCCTTTGTCTTTCGCGAACGCAGAATTAAATTGGCCATTCAAAAACAAGAATGCAGCTGGTTCGGGCTTATGAAAGGCTCGGAGGCAGATGGAAAATAGGAGAACGGCGTCATAACAGGATGAAGCCTAAGAAAACATCACACAAAATCTAATTTTGCGCCAAACAAATACGTAGTGTATGTGGAGGAACATGACAGAGAGCTTTAGTTTAAATCAATGAGGACTAAGGCTTTATGAATGTGCCTTCAGTTGCAAATATTCTCATACATGTAAATACTAAAACAAGCAAGAAAATAGAAAACAGAAGCCACAAGTCAACGTGAAGCTTGTGCAGAAAAACTGAAGCAGTTTGTCTTTGATTCAGCAGGAAATTCACTGAGTCATCATCTGCTGGTTTCATTCAGCTCTGTGCGGATCGGAGCAGCCCGAATGGAAAGGCGTCCTCAGAGGTGGTCTGCAGCACCACGTCTGCATCATTCACCCCATGTGCAAGAAAAAAGCATTCAGTGAAGAGGGGGGTGGGGGGTGTAATAATGAGAGCAAAACAGGCCTGCCCGTAATACAACACAACTATACTTTGATTACCGATAAATGCATAATCAAGCATGTGGTCCAGCAGACACTGATCAGCTAAATGTGCATTTACTTCTTCTTCTGTCTGAAGACTGACGGGTCGATAGTGGAGTAAATGGTGCGGTAACAGTTGATGGGTGGTTTAGCGGTCGGTACTCTTGTTTCCCGGACTGATGCCACATCTTTTAGTTAGCATGTTTTTATAAAAAGAAACATTGAGGCTTATTGCTGGCTCTAAATTCACAGTAGGTCTGAATGTGTGATTGTACTTCGTGACTGTACAGGATGCAGTAGAAGGTTTTACATATTTTCAAAATCTCACTGATCAACAAGACATATCAGGTTTGTTATTATGTATATCAAGTATTCAGTTAACATTGAAGTAAAATAACTTAATTCTCTGTGAGACAGTATTTTCCTTGAACAGCAGTGTGTCGGCACTTCATTTGATTAACCCCACGATATTCAGAGCAACACAAATCCCTTGGTCAGAAGCAGGACTTCATTTGATTACTTCATCATGAGTGGAAACAAACACGCAGCCGGATCAGCTGACAAGCAGCAAATATGTTCGCTGATCTTACCAGGTAATCGTCCGGTTTGATGCCGAACAGGTCTCTGAAGTAGCGAAAGGCCAGGGGGGCGTACGTCTTGAAGCGGAAGTCAGGGTATTTATGTGCCGGAGTTAAGTTGCTTCCCTCGCTGGTTTGTGTTGAAAATATAAAGCAGACAGGAAAAAAAAAACATATCAAGATATGTTTGCAGCAATAACTGAAGAAATTAAAAACTGAAGAAACATGACTGAAGAGTTTCAATCACACAGACACAATACCAGCCAGGGGAAAGTAAAGTCTCACACTCAATCTGTGTATCTGTTGACTGTGTAAGTTTATCAGCTTTCCGCCGCAATTTTGTCGCTCACACGCCGACAGGCTTCGGTAAACTCACGGATGGGAAACCAGATTTACCTGCATTGTGGCTACAACCTGACCTGTATTCAGTTCCTGGCCTGGGGACCGAGGACGTCTCTGATTACTGCGTACCAACAACACAGACACACATGAGCCCTGCTCCAGTGGGGGGAGACGGACGAGCGAAAAAAAACCCAAACAATGAGAAAATAACCTACATTTTGACCAGTCAACGAGGTGCTTCTTTTAGACACGCTTTGACAAAGACTGCACCTGTTTCATAACTAACCTAACCCGTGTTCCAGGGGAAAACCACAACACTGGAGTAAAGCACATCTAATAAGGTTAGCGTGAGTCAGGCGTCGAGTCTTTCATCTAATAAACTCTCGGTGGAATCAGTCTTGTTGACGCTAAGTGAACAAGTAGGCTAATAGAGGCTTTTGTTTTCCAGGCCGCCACTAAATCTTGCAACTTGAAAGATGTTTGGTGTGAAGGGGGCGACTGTTGTCGTTTCATGTGGGTATAATACTCAATCATACAAATGAGGGCAAGAGTGAACGCTGGCTGTGTAACTCTATCCCCGTCATTACTCCGCAGTGACATCTGAATGCTGCTTAGAGTCGGAGGGGAACAACAATTATCTGTCATGAATGAGTGACAGCTGTTGATGGTAATGCACACTTTGGATGGAAAACAATTACTACCTGGAACGGTTTTACTTCAGTCTAATTAATGACCTTCTGGCTGTGGGAAGATGTGCGCCTGGCTATCTGAGATATATCCACTGAGGAACAGAAAAAGGGAGAAAAAAAAAAACGGAGGTGGCGGATGTGTGTGAGTGGGAGTGAAAGTGATCTGCGGCATCTCCAGACTGACAGGACGAACAACAGAGGAGAAGCCTCAAGAGGAAAACTGCAACAAGGAGAAAGGGGGGGGGGGGGGGGGGGAGGGGGGGGGGGGGGGAAGAGGAGGGAGGAAATAAAAGTATCTGAGCTGTCGCCATCACTCAGCTGCTTCTCAGGAAAGTCCCTCAGCTCAAAGACAGAGAGACGTGTTGTGTTTGTGTGCTATTACACAACAATAATGTTTAGGCAAAGAAAAGAGAGAAAAACTGTCATGTCAGTTGATCCAATGGAGGTATTCATTTTTTTAGTCAATAAATTGGTTTTGTTTGTTGTGTCTTGAATGATTTCTTTTGTGCTATATTGTGATATATTACGTTTGGTTTCCACAGTAAGAAGTTGACCCTGAAGGCAATAAAAACATTTTATTCACTTTTGAATGAGAAATCATTCTCGATGGCATTGATGACATAACTCATATTTTGTACACTTCAGCATCTCACAAAGCCAGAGACTTTAGTGTTTTTAACACTCATCACTGCGGCGCCCATTGTAAAAACGCAAATTATGTTTGGCTGTTGCTGAGAGATCTGACACAATGAAAGGTCAGCGTGCGTGTCAAGACCAGGTTTGAGTAAACAAGACTGAGTTTGCATATCCTGGTCCAGCTTCTCATTGATGGGAATCTGAACCTCTCCGTGAAACTTAAGACATAACAATAGTCACCACTGATCTAAGTTTCACTTGCTAAATTGTGTGTTGGGACAAAAAGTGTGTAATATGTATTATGATAGCTGTATGTGTCCTTTAAAAAGAAAAAGAAAAAAAAAAAGATGGAAGCTTTGTGTATCCTCAGACAACAGATTCTGCACGGACTGAAGCTGAGAAGTCTCTGGATGAACTGTTGGAATGTTTTGGAGTTTGTGACAGAGCAGACACTGTGTGTGGACAGCGGTGCCTCAGTTTATGAGAAGTTTCTTTAAGCTGATGCTGTAATTGTGCAGACAGCCTGAGACCACAGGGCCGCCTCTACACTAACGGATGCTTTTGCGCCGTGGCAGTGAGAAGCATCCAGCAAGCTGATTTCATAGTCCCTGACAGGATAATCCATTAAACTAGTTTGATCCCAGCATCCTGACTCAGACAAGCAAAAATCATTCTGTGCAGTTTGTGGAGGTGGAGGGATTCCCTTGGACTCTATGTCCAGGCGCTCGCACTTTCCAACGAGTGTGATTAATGATAGCTTTTAATACCAGACCCTGACATATAATATTTGAGCTGACACACAAGAAAAGCTTGGTTGTCACTCCCTCCTCATTCATTCACTTTAGAACAGTGTCACAGCCAATGAGCAGCCTGTTACCACCCACACATAATCTGTCTCTAATGAAGCAGCTTCCTGATTCACCAGCTCCTGCAGATGAATAACTTTCAGCTTATGCAAACGTCTCCTCCGCTGTAAAAGTCAGTTCTGATGACAGGGTGAAAAACCTTCGCCACACAATTAACTCAGATGCTGAGGGAAGGCTTCTGAGACAATGCACAGCAAAAGAGGCGTCTCGCTGTGTGCGTACGCCTGAGCGCGGCGGCGTGACGCAGCACTGACCTGGGCAGAAAGACGCTCTCCACCACGTAGAAGTCTTGCATAAGCACGTCTCTGTCGGGCTTGGAGGTGAGGTTGCCGACTGTATAGCCAATGCCGAGCTGAATGGCTCCTTTCAAGGCCGACGATGTGGTCTGTGAGAGGAAAATGAGAGAGAAAACATCACATTATCCTGGTTGCAGCACGGCGTTACAGCTATATAAATTCATTAATCATTGCACGTCAGATATATAATACATTCAGTGTCTCGTTCATGTTAAAAGAAAAAAAAAAATCATTGGAATGAAAAAATATGCACACCCAAAGATACTAATCCCGCAGTTTGAATTTATTAAATGAAATTAAGCAAAAGTGTAGAAACGAGACTCAAGAGAAAGGCCCACTCTCACAGTCTGTTGGCAATATTTTCCACAGAAACAACCTGAACAGGCTGGGACACAAACATACAGGCAGTGTTTTGTGGAACGGCCACCACAAAGAGACCTTTGACTTCTGTCGTCCCGACCCAAACAGAGTTTGGTTCTGAAGAGAGCCTTGTAATGGGCCGATCTTAGAACAAGCTGCCATAAGCAGTGACGTCTGCATTAAAAAAAAAAAGAAAGTAAAGGAAAGAAAACAAGTGTAACCAGGGCTTGAATGGTCTCTGGCAGCTGGCCCTGGTGGAGGTCGGGACATTATGTGCTGCAGAAAGACATTTTAAGGACTCAGATGACTCAGACTTAATGGCCTTTTGGACTTGTTGGCTCTAAACAGCGTCATTCCAAAATAAATGTTATGGGACCAGGTTCATATTCACCATAACAGGCAAACAAACCAGGCACACTGAGACGCTTGTACTAATACTGTAGTTCACCTTTTTGTATGTTTTCTCTCTGCTCGTGCTCCAAGGCCCTCCCGTCCCATTCTCTGCTGTAGTTGACATCTGAAAAAGGACCCAAGGTTAGGCGAAGTAGCAGCTGGCCATTTCACGGCTCATAATAAACTCAAATATGCTCGGAGGTACGTTACATAAACTCACCTTGCTTCAGGAAAAAAGCTGTGCCTGACAAACCGCAATCAGGGCAACGGCTCTCGGTTGTGGGGTTCAGCAACCATCAGGAGTCGTCCAGAGACCCCCTGTGAGGGCGCAGAAAGAAACACCATCACACTATAGGCTAGAAAATTAAAAAATAAAGGGAATAATATGCCGGCAGACGCTGCAGTACAGTAAGTGAATCTGCAGGAAAGTTAAAATGTGGCAAGCTGAGCAACAGGGAATATGTCCACCAGCAAAAGCTCTTTAATTAACTGCGATACACTTGTGTGCTTTCGGTTTGAGGCCATTTTAATGCCATCACACTCCTCTTAATCACCGCCTTATAGGAGAGGCCATCACAGTCACTCATGAACTGTGGCACGCATGTGTGTAACGATCATCCAGCATATTCGCATTAGAATAATACCGTCCTGCCGGTCACATCAATCCCCACTCCAGGCAGGTAAAGATTAGACTTTAAAATGTCTTCTTATCGCCCTGATTTTCATCACAGCAAGCTTTTCTGTTTCAATTTTCCCTCTGCAGGTTTTATGAGGTCAGGATGAAGCTTCATAACAATTCATGAGGGAGGCTCAACTATAAAGAGCGAGAATACTTTATGTGAAGGAGGGTTCGCCCCAGGGCTGGAAGTGATCCACGGGCTCACAGCACAGCGACGGCGTTACTCCACACAACACACGTCTCCCTAAATGTTCCCTGTTATTTTTACTGCACCTCTCCATCTGCCTCCTCCTAGTTTGTCTGGTTTGTCTCTTGACAATGACACAAGTCAGAGAAATCGTGCCTCAGTGTTCTCTGAAATAAAGGACACAGACATGGAACAAAAAGCTTAATTCAAACCCTAGAAAATTTTGGACTGTTTGACAAGTTCTGGCAGGTCTGCAGTCCCCACACCATCTGCATATAAATGTACCTGCTGGTCTCTGAGCCCCTGAGTATTACACAATGTCTCTGTGCTTTGTCAGCGCTCAGAGCGATGTTCTCCAGTCACCTGATCACCGAGGAGCCAGCGGAACATTTATCCCAAGTAAGAATAGGTAAGACTGATAATGGACCACTGCCTAATCCACCATTAGACATTTGTGCACAACCCAATGTGAGCCGACGTATGGATCTGACCTACATTGATTTGTGAGCAAGGTAAAATCCATCTCTCCCTCAAGGTAAATAAAGCCATTTCACCTGCGGTCTGGACAAACACAATAAAAAGTGTGCTTTCGGAAACAGTCAGGAAGTCACGTTTCATGATCTGGCCGCCTCATTCTCAGATAAATCACAAAGACGTCTGTAAAAGGCGAGTACAATTGGCAGCGGCTGTTGAGAACAATAAAAAAAACGGCCATTTGGCTGCTTCCTTGTATGAGTGTCACCACAGCCAGTCACTGCAATCTGTACAATAGACTTTCCTAGTTTTTATGCCGGATGCTTTTCCTGCAACAAAAGGGATTTCAACCTGGGTTGCTCTCATTTGAGGTAGAGCGTTATTAGATGTGCCAACAGGTGGGATTAAGATCCATAGACAGGCATTAACAAAGAATAACTCACAAACCTTTGGAAGCTTGGTTAGGTTATTATTCATAGCCAGCAACTCTGTGCACTTATAGTTATGCAGTATTGCTTATTGCAAAATTCTAATTGGCACTGTATTCAGGTCAAAGAAATGTGTTTTATTAAACTAAATATCAGTTTCAAACTCAAGTCAATCATCAAACAACAATGAATGAAACAACAGAGGAAAGGTATTTAACAAGATGGTATCAAAGTCCCCACGTCCATCATTCACACGTCATTCACGTCCTCCACACGACTTGACGTACATCATCCATTCCTCTCTCTCTGGACAGAAGATAACAACATCCAGGAGGAGGAGTCTGGTTTGTTTTGGTTTCTTCACACGTTTCTAATAAAGCCAGGTATTTAGTATCTTTGTAAAAGATCAAGTGTGATCCAGGAGGAGTGTGTGGCCTTAGCCACTGCTGGATGACGCTTAAGGAATACTTTCATTGTGAAAGGCACACTGTGTGTGTGCGCGCGTGTTTGTGAGAGAGCGAGAGAGAGAGAGAGAGACAGCTTTAATTAAAAAATGGAGACGTGCTTTTAGATGAGCACACATTCATATGTATAAGTCATATATTAAAAGAATGAGGCAGATACTGAGCTCTTATCTCCAGACTCCCTCCTTATCAGAGCACAGGCTCCTCTGTTGCTATAAACACGGAGACAACACCAGACAGGTTCCGTCTGCTCGCCTCCCAGCCGTATCTATTTGTCTTTGTTTGGGTAGGAACAGAATTTATATCTTTTCTATCACATTTATAATATTATCCTGTCTTTGTTGTGAAGGAACACACACAGACACACAAAGCTCATTAACTCATCCCGTCTGCAGAGATAATGTTCTTCTCATAGCTTTAACCCAAACCCAGGCGGCATTACAGAGTCGTATGACTGATAATGAGTTCTGTCAGTGGAAGTGAATCTGTTTAATAAGGTGTTGATCCACCTGAGCTGTAACTCTGTGCGACTGGGTCTGCGCTCTGAACCTGAGGAATGTTAATAAGCCCATCTGGCTCTCAGCTCCGGCCTGGCCAGAGCGTCAGTGCAAAAATGGATTGTGTCAATGAGTTGTGTCTCTCTCTCTTTTTTTTTTTTCCTCTCTCTCACCTGACCCCACAAACCAGCCGGTGCTCAAACAGACTGTTTCCAGAACAATCTGCGAGAGGCCGGCAGCCGACGAGAACAACAGCCGGTCTCTTGTTTATCTGCTAACAAAAGAAAGCCAGACAGACCGACCGACAGACACATGGGTGAAAATGGACGGAGGGATGATTGTAAGCAGCTGTCTTACCGCTGTCATACACTCCTATTGCAAATAATGGTGGCAAACAGGAATACAAGAGGGTACTTACATGCTGCTACACAGCATGTAAAATGATACATGGCAGGTCACAACCATAATATCATGTTCTACAAATAGAAAAAAAAGCACTTTTGTCAGATCGATGCTTCTGTTAGAGGGTGGGTGTTTTGTGGTTTGGATGAGAATCAAACGGGTAAAGTGACCCAACCAATCAATGAAAAGGAAACCTTACACTTGAAAGTGTAAATCTGAATAATAAACCACTTAGACCTGGCTGGCATAAAGGAGCTAAGCTGGGGATGGGTTATTTCTGTGCCTCTGGGAAAGTCGAGCAAGGTCACAGGCTTCATGTTAAACCTGCCTCTGTACAGTGAAAAGATGAGGAACACGTTCTGGCTCCAAATACCCTCTTAAACCGCTTCCAGACAAAGAGACTGTCCAGAACCATTGCAAAATATTTGCCCCTGCAAAATCCCTTGGCAAACACATTTCAGGGTCAGCTGTGACTGGCTCTTTGTTAATATCCTGACTTGGTCAACAAGGTGCTTTTTTTTCCCTCCCTGACGAGCATGCTTCTGTGAAAAGGTGCAATGTTATTAAATTTTGCTTACTTACCTCTTCTCATCAGCTGTCTCTTTGTTTTTCGAACAGCCGTCAACACACCCTCGTCAGAAACTCTACCACCCTTCAAACAAACACACTCGAGCGCAGATCAAACACTGCTTCTCATGTCATATCTGCTCCAGGGTTTCACAGTTATTGCCAATGGTGCCGCTGAGCCTCCAAGGAAGTCGCACAACAAGTCTGCAGCCAAGCTCGCCGAGTGAAGGGAAACATGCAGCTGAGACACGCAGACACGGACCGTCTGGTGTGGCCATTATGCAAATGAAGTAAATCTCAACTGTCAAAAGGTCTGAGTGGCTGTAATGGCCCCTCAGACGACCACTGGAGTCGTAATATCAAAGATCAGAAAGTCAGGAGTCGGACAGATGAGTCAACACATCTGCAAATAAGCAACATACTTTTTTTTTTTTTTTTAACAAAATGTTATGAACTGTGACAAATACAGAACAGCACCTCCTCACGTTGCAGCAAAATCATTTTCAAACAATCTGAACAGGACATCAGTGATGAGTCCCACCATTACCCTCGTGAGAACACAGATACTTCATATAGGTTCCCATTTTACTCTACTTTGCTTGAGTCCCCAGATACTATTGGATTACTGCAGCAGATTGGAGACTTAATGTAGAATCAATAGCAGAGCAGCGATGCAGGGTGCTGAGGAGCAAACCGCTGGGCTCCCATGACCTCCGCTATCCCACACTGAGACGCCAGATAAGCAGGGAGATCTGGATTTGGATGGACACAATCAAAAAGATGCACAGGAGGTGAGATTAGCTCGGCTAAAAGAGGATTGGCCTTATCAACTTAGCAGCTTTCATCCATGAGCAAAGTTCAGAGGAAGTAAATACAACTCTATTGTTTTTATCACTGCCTCTACTAATCTCTTTCCTGTATCGTTCAGTTCTATAAACAATCAGCATTTTGAACTGAAGCGCACTGAAACAGACTGTATGGTGTAAAGAAACATTAACAACGTTACACTGTGTTCTATCCGGCGGATGTATGTTTGTTTTTTTTATTTATTTATTTATAATCATCCCTCTGGGGGTCAAGACGTGATGAATTGTATCTGTGAACACAAGGCACTGTGCAGCACTGCAGAGCTGTGTGTGTGTGTGTGTGTGTGTGTGTGTGTGTGTGTGTGTGTGCACGTATCTACTATATTAAATCTGTAGCCACATTATAGACGTCTGGAAGCCGAGTTGAGCCTCTAATGCTGTGTGGTTTAGCATCCAATCAAAATGCAGCGGTATGACTATGTTTAAAAACAAAAAAAAGGAGTCCGGTGGGACCGCAGGGTTGTGATGGCTGCACACTAGTTTCGCCTCCTGAAACCACCATTAATTTCATAACTTTCGAAACATTACACTTCATGTAAAGTCGGGATTTTGACAGTTTTTGTTTTAAGGGATACTTTTTCAAAGCTTCATACCCCTTCGACGATGTCTGGCGGTGCTTAAATCGAATTTTTTTAAGGGAGCTGCGCTACGAGGCTAACTACGAGGAAGCTAGCTAGCAACCATGCTAACAACACACCGACACAGCAGCCTCCGGAGCACACAGAATTGTCGCCTGCACTGACGGAAGACGATTCTTCAGCTGACGGGAAGACTGCAAAGTCTGAAAGTGCGATTATGTTTGAAGAGATGAGAGGAATGCATGCTACGCTGCTTACGCGTTGCTACGGATGTAGCCGCCATAAAAGAAACAACAAAAGAACTGAAGGATGCAGTGGAGAATGTGCAGACACGGCTCGGAGAAGAAGCAGAAGGGCGCATATCGGAGCTGGAGGATGCAAACGCTCACACGGGGCCCTACGGTGGATGAGTGTGAGAAGAAGGTGCAGCTGTTATGGTCCCGAGTGGAGGACTTGGAGAATAGAGGCCGAAGAAATAACGTCCGAATCATGGTTTGAAGGATCGCTTGGAACAACCCGGTAAAATGGCTCAATACGTGGAGAAGATTTTGGTGGATGCCCTCGGTTTTACTGGGGGTGAATTGAGATTGAACGTGCACATCGAATCCCCGCACCAATCCCCGATTTGGATAAGCCACCCAGGCCTGTGATCGTGCGCTTTTCTTCGCTCTTCTGCAAGAGATAGCGTTCTCAGTTGGCAAGAGAGAAGCGAGGGTTTGAATGGGAAGGGGGAAAGCTGTCAATATTCGAGGATGTCACAAAGGAACTGGCGGATAAGAGGAAAGCATTTGCCCCAGCGAAGAAGCGTCTCCGGGAGCTTCAAATTAAGCACAGAATGATCTACCGGCTACTCTTGTTTTTACATGGGATGGCCAGAAGAAAACGTTTTCCAACGGGAAAGATGCGGACAGATTCCTCAACATGCGTGATTCAAAATATAGGAAGTGTATGAAGACCTTACAAACTTTAATGGTAACAGTGGAGGGGGAAGGAAGTGGATGATGTGTGCAGCCGTCAGTCAAAAGGGGACTTCCTCACGGACCAAGGAAAGATTTCCCTCCAGCCGGGACTGGAGTCGGTTCGGTTGGGTGGGGGGGGGGGGGGGGGGGGGGGGGGGGGGTTCAGCGGTGTTCTACGCTGGGGTGTGTTGTATGTTCATGTTTGTCAGACCAGCAGTTTGAATGGGCCAATATTTTATTTATTTTGCCATTGCCTTTATATTTTTGATGAGTACCAGATTTATGTTTGTTGCACACTATGACGGGGTATATTAATATAACATCGTGGAACATAAAGGGATGTGGGAACCCAATTAAAAGGAGGAAGGTTCTGACATATTTAAAATCTAAAAATACAGACATAGCATTTATTCAGGAGTCTCATATTGTGGGAGAAGAAGAGGCAAAGAAAATTTAGAAGAGATTGGGTGGGAACAGTGTATCATAGCTCATACTCTAGTAAACAAAATGGTGTCATGATTCTCATACATAAAAAATTGAATTTATTTGATTAAAAAGTACAATGATAACGAAGGTCGTCTAATATTGTGGAAGCACTGGTTAATGGTATTAGAGTTATACTATGTAAATATACGCACCAACTAAAGAGAATCCCGAGTCTTTTCCACATAGTCAACAGTATCATAGGAAATGGAGGAGGACAGGTTATCTTAGCTGGAGGACTCAACCAGTGATGGATGGAATGATTGATAAAAGTAAGACAAAGGTCAACCTACACCCAGGGACCAGAAGAGGCAATTCACATGTTAGCAGAGGACATTAGTTGGTAGATATATGGAGACTGGTGAATCCTTCCACAAGAGATTACACATTTTATTCTCATGTCATAAATCATACTCAGAATTGATTTCTTTTAATTTCCAAAACTCTAGTTGACTCGGTGGTGGGTTGTGAAATTGGAGCCATAGCACTCAGTGATCATTCTGCAGTAGAGTACACATTAACCTTAAATACAGATAAAGTAAAAAAGGGACGTTGGAGACTAAACACAATACTCATTCAGGATAAATTATTTGGTGATCAGTTATCAGAGGATCTCAAAATGTTCTTTGATATTAATATGGGTTCCACAGACAAAGTTGCAACTGTATGGGAAGCATCTAAAGCATATATAAGGGGTAAGATCATTGCCCATGCCTCTAAAATGAGGAAAGATCACCAGGAAAAAGCAAAGAAGTTGGATGTAGAAATTCATAAACTAGAGAAGGAGCTGGCAAAACAATTCTCTGAGGAGAAATACCAAACAATCTGTAAAATGAAATATCAGTTAAATGATATCCATAATAAAAAAGCTGAATATGCATTATTTCGACTCAAAACAAAATTCTACGAGGGAGGTGAAAAGCATGGTAAAATATTGGCGAGACAATTAAAACAACAAGACAGTTTGAATAATATAACAATGATCAAAAAACATAATAAGATGATTACGTCAACAAAAGAAATAAATCTAATTTTTAAAACATTTTATGAAGATCTGTATCAGTCAATGGGGATTGTTAGTGAAGAAGACATGGAACAATTTTTCTCAGGTTTAGAGTTTCCAACCCTTACTGGAGAACAAAAAGAAAAATTGGATGCCCCTATAACAGAGGAGGAGATTAGAGTAGCAATCTTGAGTATGAAAAATGGGAAATCGCCGGGCCTCGACGGTTTTCCTATAGAATACTATAGAAATATATAGACATTTTGGACACCAGTTTACATAAAGTTTACTTAGAAGCATTTGATCTGGGCTCATTGCCAAGTTCATTTAATGAGGCACTGATATCTTTAATTCCTAAAAAAAGAGCGAGATGTTTCAGACCCTGCAACATTACCGACCTGTAAGCTCTTAGGAGTAGACTGCAAAATTTTAACAAAGATATTTGCTCTACGCCTAGAAAACATACTACCGACTATTATTAATGGCGATCAGGTTGGGTTCATGAAGAACAGGTCTCAGGGGATAATATGAGGAGACTCATCCATATTATGCATAAAGTAGAACGAGCCTGGATCCGATCGCGGCCTTCTCCCTTGATGCGGAGAAGGCCTTTGACCGGGTGGAATGGGGTCTTCCTTATGAAGGTCCTCATGCGGTTTGGTTTGGGCCTGTATTCTGTCACTGGGGTGGCGACCATATATTCCAACCCAAGGGCAAGAGTTTTGACGAATGGATTATTGTCCAACCTTTTTGATCTCTCCCGGGGCATGAGACAAGGATGTAGCCTGTTCTCCATTGCTTTTCACAGTATTCTTAGAGCACTTGCCTTAAAATTCGAGCTGATAAAAACATCAAGGGTGTGGAATTGGGAGGAAGTGAACATAAATTATTTCTATATGCTGATGACATATTAGCAGTGCTATCCGACCCAGAGCACTCTTACCTGCTTTACTCACATGTGTAGAATCATTTTCAAGAATTTCGGGCTACAAGATTAACTGGAGCAAATCTGAAAGCATGCCTTATCACCAACATGTTATTCTCGACATGTTACTGCCTTCAATTTTAAATGGTTGTCATCAGGCATGACGTATCTGGAATACTCTTGAATCCAAATTTAGAAGAAATGATGGCAACTAATATGAACCTCTCCTTCGGAAAATAAAAACGAACTTGGAAAAATGGGGAAAATTTGAAATTATCACTTTGGGGCAAATTAATGTAATTAAAATGGTGGTTACCCCACAGTTCAATATGTATCCATGATGTTACCGGTGAAGATACCCACAGAATACTAATACAATTGAAACGATGGTTGAAACAATTTTTGTGGGATATGAAGAGACCTAGGGTCAATTTAAAGAAAATGTGGGCTCCAAGAGACATTGGAGGAATGGCTCTTCCAAATGTGAAATTGTACAACCTCGCTTTTGAAATGTCAAGAATTGTAAAGCATTGGGACAAAAACTGAATCTGACTCTAATTGGATTAAAATTGAAAAGGAATGGGTGGACCCATTCACACCTATGGGACTTCTTATCCCAGGAGACAAATATAAACAAACCAGATCTTCAGAGCAACCCTGTTCTCAATTACTCAAAGTATGTT
This sequence comes from Salarias fasciatus, assembly GCF_902148845.1. NCBI lineage: Eukaryota > Metazoa > Chordata > Actinopteri > Blenniiformes > Blenniidae > Salarias > Salarias fasciatus. Next base: position 12,386,127 of record NC_043756.1, read on the forward strand.
TGGAGAGAGCTGCATAAATTGTGTGGAGCGTCACATTTGAGACAATCTTATGCCACGTTATGGTATAACTCAGCAGTACGGATTGGAAAAGAGCCTATTTTTTGGAAAGAATGGATTGATAAAGGAATTCATATAATAAGTTATCTTTATAAAGATGGGGTGTTTATGTCATTTGAGGAAATTATTCAAACATATGGAGTAGAAAGAAGGGGTAACTTTTTGGAGATATTTACAATTAAGGGACTGCATCATAAAAGGAAATTTTAAGAGGGAAACAAATTTGATTGTAGAATTCTGGAATTGCCGTGGTAAGCGCATAGGGCAGCTGTTGTATATAAATGTTTAATAATCTAAAAAAGGTATATGTGAAAACCTGAGAACGGTATGGCAAAGGGATTTAGGATGTACTATAAATAAGGAAGAAGGGATAAAATATTGTTGCATTCTTGTAAATTTGTCAAAGAGGCTAAAGGGAATTCATTCAGTATAAACTAATACATAGATGGTATCTAACACCCTCCAAACTCCAAAGAATGGGAATTATGCAAAATGATAACTGCTGGAAATGTCATTCCGCTACTGGAACTTTATGCATGCTATTTGGGAATGCAACAAGGTTTATCCTTTTTGGGAAAAAGTTTTACTTCAGATAGGGGCGTGGCTTGGATGACGGTGCCAAGGCACCAAAATTATGTCTGTTGGGGGATAAATCAGTAATTCCAGGTATATCTAAATGTAAATATGTGGTTGTAAAAGTGGGGATAATTACAGCAGCTCGGGTAATCTTGAGTGTGTGGAGAATCCTTCTGCTCCAGAGTTTAGCAGGTGGAAGAAAATATGCAGAAAAATTGTAACATATGAAAATTATTGGCTAGAGTGAATAATGACATGGATAACTTTGTTGAATCCTGGGCTCAGATTTTTTGAAACACTTAACCATTTAGATACGGAGAAGTACTCATTTTGTATGTTAGTTTGGCCACATTTTGTATTGTTTACTGCTGTCTGTTTTTGTTTGTTTTGTTCTAAGCTGTGAAAAAGAAATAAAAACTTGAATTACAAAAAAAAACAAAAAAAAACAGATTGATATATTTATTTATATAGCTATTCCAGAGCCATGATTAGTTTGCTTTTCAGCAGCAGTAAGACCATCTAAAACGTCACAACTGAGGTGGAGTAGACTGACGGTTACCGATGCTTTGCATCAATCAATCTTTATTCCCGACTCTGAGGTCCATAAAAAGACCTAACAAAAAAACAATGATGACTAAAAACAAACACAGGCTACAATAAAATCTAGTATTGTCGTTTATATATGCACTGCCTCCAGTGGTCCTTAGATCTGATTAAAACTGCTCCAGTCTGTTGACAAATTTATACACAAAATTTAAGATTTTATGGAAACACTAATCAATACTTAAAAGCTTCACTCAGAAGTTTTTCTTGATGATGAAGCTATTTGAACAACAAAAAAAGAGCTTTATCACAATGATGGAAAAAAAAAACTAATACAGTAATAAAGACAGTAAGACGATATAGCAAAGTAATGGTGAACGTGAGGAATGACTCAGGCTTAAAGAATGAGTAACATCAGTAATAAAAACAGCCGTGATGCCGTTCAGAGTGCAGATATACCAGAACGAACAGCGTGTACTGAACACTGCACCATACTCAATCTGAAGATTACACTTTCAGTGGAGATTCGATGGTATGCGTGAGTGAGCCGTACCACGGACTGTGTAATTTCCTCTGAACATACATGCAGCGATTGTTGTGTATTAGGATGGTGTTTGACCTTTCAGCACCATGGGGGATGGTGCTGTACTTCCAGAGCTCTTTGACCTTTCCAGTGAGACATTTGGAAGCAGGAATGAAAAGGTGGAGGACACACAGAGGAAATTATGTAAAGTTTTGTACAGCTGTGTTGCTTCCTATGATGTGCAGCAGTATTAAGTGCCAGGACTGAGTAAAATAGCTTTTCTGGCAGTAGAAAAATAAAACAGCTGTGGCGATATTACGACAGAATCAGTGTATTTCATTTTTCCCGATGAGCTGAACACCAGAAACTCTCGGAGAAGGTTCAGTCCGTGTATTTGTAATTCAAAGAGTGTTCCACTCTGCATGAGGAGCAGCGCGGAGGAGGTCACCCTCTGTGTCCAGAGGAGTCATGTGATTGGGCTGAGGGAACAGCGGGGGTGAGGGAGATGCAGAGGGTAGTATATGGAAAGAAAACAGAGACACGGTGTTTTCTAAAGACACTGACACAGAGAGGAGCTGCTTCGACGCGGCGCAGCGCGACGCTCTCGGAGACCAGAACACATGACAGCAGACTTATTATGCTCAATAAGCTGGCAAGCGCCTCACGTCATGCTCGGTGGAAAACATGGTCACATGCACAGGGACAATAAGGCCCAGACTAGCGCCACGACGGCCAATCCCATCTCAGCTGAACTCTGCAAAGATCTTCTCAACCCAGAGAGACAAGTTTATTATCTATTCATCTCATTTTGGACACAAACTGCTGCATTATTCTTAGAAGTGGCTGGTCATGAGAGGAGGAGCGGCCGATACTGCGGAGCCTTTATTGATTTGAGGTCACAGGTTGCTACAGGAAAAGGGGAGGAATTTCATTTGGTCAGTTCTCCAGTCTTTGTTTTTCTTCGCTCGTCCTTTTCTGTCCTGCTCTCTCTCACTCCAGTGTCTAAAGGTCTCCTAAGTGGGCCCCTGTAAACCTCACAATTATCAGCGCAGGAAAGTGGGGAGGGGGACATGGGGGACTCAGTAAGCCAAAACAACAACAACAACAAACATTACAACCTCTGAATAATCTGAATTCCTGCGAGGCTGCCAACCAATCGCTCTGCCAGCAGCCACCGGGGCAACCAATGGCGAACGCGGAACAATAATAGCCATCGCTGCAGCCCTCCTGTTTTTCACTCTGTCAAAAGCTGGCGTCGACGTGCTGCGAGGCCACAGAGCAGGTTACTCCACTTTTGAGGTCATTAAGATCGAAATGATAACACCGGGAAATTCCGCATCCGTATTCAGCTGCCGGAAAGTAAATGAAGGCCGTTTCACACTGACACGGAGAAGGCCCGAGTGACAGACTCACACATCGCAGTCTGCACGAACCTGAATTTAAGATGCCAATGAAGCAGAAAAAATAAAAAGAAACTGCTGCGATAGCCAAGAAAGTGTCAAGTCACATCATTGAGATTGCATAAGACGTCGTGTGGATTTGTATTTTCACCTTTGAGGAAGCATGAAAAGTCTGCTCAGAGAGGCCGAGTGATTCTGGCAGTTTCTTTTTGAACAAGCATTCAACTCTTCTACTCCCACCATGCAACTTGGCAATATCACTTCCATCAGTTCTAGATGTCAAAAGTATGTTTTCACTCAGCTAATTTCGAACATGTCCAACTTCTAATACCAAGATTGCCTCTGACTTAGTAAACAATCAATGTCAAATGCTGCACTTATATCAAAACAGCATCCAAAAAAATGTTTTGATAAGTTCAATTGACTGCTTCAATTAAAAAAAAAAAAAAAAATCACTGCGTTTGTGACTGTGTGGATAAAATTGAAACTTACAGAAAGTAAATTACAAAAATCTTTCAATCCATGCAAAACTGATAAACTTCATCTCTGAAAACACCAGCATCTCTGCTTGTTATCTTGGAACGTCACAACAGGAGTGACAAAACCTTTGATTTGCACATATAAAGAATAAAAAATAAAGTTGCCTGAACTGACAGCCAATGCAGCTAAATTTAATTTAAAGGTGCTAAAGTTTTGGAAAATTACTTTCTTTTTTTCCTTCATCATTTTTTTTTCTTTAGACTGAAGAAAGAACCTTGAAAAGTGTATCCTAGTTGTTGGCACAGCCCTTTCAAATGCTGACTTGATCGCTTCTCTGTGCTTCACAAAACTTGATCAAATGAAATGTGACCCACCGTTGGACACAAACCTTCTCATGAACTTCAGTTTACAGTTCAGCGACGCATAAAATGACACGCTCTGCTCCTCGCAAAAATCACAAGGCTTCGGGCGACGTGCCAGCATGTGTGTGTGTGTGTGTGTGTGTGTGTGTGTGTGTGGAGCAAGGTAAGTTAATTATAAAGTCCTGACTGAGGCTGGGAGCCAATCAGCACTGTGCGGTATGTGCTGACATGAGTGCAGCCTGCCAATGAATGAGGACAATAAAGCAGATAACAGACAGAAGGAGCAGCCCACGCTGTGCAGCCCTGTTCACAGAGGTGTGGAGCCTAAATCTCATCAGATCAATAAAGCATATGAGTCAAACCCGAGGCCAATTCATAACAGCTTTTTTCTGCAGTGCTCTGACTCACAGTGCTGGATACCAACTTCTGAAACAAATTATGAGTCACTAATTTTAGCACCAGGGAGATGAGTGTATTTTTACACATGTGAAATGTCTGATTCAGTGCATCATAGTGTATGATCAACACTGATTGAACATTTGACTGAATCTGGTGTTCAACAATATAACATGAAAACTTATGCTGGAATTTGCAAACCAAAAAATCTAATCTAATCTAATCTTTCGCTTGGCTTCTGCGGATTGTTTCACATTTTATACTAAATAGCTAATTCAATGTCTGATCAAGTAAAACAGTATTAGATTAACCAATAAGACAGTAACTATTGATAGAAGTGCAAAACAACCTTTCAATGACTTACAAGAAGCGGTACTGAATAACAGTCAGTGATCGCAAGCTGAATAAGAGTAAAATACCCTGTCAACTACAGGAGTTTTAGTTCAAATAAAGTGATCAAATTTATATTGATACAACTGAGTTGAGGAAATTATACGGTGTGATCTGAGATTATTAACCTAAGGCAATATAAAAACATACACAGATCCAATACACAATATTACTACATATGCTCTTCAGAGAAGCTTAAATATAGCACTAAACTACAAGCAGAAGAGAAAGAGCCTGCAGCAGGAAGAAAAAGAAATCACACGAAACACAAACATTGTATGGTGCCAGATTGCAGACAACACAGATGGGCATCTCTCCTTATCAGTAGATCATGAATGTAACTGGAGACGGTATGGAGCCACACCCATGTGGACACACTGGTCAGCTGAAGCATTATCAGGAGAGACGCGGAGCTGGGAACTACTGTTCAGGGCACTGACTTACGCAACTGTCTTAATGAGGCTCATATGCTTGTTATTTCGGCCCTATCACTGCTGGGATCCCATGGTACAGTACGAGCACAGTACACAGAGTGCTCTTTGACCCAAAATCACAAGACGACGCTAAAAAAAAATCCCTCCAGTTGGTAATTGTTGTGCTACCTCTGCAATGGGGACTCATGCAGCTGGAACAGGAAACACCACTGGTGATAAGAAAAGGTGTCACCCAGCTTTTAATTAAAGTGTCCGTAGTTAAAACTGACCATCTCTCTGCTAATTTGAGACCAAGATGCACCACAGTGGAAACTGCGACACAAGAAGAGCTGGGAGTCGCAAAATAAATATGATTTGTGTCAACAAGGTTTTGCCTCTGCAGTGCTGAGGCACTTCTGCTGCTACTCGGGTGGAAAATATTACATAATACACAGATGCTTTTCACTCCGATAAGCAGCGTATCAGTGCAAGGGGCAGCAGGCAGCACACGATAGGAGCTCAGGTGTGACTCCGAAAGAGACAGCAGGAGATTTGCATGAGTCGTTTTCCCTTTCAAATGTCCTGTGCCGCAAGCTGATCAACCTGGGCTGAGTCCTCCACCCCCCAGCCTGAGTCAAACGAGGAAACACAGGGATCATAAAAATAATACACAATGGTAGTTCAACACTACAAGTTGTACTTTGCCTTTTGATCGTCCTGTAGGTCTGCCAGATTTGCATGATTAATATTTCTCTTTTTTTTTAATCATTTACTTAATAACAGTTTGTCTGGTTCTTCCTGATATGAACAATCATGAGATATGCTTGAGATATTATGTTTTGTTGAGACACAAGGTCACAGGACAATGTCGAACAAACTTGACATTTCAGACAGATGGACCACGATGAGGTAGTTTAAAGATATTAAAACCCAGGCTCATGAGACAGTAATCAATAAAGAGTAATAGAGATCTGATTGTCAGTTTTAGATCATACACAATAACCTGTTGTCTCTCTTTTATGGTGTCTGTTCTAGGCAGAGGTGAGCTGAATCAGGGTGGATGGAGCTGCGCTGACTTCCAGAGGGGAGAAATGTTGCACCTCATTGTAAAAAGCAGTGTTAATGTGACAGAAGCTGAGGGTTAGGCCAGTGGTGGACTAGAAATACACCCTGATAACAAGAGCAGAACACAGAAAATCTCTGATCTGACCTGCAGAACATACTGTGGCAAAAAAATTAAAGCAACAGCAGCAGGGGGAACTTTCTGGCTTAGCCTCTGAAGCAGAATTTAACAATATTGACACTTTTCTACCCACAGGAGGGTCAAAATGTCAGATTTCTCACGATTGCCATGTTCACAGGCAGCGTTTCCTTCTTTGATCTCCTCATGCTCAATCTTGAAACAACCTTGCCTCATTTCCCCCACCAAACTACCTGTTCCTCTCTGAACAGGCGAGACAGAGCTGCAGACACACAAACAAAAACACTTCCTCATAAATTAGGAAACAGCAGCATGATGTTGATACAGCAAACACAAAATCCCACCAGACCCAATATAGAGCTCACTGTAAACAAAGCTCTATTTGACACTGTAGGAACTGATTAGGAAGGTTTAAGGAGAAACTGAACTGCCTTCTACACACCTTCAATTATTATTATTTAAGAAAATCAAAAGAAAAGGAAGAAGAACCCATGGTTTTATATAAAAATAAGATTTTCTGTCCTCTAATTTACTAGATGGGGAAGATGAGTCATTTCCACCGAATCACTCGAGGAGCTTTTCTCTCTTGTCACCGAAACAGAAAGGTGAAAGTCGGTGTTTGTCAGTGTCAATCGTGACGAGTAAAACCTCCACACATGCATCAAACTCACAGTGATCCTCCTCTTCTGACTGCAAATGATTGTATTTCCCTCTGCGTGGCCGCTGCAGTCCCCGGAAAGCTCTTCTCTTTTCCCCTCCAGCAGACGATCCGCCGGCCGATAAATGAATGACAATAATGTGCGCAGCGTTTATTCCCACCACAGGCTCGCTGTCACTGCTGAAGAGTGTGTCTGCTCTGGCCGAGTCCACTGCGTGCGTCTGTCCGTCTGTGCGCGTGTCCCTGCCCTGCCTCTCCACCAGCCAGCCATCCAGAGCACAGTGCACCACCGAGGCAAGTGTGGGGAAACAACGCAAACCTGCCCCCTGCAGGACAAACCCCACATTTCACGACATTCCTCCTCAGCCGGGTTGCTGCTTCTGCTGCTGCTGATGATGATGATGGTGGTGATGATGATGGAGGAGCAGAAGATTTGAGGGAACTTCAGTCACTGGAATGGATGCTTCTATAACTTTATGAAAAAAAAACTATAAAAAGTGAAACAAATTTCTTTATTAGGTTAATTCAATTAAAGGGATACTTCAACATTTTGGCAAATTGGCCCATTTAGTGCACTAAAGTAGTCATTTCGAACAGCATACTTACTTTTTTGTGAGTGGAATGGTAGTTGATCAGTGTCAGCTGGCTTCATAGATAAATAGATTTGTGTATCATCGGCTTAACAATGGAAGTTAAAGGAGTGTTTCCAGATGATATTCCCTACTGGAAGCATGTAGTGTGAAGAGCAGAGGTCCGAAGACAGAGCCCTGTGGAACTCCATGTATAAATTTGATCCGAGCTGAAGAGTCATCGTTAACATTAACAGAGTGGAACCTGTCTGCTACATCTGATCGAAACCAGTTTAATGCTGTCCCTTTAATCACAATAATACATTCTTGTCCATTTAGTAGGACGTCATGATCAACAGTATCAAATGCAGTACTGAGATCTAACAGGACCAGAAGCGCCAGAGTGCCGTAATTGGCTGCCCGGGCGTCTTTAAAACCCAAGCAATTTCTTTGTAACTTGTAACTTCGGTAACTTGTTGTGACGACAATAAAGACTATTCTGATTCTGATTCTGAACAGAGACCAGTCCTCTACCTGAGGCTGTGAGAAGATCATTAGTACATTTTACCAGAGCTGTCTCTGTGCTGTGATGAGCTCTGAAACCTGACTGAAAAGACGCAAATATTGTTATTATATAAATGGTCACAAAGCTGACTTGCAACAACTTTCTCTAGGATTTTAGAAATAAATGGAAGATTGGATATTGGTCTGTAACTTGTTAGAACACCTGGATGAAAGGGTGGGATTTTAACAGCATTCTTTAAGACCTGTGGAATATAGCCTGTTAATGAAGATAGGTTGATCTGATCTAATATTGATGTACTAGTCAGGGGGGAAATGTCTTAATGGTCTAGTTGGGATGGCATCCAATAGAAAAGTTGCCATAATTGAAAGATAATTCAAAGAGTTCAAAGGATGGAAGCTGGATAGGTATCAGTCAGGTTCTACTCAGAGATTTGAGGATGTGGTTGATTGGTCTGTGACCACTTTGGAAATTTATCACTAAAAATCAGTTTAGGGTGTTTTTTGTAATATATTTATTTATTTATTCATTTACAGGAATGTCGAGAATGACCTTGTGAATGTACTCGTGACAGAATGGGCACACAGCGATAGCAGAGTGGCCTGTTGATCATTCTTAAAGTTGATGGTTCAGTCATCATTTCTCTGGTCCATTGAAGTGTAAATGTTACCAACTGAAGCAGTAAAACATACTATATAAGTGAAGTCTATTTAATACACAGAGCCTTTTAGATCACATGAATACAGTACTTTATTGAGATAGCTTGCACAATACGTGAAGGAAACTTATCAGTCTGGGAATGAGTCACATGTTGTGAACGTAACAATGACTTTCAGTTGAAAGGACATCTGGAACAAAATGGCTTTAATCCAATTCAGTGATTAAAAAAAATGGGGGGGGGGGGGAATATATCCGATAAAGTATTTTTTGAGGACGTCATGCTTCCAGATTTACCTGTAACTTACTGACGGACTGTTGCCAAGGCAAAGTTATTTACAATTGCAACAGTCACTACAAACCTTTCATATCTGAGCCATGTTTTCTGATCGATCAACATGGCTGACTGAACAACAGCCAATTTAAATCCATGGTGCTAATCAAAGGTTTTTTCAGCATCGAGCGAAATAGCTGAAATTGGAGACTCCAGATCAGAAACTGCCCACATAATATTAATAAACCTTCTAATACTGTCCCCTGTTCTGTTTCTGAATGGACCCCACTAAAGAGGTGATCACTCTGTTCAATCGGTTTGCTAAAATCTTTGACAAAATCTTTGCATCCTGAGAAATGGGTCGATAGTTCTTACATTCATATGGGCCCTTGTCTTTTTTCAGAATTAGTGTAATCAAAGCCTGAGCCAAAGTTTGAGGCGATTCCCCTCTGACAAATGCTTCCATGTACATATCATGCAATGGAGGAGTCAACTCTGTCACAAAGCATTGAAAGAATTTTGCCATGTCGCCATCAGGGCCAGGAGCTTTATCATTTGGTAAGCTTTTAATAACCATAAAAATCGTCCCTCCTGAGTTCTTGGTGAATCAAGATAATCCCTTTGGGCTTCTGATAATTGAAAACTAAGGAAAAAATCTGCATTAGTACCTCTGTACTGACCTGAGAGAGACATGGGCGGACTCTGACTATATTCTTAAGATGATAATCACCAATCTTAGCTTTATTTTTAAAAGGGCTGTATCATGCTTTTTTAGCAAGTCCAAACTCTAGAAATGGCATTAACATGGTAATAGTTTATTTTTGGCGCTAAGGAAAAGTAATTTTGTGTGAAATAAAAGATTTTCTGGGGCTAATTCTGAAACCCGGAAGAGAAAACGCTCCCTTTCACTGAAAATCCCGCCTCTCCCCCTGTGGACTTTGACTGACAGCGTACTTCAGCCAATCAGCGCTCCAAAACAAATACGCTAGCTCGCTTTAGCTCTTTAGCTCTAGCTTCTCCACACGCAAAAACGTCTTTTCCTGTGAGAAATTCACCAAGCGCAGACCCTTCAGACCCTTCAGACTCTTGCTCTTGCTTAACTGTTGCTTTCAGACGATGGTCAAAGTTTATCCTCGAAATCGGAATTACAAAAAGCAGCAAATCTGATTGCCGAGGGCCTGCGGGAGGGGGGCTCAGGGGAGCCATCTTCACCGTGTGACATCAACGTGGGAAACGGAGCATTTTCACGGGTGCGGGAGGGGCTGCCTCTCGGAGCAGCGCAAACACGAGGAAAGCTCAAACGCACAGGCACGAAGGAAAAAAACGCTTTGGGGGTGTTTCTGGTGAGTACATAACTATTTAACAAGGTTAAAACATACAAAAAGTTAATTTTGCATGATACAGCCCCTTTAATATGTAGAATAAAATTCAGCTCAGATTACAAAATCACACCCAGGTTTTTAACCTATTGTGCTGGTTTAAACAACAGGATTCAATCAGTGCAACAGGGCCAGGTGCAATACATTTAGGCAAAATACATTCTGTCACACAGTCAATGGGAATAAATTATTTCAACCTTTTTGAGCCATTTGTAGCTGTTTAAGTTTTCTCTGTTAGATTCTTGGGGTTGCAGTTGTTTTATGGCTTTAACATGACTTTTTTTAAATTCCTTTTCCATATATACCAAACATACAAGACAAAAAGGTGTGATGTGTTCCAACTGAATCATCCTGTCACGAAGGCGAGGACTCGAAAGTATTGCAAAAGGCTGAAACGCAGTCGAAGGTGTAGACAAACTCAGAGAAACAAAACAAAGAAACACAGGGGGGACCCACGGAGAACTTGTGATGATAGCATGGAGCAGGACTATCCGGCGAAGGGGGAGATAAGGATCCATTGCTGCTGCCTCCAGATCTTCACCTGCCTTCAACGGAGAAGTTACACCGCGTCTGTGAAACAAGCTGACGTTAATATTATTTTGTCATCAGAGACACAAACCAAAAATATAGAAACAAGTATTGCAATTACCGTTTCGGTTGCAGGGTGAGCATCGCTTCTTGCAGCAACAATACAAAGCCAATGCAACTGTTGGTTTAAAAGACTCAAATTCAGATTAATTCATCTATCATCTAAATGAATACACAAACAGACACACTAAAACGAAGTGAATTCCATCAGAAAACACCGATCTCACCTGACTTTATTTGAAAGAATGATCAGACGACCAGCGATGCAAGAAGAGAGACGGAGAGCAAAGCAGAACAAGCAGGATTAGCAGCAAAAAGCCAGAAAAGCAGTTCTTCAAATGGAGCTTAAAGAGTGGACAGATTTGTCATGGATGTCTTCATCAGGCTCTCTGGTACAGAAGAATATGTAGAATATTTACCCAAAACTATGATGGCCAGAATCACCACGATAGCTACTGGGATCAGGTAATCTGGAACAGCGAGAGGAAATGTCAATCACTGTTCAATAAAAACAATAAGCTGTACTGTGTAAAGTGGATTTCTGCAGTCACTTACCACTGGACACCTCACCACTGGACACCTCACCAATGGACAGCTTACACATGCTGCCGATGTCTGTTAGAGAAAAGAGAAAAATGTTACAAAGTGTTTTTTTTTTTTTACATTGAATTGTCAGGCCCTGTGCCCCTGCGTCCTCGTGGAGGCGCTGGGGTCCTGTTCTGTTTGTCTGCCCTCATGTTCTCCCGCCTCGTTACTCCCTAATGTGCACCTCACCTGCCCTGCCATGTATTTAAGTCCCGTGCTCCAGGTGTGTCTTGTCGGCTCCTTGTGGGTCTGTCTGTGTGCGTCTGTCTGTGTGCCTCCATGTCCCTGCCTGCACCTCCGCTCCGTTTGCCTTTTTGTTCCTGTGTTCCTGAGTTCCCGATTTGCCTTGAGTTTTGGATTCCCTTGTTTTGGAAAATCAAGACTTTTTTACCCCGCCTGGCTGCCTGCGCCTGGGTCCTCCCCCCCCCCCTCCCGCACCCGTGACATGAATAGATACAGCCATAGGTTATTTATAATAAGATACTAAACTACATAACGTGACTACCCCGACAAGAAAGTTTTTAGAACCGAAACGTTTATGCAATTTCTTTTCTGTGCAATGAGAGCAACTTTGAGGAAGGGATTGTAGTAGGGTTGGGCGGTATGCACAAAATCTTATATCACGGTATCAGAAATTTCATATCACGGTAACGGTATATATCACATTATTATTTTTCCAATGTAAATTCAAATAATTGCTTAAAAATAACCAAACTGTCACATTTGCTTATTTTCCTCATTTATTTTTTAAACTCCGGTTTATATAACTTCAATCATTTTTTTAAAAAAATCAGCAGGGTTTCCACCAGACCTTTTCAGTCTGGGCACCCTGCTGCACACGAAAGGAAAAAAAGACCTGAGTTTTTAGCGTCACTCCTGGAGCCGCTCGTCTCTGCATTCTCTCCATTATGGAAACCACCTCTCCTGGATACGCTGGTGTCGTTTGCGAGCGCACCCTGTGCTGACCTGACCAATGAAATGCAGCGAACAAACCCCGCACCACGTCGGGACACGCTGTGAAAATACACAAACGCACCCAAACAACTACGCTCCAGCTGCCCTGTTAGCAGGTGCAGACGACTGTACACTGACTCAGAGAGATGCAGCAGACATCTGCTCTCTCTCCGGTATAAACCGTCTGGCAGAATTTCAACCGGTATACACTTTTACACCGTCACAAGGTATTATACCGTCATACCGCCCAGCCCTAGATTGTAGTAATTACCATAAACTGGCTTTGGTGGGATGTAACCACCACTCCCTTCGAATTCACACTGGGACTCCGAGAAGGCTGACACAAATGCGTAGCCGTTGCAAAGACAGACACCACCGAGTGGTGGAGGGCCGGAGCACTTTGGGGCGCTGTCCATGGGGATGAAGGTGTTGTTGCAAAAAACTCGCCTGACATTCTCAGCAATTGTGGAAAATGTCAGTATCTCTTGACCTGTAACATCACACAGTATATGTTTTCATTAGATGTTACTCTTTAAAATTAAAGGTGCTGTAGGCAGGATTTTGCTAGTCAATGCCAATTTTTCTGTGTTTTCTTTGGATTAAATGTTAGAGTATCCATTGATAATCCTTTAGGAGTGTAGCATAACTGCACTACCGCGAGGGCGCAGCATTTCCATCTGTCTCTGTTCTGAGCTGAAAAGGAATCTCGACAGCTCCAGGTATATTTGACCAATCAGAAGAGCCCATGAGGCTCTAACATTGATTGGTTGAGGGGCGTTTGTCGCACGTCCTTGTGGGAGGGGCTTAACTTGCGTAAGGGTGTGATGTCACAGAAAACAGGACCGGATTGGATGTGCTGGGTTTCAAATGGCCATCTTAGATGGGTCAAATCGCCATCTTGCTTAGGTAAACCTAAGCAAGATGGCGGAGATGCGGAATCCTGCCGACAGCACCTTTAAGTCAGACAAATAGTGTCACTATGTGATTAAACATACAACATGATGCAACAGAAAGGAACAAAGTTAAGTTCAGGAGAAAATTATGTGGAACACTGATTTATATTTTAAGTTTGTTAAGTGCCACAAACCTACCGGCCATGGTAGAGATGTTGGATGCTGGAGATCAGAGCTGATGGAGCCTGTGATATGTAGATCAGATCCTGTCACACACACACACACACACACACACACACACACACACACACACACACACACACACACACACACACACACACACACGAATGATGAGCAGGGATGTGACAATTCAATTCGGCTTTATTTATGTAGCACCAATTACAACATAGTCATTTCGAGACGTTTTTACAGAAAAAACCCAACAGAAAAGTACTGACACCAACAAAGTTCCAGGACACCAGTGCTCGAGAAGGAAATAAAACACAAGTAATAAACAAACTGACACATTAGTATGTTTTCTGCGGCTTCTAATATTTCACTGCTTCATCGCCAAGTGAAACTAAAACAAAGGACGCCACGTTAAGCTAAACCATGTGGGGACTTTATACAACGTTAGCCTTAATGGCGACCACAGTGGCTGACGTCAAACTACATTAAAGGGGCTGTATCATGCAAAATTCACTTTTTGTATGTTGTAACCTTGTTATATAGCTATGTACTCACCAAAAACACCCCCAAAGCATGTTTACCTTCGTGCCTGCGTGTTTGAGCTTTCCTCCTTGTTGCGCTGCTCAGAGAGGCAGCCCCTCCCGCACCCGTGAAAACGCTCTGCTTTCCCACGTTGACGTCACACAGTGAAGACGGCTCCGCTGAGCCCCCCGCCCCCGCAAGCCTCGGCAATCAGCGTTGCCGCTTTTTGTAACTTCGATTACGGAGATAAACTTTAACCATCATCTGAAAGCAACAATGAAGCAAGAGCAACAGTCTGAAGAGTCTGAAGGGTCTTCGCTTGGTGAGTTTCTAACAGGAAAAGATGTTTTCGCGTGTCCTTGCGTGTGGAGAAGCTAGAGCTAAAGAGCTAAAGCTAGCCAGCGTATTTGTTTTGAAGCGCTGATTGGCTGAAGTTCGCTGTCAGTCAAAGTCCACAGGGGGAGAGGCGGGATTTTCAGTGAAACGGAGCATTTTCTCTTCCGGGTTTCAGAATTAGCCCCAGAAAATCTTTTATTTCACACAAAATTACTTTAACTTAGCGCCAAAAATAAACTATTACCATGTTAATGCCATTTCTAGAGTTTGGACTTGCTAAAAAAGCATGATACAGCCCCTTTAAAGCCATAAAAAAAGAGAAGCTGAAGTCTTCACTTGTTTGAATCAACTTGTAGGAATAATCAAAATCCATGACAACACACTTCATTCTCGTCCCTTCATTTTTTAAAGCTCAAATAAAAGGCTTTACAGCTTCTTGATGACAACAAGTACCATATTATTCATGACTAACAAACAAACTACAAGGTATATTTCAAAAGAATGACTTTTTTAGGTGTTTACCAGAATGTACGTGACTCATAAGGACCTTAGGAAGTCACTCTGTGGAGAATACCGTTTTCCTTTGACTGTCTGCAGCTGAGAACTGCCTGTCTCTACGTCCCTCCACGTTTACTTCAAAAGGGAGTGAGAGGCGCTTCCAGCAGATGGTGCTATCACTGATGACCTTGTCATCATATGGCTATGATCAGAAGTAGCCGCTGATGAAATGTGTAAAACTTTTGCCAAATCGGAGCAAGTGCAGGCCACTCCCTACTTCCTCCCCCCAGCAGGTGGCACTTTGACCTGCGGTGGTGATCATCATGTCACACTGATTGGACCATGTTAAAGTGATTTACACTGCACTTCCTGTTTCATAGCGAAACATCAAACTTTAAGGCGTAGCATCAAACTTTAAGGCATGCTGTGGCCATGCCTTCCAGCTATTGCAGAAGATTTCCATAACTTTGGCTTTCCAACCCCTCTTCTATCAAAACAATGAATTTGAGTCCATTTGGAGTTACGCCCTAGGAGGAGTTTGCTCCAGAAAAATTAAATTTGGGCCAAAATTGGCAAAGAAAAGTTGAGTTTGGGTATGGGTCCTTGGGACTTTTTTGTGCATCTTGGGCTGATACACATGTGTACTGATTTTTGTAGCTGTAGGCGAAAGGTGATGTCGTGTCTGAATTTTCTTAACTTTGCAGGTGCAGCTGTAGAGCCTTTTTGCTGTGCATGTGTATATCACTCCCAAAATACTCAAGTTATCCACAAGATCTAGGCATGTACGAGGGGGTACCCAAAAAAAACGGAATTTGGTCAGAAAACAATAATAATAATGAGTTCCGACTTCTGGCCGTTAGATGTGCTGCAGGTAAGCCTCATGCACATCTGTGAGAAATCTGAGCTCCGAGAGTGACACTGACGCCTGTCAGGCGCTATTTATAGTAACAGAGTGCAGCGGGGTCTGCGATTTTTTCCAAAATGGCGACATTGACTGGGAAGCCAGAGCAGCGCGCAAACATTAAATTCTGCTTTTTGCTGGGAAAAAACTGCAGCAGAAACACTCAGCTTGTTGCAGCAAGCCTACAAGGATGATGCTCTGGGGAAGACTCAGGTCCATGAGTGGTTCGGGTGGTTTAAAAAGGGCCAGATGTCCGCGCGTCAGGTCCGCTCAGCAGTGAAAACAATGCTGAGCTGCTTCTTCGCTGTCCAGGATATCGT
This sequence comes from Salarias fasciatus, assembly GCF_902148845.1. Classification (NCBI taxonomy): domain Eukaryota; kingdom Metazoa; phylum Chordata; class Actinopteri; order Blenniiformes; family Blenniidae; genus Salarias; species Salarias fasciatus. Next base: position 12,402,314 of record NC_043756.1, read on the forward strand.
CCACAGTGAGTCTGTCCCTCCAGGTCAGACTGTAAACCAGGACTACTACATGGAAGTCCTCAGACGCTCAGTGAGGATGTGAGGAGGAAGCGGCCCGCGGAGTGGCGGAGTGGAGCCGGTTGATCCACCACCACAGAGCGCCAGTGGACACGGCGCTGCGCCTCACGCAGTTTCTGGAGAAGAATGAGATGAATCTCCTCTCCCATCTGCCTTATTCGCCAGATGTAGCCTCCAGTGACTTTTTCTTGTTCCCCAAGTTGAAGAAAGAGCTGAAGGGACAGCGGTTTGCAGCTGTGGAGGAGGTGACAGAAAAATCGCAGCCGGCAAAAAACGGCACTTTTACGCGCGGGTCTGACGACGCATTCGTGAAGTGGGAGACACGACTGGAGCGCTGCATTAATGCAGATGGGGATTATTTTGAAGGCGACGGTGGTGTTTTATTTTGAAATGTCATAAATAAAAAGTTATAATCAAATTCCGGGTTTTTTTGGGTACACCCTCGTACCAAATTTCACAACTTCCCATGGATGTTTACTCCTTAAAGATAAGTAGACAAGTGACCAAGAAAATAATTCCTGCAAATTCTATAGGGTCCTACACATGCATTGCCCCTCGGGATCAGACCCGACTAAGTCTGCAACTGTTCTGGAGATGAGGGCTCACAGCTTAACGCTGCTGAATCAGTGGTGCTCACCTCTGGAAGTGCGTCAGGACGATCGGGATTCTTAAGTCACTTCTACTTTATTACAAGAACCCTGGAGGGATTAAAGGCAGACATTTGGCTTCTTTTATAACTGAGCCGGTGGGAGTTTCTATTTGTATTTGTGTTGTGGTCCTACAACAACAAAGCAATAATCATTAAACTAATGGGAAAAAGATATATAACATCGATATGAATAAATAACAATAATCAGAACAGAATCAGTCTTAAACAAGAAATAAACTCAATACTGATGGGATTTACCAGAACACATGCATATTGAATAACTGGTCAACAGTGACACCTGCTGGCCAGAAATTACAAAAGCACAAACTCTCCAGGTAAATATCAATTAATGACTTCCAGAAACTACTTTGATTTATGTAGATGAAAACAATAACCCAGTCGTCTTTTGAGATTGGTACACAATGCATTTAACAGAAACCCACAGTATGTTATGAAAATGTCCTAATATCAATTAATATATCAGTCACTGCAAGCTAATATTAGCATGGTTATTAGCATCTAAACACAGGACTGAAACACACTGTAAGAACTTCCAACAATCAACAGAAACACTCAGTACTGATACAGGATGATGTTATCAGACTAAACATACCGAGGGATACTTACAGTGACGCAGGAGCACACCTTTCCTCACTGGATTCTCTCCCTCCCTCCCAGACGGTTACTCACAGCTAAATGAGCAATCAAGCACCAGCAGACTTTAACGGCACTGCTTCTACCAGTAGGGGGCGATAACCACCACCAAATAGGAACCTACTAGTATAATAACACAGCAGCAACATAGGAACTTTCTAATATATTCTAAGATGGTCAACAGAAACGGAACAGGTAAATCAGTAAATAAAAGTAAATCAGACCAATGAGCAAAAAAGACACTCTAGTTGAACTATGATGTTCAAGCCAGACATCAGATGACTGTACTAAAATTGGAATGCACCTTTTTGTCTAACCATTAACACTGTGCTACAGGCAAAAGTAAAAGGTGAGGCCAAAGTAAACTATCCACTTAGGAACTTTTTTATATTTTGTACACATCCATTTAAAAATGAAAATGTGACTACAGAAGTTAAAAGGGAAATAAAGGTAAAAAGAATCATGTTAGTAACTGAACAGTAGTTGCACTTACGATGACAATTTGTCTTTAGGTTCTGTATTATATCAATATGATTTAAAAACTAACTGGTGGGAGTGACCATAACCACTCACAACCAATATACAGCACACAATAAATAAACTACTGAAGTACAACTCAGTCAGAAGCTCAAGGTTCTTAATGATCCACAAGATATTGCTTTAAAAATATATCAAATGTATGTATTAAATTCTGAAATGCACAATATTTTCTTACAGACATGTCCTGGGACATGCCTAGACATGCCTACACATGCCTAGACATGCCTGGAGAGCCACTTCAGACATGAAGTGTTATGCTTGTTATGCTACACCTGTGCATCTCAAAGTTAAACGTATTTGTTGCATTTTCAGAGACAAAGTTTGGAAATTAATTAGTCTGTTTCTACAACACTGATTCTGCATGGTGATGCTTGCCTGCTCAAAGTCTCTCAGAAATTAAAAGACAACATAATCACACAAGTTTCAGGTCATATGTGAACTAAACAGAAATGTTTGACTGATTGATCCCTTTCGGCAGGCAGATACAGACATGTCTAAAAAAAAAAAATACATATCATGAAAATGTTCAATATTTTATGTCACTTATGACAGAAAGTCAAGTTCATATATGATATAGGTAAAAATCCAAAATTCAGTGTCTCATAAAATTTTTATATTATATAAGATCAGAAAAAAACAATATTCTAAACAAAAATATAATGCTTCTCAAAAGTATGTTCATTTCTATGCACTCAATACTTGGCTGGGCCTCTTTTTTTCAGATTAAAGTAAATTTTGCATATCATTTGGAAATCAAGGTCCCAGAGTCTGGAGGAAGAGTGAAGGCTCAGAATCGTGGCTTGAAGTCCAGTGTGAAGTTTCAGCAGTCTGTGATGATTTGGGCTGCCATGTCATTTGCCGGGTGTCGGTTCACTCCGTTTTCTGAAGTTCTCAGTCAATGCAGCCATTCTAGAGCACCTCCTGCTTCTTTCTACTGGTAAGCTTCATGGAGATGCTGATTTCATTTTCCAGCAGGACTAGTTGACAAGACCCCACACTGTCAAAAATCAAGTTCAATGACCATGGTGTTAATGTGCTTGATTGGCCATCAAACTGGCCTGGCCTGAACCCCAAAGAGAATCTACTGGCTACTGTCAAGAGGAAGATGAGAGGCACCAGACCCAACAATGCAAATGACCTGAACACTGCTGTCAAAGCAACCTGGGCTTCCATCACGCCTGAGCAGTGCCACAGGTTGATCCCTCCGAGCCCTGTCACAGTGATGCAGTAATTCATGCAAACTGAGGCTCAACCAAGTATTGAGTGCATAGAAATGAACATCCTTTCCAGAATATTTGTTTACAATATCTGGTTAATCTTATGTAAATATTCCATAATTTTCTGAGACAGCAGATTTTGGTTTTTCATTATCTGTAAATCATTATTATGAAAACTTCAAGAAATAAAGGCTTTAATTATTTCATTCAATGAGTTATGGTTTGACTTTCTGAAATGAGAAACAAAAGATATTGGACATTTTCATGATATTGTAATTTTTTTAGACATATCTGTATGTGCTCTCCCTGAAGAGTGCTGTAAACATATCTTTTCTCTGGAAAATTGAGATTACATAAAGTTGAACTGAAATTTTTAGATGTGGAAAGAGGGATCCACATCCATCCATCCATCCATCCATCCATCCATCCTCTATACTACACAGCGAAAATTGGAGAGTTGAAATTTCAGGGAAAAACATATCAGAGTTTATTACCACTATCCAATTCTGATTCGAATTATGTTGTATTGTTTTTCCTCAAATCTATCAGTCTACAGAATAATACAACTGGGGTACAAAATTAACTCTGTGGGAGTGGAATAAAAAGAGAGCAAAAAAGAGAGAACAAAAAAGCGCGCGTTGCATGCGCAGCAGTAAGTTTCATCCAGGTCAGGAAAAATCGGTTTCATAGAAAACGTTCAAGGCCGCGGTGGGAAGCAGCATCAGCAGGAGTCTCAAAGCCACACACACGAACTACACGGAATATCCGTGTAATTTGCTGTAAAGTGCTCACAAACGAGAGCTTGAAACCAGTACAGCTTAAGAGATATCTCGGCACTAAACTCAGCTTGACCGATAAAGCAATTGAGATTTTCAGTCGCAGGAAGCAAGAACTATAAGGAGCCAAAAATAAAACAAAATAAAATAAAATAAAATAAAATAAATAAATCAGCGGTGAGTGAAAATGCCACAGTCCCTACTAAGGGACAATGGATGGGATTATTGCCATTCACCTCAGGAGCCTGATCGATAGCTTCAACAAACTTCCCAAGCGATGGCACGCGCCAGACATGTACTGCATAGCCTTTCCACCATCCGCCTCGCGCATCACCTGCCTTCCGAGCCGACGCCCTCCACACCTTACAGAACGCTTTCTCTACACAAAATACAGCATTGTCGAAGACTGCAACTGTGCGAAACACATCTGTACGAAATTGCTAAAAGACCTTTTCTGCGCTGACATACATGAAAAACGAATACAGATGACTCCTCAGAGTTTAGAAAGATCTTCGTGTGGCGGGGAGTAAAATAAAGCCAAGAATGGAACCGCTTTGCTCAAACAAACAGGCTCACAAATTAGATTAGGGGTGGTCTCTCCACTTTCAGAGAGCAAGTTACCTGCTGTCGCCGGTTCTCTCTGACGGGAAGAGTCACGCTGGGATGCTCGCGGGATGGCACGAAGACGACCCACCCACGTACGTGAGGTCGCACACGCACACACGGCTGCGTGTGTTTGTGTGTATGTGTGAGCTATGACTGCACTCATGGCCCTCAACAAGTATTTTAGCATAAACGTCCCTGAGGAGTATCTCTACTTACTTATTCTCCGCTATTACAGGAAACTGATACAAAAGTAGTGGTGCGCGCTTATACTAGGCATTACGGTAACAGTGCAGGCAGGCACATGTCGCTGTATAACTGGATTTATAAATATAAAAAATCCCTCTGATATCCACAAACCATTTCACCTCAGGCTGACAGTAGAACTTCCCACGATGTCACTCCACAAACTTCAGAGCAATCTGATGTTGCATTTCAAAGTAAGAGCCCTCCAAACACACCACTTCTGGGATTATACTTACCCTCATTTAAAAAAATCCCTCTGATATCCACAAACCATTTCACCTCAGGATGCCAGTAGACCTTCCCATGATATCAGTTACCAAACTTTAGAGCAATCTGATGTGGTATTTCAAAATAAGAGCCCTCCAAAAACATCAATTCTGCGATTTTTTTTCCCCAGTGCTTTAAAAAAAATCACATAAAAAAATCCCTCTGATATCCACAAACCATTTCACCTCAGGATCACAGTAGACCTTCCCACGATGTCACTCACCAAACTTCAGAGCGATCTGATGTTTCATTTCAAAGTAAGAGCCCTCCAAAAACATCAATTCTGCGATTTTTTCCCACTACTTTAAAAAAATCACATTAAAAAATCCCTTTGATATCCACAAACCATTTCACCTCAGGATGCCAGTAGACCTTCACATGATATCAGTTACCAAACTTTAGAGCAATCTGATGTGGTATTTCAAAATAAGAGCCCAACAAACAGACTGCAAGACTGCTTCTTTCCAAGAGCCATCGCCATCCTAAACTCTCCCATGAAGCTACTGCTCAACAATATAATGCAGCTGTGTCTCTCTGCTGCTGTTCACTAAGTCATATCCACTCAATTCCTGCAATACAGTCACACTAAAGTGTACAATTCACCATTTTACATTTTTATTCAAAATTCTTTCACATTAAAAAATATTAATCCTTTGTGACATTTATTTTGTGTATGTTTTACATTTGTAATATTTGCTGTTCCTGCAAGGAGAAATTGTCCAATCTCATTGTACACTGTGACAACAAAAAGACCATTCTGACTGTAATGGCTCCAGTTTCAGAGTTCATGTCATATGTGGAAATGAACTATGATGCTTCTCTGTCAGAAGTACCGTTTGAAATATGTATGGAAGCGAGCTGTCGTCCTGGTTTTATGATATTTACATGGTAAAAACAAGAAACATGACAAAACTGTGCTACTCCACTGATCACAAATGAAGGCGACAGTCCAGTGAAGCTGGATTAATTAGAAATAACCACAGGAGATGTTTTTATTTTTCAGCATATCAGCATGTCTATTGATTATTAAGATATCAAGTTTATAAATTCGGTGTGATGAGGAGATCAATACAGGGCGACCCCTGCTGGTCATTTTTTTAACTACTTTCATGAAGTCGTGAATCGAAAAAAAAAGGCAGTTTTTTTTTTGTCCGACAATTAGAACCAAAGAGCAGCAAAGCACAGAGTAATCATGTGTGCATAGTAATAATATTACTGCTATGAGATATTTACAGTCCTGACAGGAGGCTGGACCCTCCTACAGCAGACAGACATTTACCGCTGTGTTGAGAACACTTTTACTTTGACAAATTATATTAGGGATTGTCTCCAGAAAGCGATGTACCTGTTGCCGTGTCGCCGGTTCTCTGCTGCGGACAGTGACTCACACCGGGCCACAAGACGCAGCAGAGGAATGAATGAAGGCGCTCCTCCTCCTCGGAATGAACCATTTGAGCCGGAGAGAGGGGGTGGGTCTTGTATGTGTGTGTGTCAAATGGAGCGCCCGGCGTAAGTCACCGTCCCGAAGCAGAGAACCGGGGACACGGCAACAGGTACATCGCTTTCTGGAGACAATCCCTAATATAATTTGTGGGCCTGTTTGTTTGAACAAAGCGGTTCCATTCTTGGCTTTACTCCCAGTCACACGAAAATCTTTGTCAACTCTATGGAGTCGTCATCTTTGCTTTTCATGTATGTCAGCGCAGAAAAGGTCTTTTTGCAGTTTCGCACACATGTGTGGATGCAAACGGGAAAAGTACGTCAGTTGCAGTCTTCGACAATGTGTAGCTACAGACAGAACTCTTTCTGTGTGCGTGCCGAGAAAACCTTCTGTCAGGTGGGGAGGGCGCCGGCTCTGATGGCAGTGATGCGCGGTGCGGGTGGGGAAAGGCTGGAGTGTCAGTCATAGCGTGTCATCGCTTGGGAAGTACTTGTTGAAGCTATCGATCAGGCTCCTGAGGTGTTTGGCAATAATCCCCTCCTTCGTCCCTTGGCAGGGACTGTGGCATATTCATCGCTGTTTTTTTTTTTCTCCTTACATATTGCTTCCTGCGCGTGCTTGAGAGTTGAGAGAGGGGGATGTACTGTATATGCACCACATCCGCTCTGCTTTCTGTCCTGCCAGGGCTGTTTCAAGGAATTTGGGGGCCCCAGGCAAGAAGGACATTGAGCCCCCCACCACCCCCCCCACCCCTCCCCACCCCCACCCCAAAAAAAAAAAATAGGGTTACGGTTTCAGTCCACACACACTTTATAACAAAAACAACTTCAACAGCCTAACATTTTCACCACCATCATAACAACAATAACATCAATCAACAGTAACCAGTAACTATAAAATTCCAATAAGTACAGTATAGCTATTTACATACAATGTGTGTGTGTAGATTTATTTATATTGTGGTGATCGCGTAAGGAGGAGGTAGGCAATGGATCTGATTCAGGTGAGGTGTATTGTTCCCGCACACATGGTGACAGCATAGGTGAAAGTAAGCCGGAACGCACCGGAACGCCGTGCTGGTAAGAAATATACTGGCCTCTTCTACTGGAACACCCCGGAACGCCTCTGAAAAGCAACTTTCACTCATGCATACAAAGAGCCCTTTCTTTTTTCAAGCAAATTTTACCGAAATAAGTGTAAAATTGATTAATACATAAAACTCATCTCCAGACTACATCTTCTGTGACGTGTTGAACAAGGTTAATGCGCCTGACGAGCACTGGAGCACTCGCTTACCGTGACAGGTTGCAGCTTGTAGCGGCAGTTTTTATTATATATATATATATGTATATGTGATTGGCGCTTTATAAATGAAGCTGAATTGAATTGTTAAGTCCCTGCTCATCACTCGTGTGTGTGTGTGTGTGTGTGTGTGTGTGTGTGTGTGTGTGTGTGTGTGTGTTTGTTTGTGTGTGTTTGTGTGTTTGTTTGTGTTTGTGTGTGTGTGTGACAGGATCTGATCGACATATCTCAGGCTTCATCAGCTCTGATCTCCAACATCCAACATCTCTACAATGGCCGGTAGGTTTGTGGCACTTAACAAACTTCAAATGTAAATCAATGTCCCACATAATTTTCTCCTGAACTTAACTTTGTTCTTTTCTGTTGCATTGTGTTTCATGGTGGCAAAATTTGCCTGATTTAATTCAAAAGAGTGACATCTAATGAAAACATACTGTGTGATGTTACAGGTCAAAAGCCACCGATATTTTCTGCAAACATTTCTTCTGACCTCAACTATCGACTTTTTTGCAACAACACCCTCATCCCCGTGGACAACGCCCCAAATTGCACCGGCCCTCCACCACCCGGTGGTGTCTGTCTGTGCAACGGCCGCGCATTTGTGTCACCCGTCACGGTGTGCGAGTGTGAATTCGAAAGGACTGGTGAACAAATCTTAACAGAGAAGGTTTTTGGTAACTATCACTACCTTCTCTTCCTCACAGTTGCTCTCACTGCACAGGAAAGAAATTGCATATTTCATAAACATCTCGGTTCTAAAAACTTTCTTGTCGGGGTAGTCATGTTATGTAGTTTAGTATCTTATTATAAATAACCTATGGCAGTATCTATTCAATGTAAAAACCACTTGGTAACATTTTTTTCTTTTCTCTAACAGACTTCGGCAGCATGTGTGAGCTGTCAATTGGTGAGGTGTCCAGTGCTGAGGTGTCCAGTGGTGAGTGACCGCAGAAATCCACTTTACACAGTGCAGCTTATTGTTTTTATTGATCAGTGATTGACATTTCCTCTAGCTGTTCCAGATTACCTGATCCCAGTAGTTATCGTGGTGATTCTGGCCATCATAGTTTTGGGTAAATATTGTACATATTCTTCTGTACCAGAGAGCCTGATGAAGTCGTCCATGACAAATCTGTCCACTCTTTAAGCTCCATGTGGAGAACTGCTTTTCTGGCTTTTGGTGCTAATCCTGCTTGTTCTGCTTTGCTCTCCGTCTCCCTTCTTGCATCGCTGGTGATCTGATCATTCTTTCAAATAAAGTCAGGTGAGATCTATGTTTTCTGATGGAATTCACTTCGTTTTAGTGTGTGTCTGTTTGTGTATTCATTTAGATTATAGATGAATTAATCTGAATTTGAGTCTTTTAAACCAACAGTTGCACTGGCAGTGGCTTGGTATTGTCGCCGCAAGAAGCGATGCTCACCCTGCAACCGAAACGGTAATTACAATACTTGTTTTTATATTTTTGATTTGTGTCTCTGATGACAAAATAATATTAACGTCAGCTTATTTCATAGGTGTGGTGTAACTTCTCCGTTGAATGGAGGTGAAGATCTGGAGATAGCAGCGATGGATAGTTGTCTCCCCCTTCGCCGGATGGTCCTGCTCCATGCTATCATCACAAGTTCTCCGTGGGTCCTGTTGTGGAAATTCTTATTGATAAATGCACCAACGATGATGTAACACTCCTTTACTCTCAATTTAAATTATACTCATCCAAATATATGTAATGAGATTATTTAAAATGATTGGACTAGTAGGCTCTGCTCAGGTTCGGCTCATACCAGGAGATGGAAAAATGAATGAGACTCAGACCACAGTTTGAAAAATGAGTTACCGGCATATATTGAACAATATTATAAACACAATACAATGAAACAAAATAAAATATTTTCAACAAAAATTCCCTGTGGTACCACTTTCTATGTTGATATCTGACCCCACAAACTCTTTTGGAAATATAACAGAGAGCTCGACAAAACCCAAATAAGGCACTGATTCACCATTAGCACCCTCTACGTCAAGCAAATCATGTATTGGATGGATTGGTAAGTTCGATAGGTGTTTTTCATAGAAGCTCTGGGGTACTGTCGTCACTTGTGATCCTGTGTCTAACAGACAGTTTGTTTCTTTGTTAGCGATGATGACATTAGCAGTAGTTCTGGTGCCAATTAAACCTTTTGGGAGGTTTACTGACTGCACTTTTGATTGAGCTTTCTTTAAGGAGGTTGTCTGTGGTCTGGGACAGATTTTGGTTTCTGTAGCCCCCACTTGTCCCACACTGGAGGCCGAGATCAGTTTAAATGTGACTCGTCATTGTTGCCATTAGAAGCTTCCCAATTGGCCTGTTTCTCCCTCAGTTGTTTTTTCTTGGAAGCTACCAAGGATGGATTTGGTTCGTTTTCACATGATGAAACAATATGGCCATCTTCGCCACAGTGAAAACAATACCATGGGCGAGGTTTTGCGTTTGTTTTAGCAAATGTCTGTGTACTTGGAGCTTTCTTCTTCACAGGTCGGGCCTCAACTTTTGCACTGATTGCTGGGCATTTTGATTTCGGTTGCTTGGGTTGCTTCTGTTTTGACTTTCTGTTTTCCAACTGGTGAGCTGTGTGCTTATTTCAGCTATTTGTTTCTTTAGCTCATCAAACTCCGATTCATTTGTACTCACAGTCTGTACATTTGACACGGCCCGTTGCTTTTGATAGTTAGGCGCAGGTTTCTGCCGTCCCAAATGTTGTCTCATACGGTTGAGTTTTGATGCTTGTTTGTCTTCTTCAGTCCGTAAGAGCAGGAGCAGTTCGGAAAAAGAAGGTGGGTTCTCTTTTCTTTGTCCTAATTGGAGGTCACTGATGAGACTGTCCTCCCAACAGCCGCGACAGAATTGCCTCAGCAATTGCTTATTGAACTCAGACACATTGACACCTCCGCGCTGCATAGCTTTTGTCAAGCAGACATGCAATCTCTGCAAATAGGCTGATGGTCTTTCTCCTTCATTCTGAAGTGTGTTCATGAACCGAGCAAAGAGCTCGTCATTATCTTCAACAGCTCCATATGCAGAATCTAACACTTTCAGGAATTCAGAAGGTTTTGCATGTGGGCCTAAATGCTTTATGACATCCGTTGCAGGCGGTAGAAGGCTGTCAAAGATTCTTTGTGTACAGTTCAGGTCAGAAACGGCTGGGTCATTTATGAGGACTTCAATGCTTGTGCGCCATGTGTCGTAATCTGCTTCGTTATTTGGACGTGGGATGCGCCCAGAGAAAGCTCTGAATCTGCTTGGCATGGGTGAGTGTGTTGGTGTTTCACTACTGCGCACGACATGCTCAACTACAACTTGCTGCACACTTGGTGGATTAAGATCGAGTTTGTAATTGGGTTGCATCTGAAGGTTGAGATCGATCAGGTTTTGGCTACAGTTTGGGGTGGAATCATTTAACTGAGAAGAATCAGCAGGTTGTGAATCAGGGGAGTTATCAACCTGTCCATTGGAGCTTTTGTCAGTGACACTGACAGTTTCAGAAGCTGAAGTCTGAACGGATTCAGGTGATACAGTGAGCTTCGCCAGTTGTTCTTCAAGCAGTACTTTTAGTGAGTGTCCACTCACATGTGCTATTTCTGACAGCTCTTTCATATATGCCCTGGTGACATTTTGTGCATTTTCTGCATACACTTCTGCTAAACTTTTGATTTGAAAAGTGATTTCAGGTTGCGCTGTGCTTTGGATACTGACTGGAAAAAGGGGTTTCAGGGTTTCCAGAGCACTGGTGTGGTTGAACTCGACAATCACCTGCTGGTGAAACTCTGAGTTTGGGTTGTCGATGCGAAGGTGGCGGTTAATTGAACCGTGTTTTGCAAGGTAAGTTGCTACTTCTTCATCAAGATCACTGTTGGTAAGTCATTTTATGATAACTGAATTTGGAATTTTAACTGACTCTTGAGATACAATCTCCATTGTTACTGGAATTTGTTTTGGGGTTTGATTGTTATAATTTTTTTTTTGTTTTTCTCGAGTCTCATTCAGTTTCACAATGACTCCTGGCTGGCTGACTCGCCACTTGTAACACTCCTTTACTCTCAATTTAAATTATACTCATCCAAATATATGTAATGAGATTATTTAAAATGATTGGACCAGTAGGCTCTGCTCAGGTTCGGCTCATACCAGGAGATGGAAAAATGAATGAGACTCAGACCACAGTTTGAAAAATGAGTTGCCGGCATATATTGAACAATATTATAAACACAATACAATGAAACAAAATACAATATTTTCAACAAAAATTCCCTGTGGTACCACTTTCTTTTAGTAAGGTTCACAGTTTAAATCACTTTCTTACCTGGGTGCACCCTTCTTTCAATTAATATCCAATACAATCAATTACAATTCAAGTTAATCACCAAAATCATGTTCAACATTTCATAAACCAAAAGTTCATCAACCACTTAACAAAACGTTTCCCTTTTTGGAGTGATTTTCACTCAGTAGCTCAAGTTCCACTTCTGTGTGTGTGTGAAGAATTGTCCTGTCGATGCAATTGTCCTTCAGTCCCAAAGAAAAATGTCCAAAGAAGAAAATTAAGAATAAAGAGAGTTCCGGGGCGTGTATGTGAATGTGTGTAAGGGGCAGAAAGTGGAAAATGGCTGATGTTCTGTCCTACCACACCGGGCTGTGTAGTAGAAGAATCTGGTTCATCCACGGACTCGGCTCGCCATCCAAGGTTGATTCCATCCAGTGTAATAACAAAACCAATATAAGAAAAAAAAAAAAAACAATCTCGACGGCAGGGGCATAAAATGGCGCTGCCTCGTGCAGTTTCACTTTCCCTTTTCGATTTGCAACCAAACGCACACGATGGCTGTGTTCGAAACCGCATACTTACCAACTACTCATACTAACTTATTGAGTATGCAGTGTGTTTACACTGGCAGTATGCGATTTTGAGTATGCGAGAAGTTCCCGGATGCATACTGCATTCGCCAGAAATGTTGAGTATACATCGTGTGTTCACTACTCATACTGAAATTGCCCAAGATGCAACGCGACGGACATTTGAATAAACTTTATTCAGTTCACAATGACCGTTTCTTCATGATGTACATTTAGCAAGCTGAGTATGGTTATAGATTTAATCTTCCCTCCATTGTTTGTGCTCGTAGGTATGTCATATTACGAGATTTCTGATTGGATTGACAATGATTGAAAATAGTAAAAACAAAAAACATCCATTCATCCATCCATCCATCCATTTTCTACCGCTTATCCGGGGCCGGGTCGCGGGGGCAGCAGTCTCAGCAGGGATGCCCAGACTTCCCTGTCCCCAGACACTTCCTCCAGCTCCTCTGGGAGGATCCCAAGGCGTTCCCAGGCCAGCCGAGAGACATAGTCTCTCCAGCGTGTCCTGGGTCTTCCCCGGGGTCTCCTCCCAGTGGGACATGCCCGGAACACCTCCCTAGGGAGGCGTCCAGGAGGCATCCTAAACAGATGTCCGAGCCACCTCAGCTGGTTCCTCTCGATGTGGAGGAGTAGCGGCTCTAGTCCGAGCTCCTCCCTGGTGACTGAGCTCCTCACCCTATCTCTAAGGGAGTGCCCAGCCACCCTACGGAGGAAGCTCATTTCGGCCGCTTGTATCCGGGATCTTGTCCTTTCGGTCATGACCCAAAGCTCATGACCATAGGTGAGGGTGGGAACGTAGATTGACCAGTAAATTGAGAGCTTCGCCTTTCGGCTCAGCTCCTTCTTCACCACGACGGACCGATACAACGACTGCATCACTGCAGCCGCTGCACCGATCCGCCTGTCAATCTCACGCTCCATCAGTCCCCCACTCGTGAACAAGAACCCAAGATACTTGAACTCCTCCACTTGGGCTAGGGTCTCTCAACCAACCTGGAGGGGGCAAGCCACCTTCCTCCGGTCGAGGACCATGGCCTCGGATTTGGAGGTGCTGATCCTCATCCCTGCCGCTTCACACTCGGCTGCGAACCGCCCCAGTGCATGCTGTAGGTCCGGGTTCGATGAAGCCAACAGGACAACATCATCTGCAAAAAGCAGAGATGAAATCCTGTGGTCCCCGAACCGGACCCCCTCCGGCCCCTGGCTGCACCTAGAAATTCTGTCCATGAAGATTATGAACAGAACCGGTGACAAAGGGCAGCCCTGCCGGAGTCCAACATGCACCGGGAACAGGTCCGACTTACTGCCGGCAATGCGGACCAGACTCCTACTCCGGTCATACAGAGACCGGACGGCCCTTAACAAGGGGCCCCGGACTCCGTATTCCCGGAGCACCCCCCACAAGACACCATGAGGGACACGGTCGAATGCCTTCTCCAAATCCACAAAACACATGTGGACTGGTTGGGCAAACTCCCACGACCCCTCGAGCACCCTATGGAGGGTATAGAGCTGGTCCACTGTTCCACGACCAGGACGAAAACCGCATTGTTCCTCCTGGATCCGAGGTTCGACTATCGGTCGGATCCTCCTCTCCAGTACCCTGGAATAGACTTTCCCGGGGAGGCTGAGGAGTGTAATCCCCCTATAGTTGAAGCACACCCTCCGGTCCCCCTTTTTAAACAGGGGGACCACCACCCCGTTCTGCCAATCCAGAGGCACCGTACCCGACCGCCACGCGATGTTGCAGAGACGTGTCAACCAAGACAGTCCCTGCATATCCAGAGACTTAAGGTACTCAGGCCGAATCTCGTCCACCCCCGGTGCCTTGCCACCGAGGAGCTTGCCAACCACCTCAGTGACTTCAGCTTGGGTGATGGACGAGTTCACCTCTGAGACCTCAGCCTCTGCTTCCTCCACGGAAGACGTGGCGACGGGATTGAGGAGGTCCTCAAAGTATTCCTTCCACCGTCCAACAATATCCCCAGTTGAGGTCAGCAGCTCCCCACCTCCACTGTAAACAGTATTGGCAGAGACCTGCTTTCCCCTCCTGATGCGCTGGACGGTTTGCCAGAATTTCTTCGAGGCCGACCGATAGTCCTCCTCCATGGCCTCCCCGAACTCCTCCCAGACCCGAGTTTTTGCCTCCACAACTGCTCGGGCTGCAGTTCGCTTGGCCTGCCGGTACCCGTCAGCTGCTTCGGGAGTCCCATGAGCCAGCAAGGCTTGATAGGACTCCTTCTTCAGCTTGACGGCAGCCCTTACTTCCGGTGTCCACCACCGGGTTCGGGGGTTGCCGCCACGACAGGCACTGGAGACCTTACGACCACAGCTCCGAGCAGCTGCTTCGACAATGGAGGTGGAGAACATAGTCCACTCGGACTCAAGCTCTCCCGGAGGTGGGAGTTGAAAGCCATGCTGACAGAGGGTTCCGCCAGACGTTCCCAGCAGACCCTCACAACACGTTTGGGTCTGCCAAGTCTGTCCGGTTTCCTCCTCTGCCAGCGAATCCAACTCACCACCAGGTGGTGATCGGTCGACAACAAAACACAAAAAAACAAAAAAAAACCTTACATCTGAGAACAAGTCCATGCTGAAAGCGACCATGATGTACCGAAGACGGCGAGCCGATCTTTGTTGAAGAGCCGAAAAAACTCTCCGTCGGTAAAGCATCATAATTGGCATAATAAGTGGTCCGTTAACGGGACACCGGTCCACACGGCGACGTTAAGCGAGATATATTGCTGAAAGATTGCCTTCTTGTTTTCAAAGTAAAAGCACAGATTTATCACTGAGGTTTTTTTGCTCGAGAAAGGGAAAGGGGTGGTTTATTTTGGTGAAAATAACCGGAAGCGCGTTGCTCACTGCGGCTGGCTTGAATTTCGCCGAATTCGTACGAACAAAATCATAAACGGCTGGTATTCGGACAAATAAACGACACACTCGGGCTCTAAACCACCACTTCGTCGCCTAATTTTAAAAAAAATCTCGATAAAGTTCTACATTTGAAGAGTTTAGAGCCAAAGTGAAATCAGCTTTAGCAGGTCGATTTCGGCTCGGGGAGGAGAGCAATGTATTATGCAGTATGCTGTAGTGTAAACGCTTTGCATACTGTCTGATGGACTGAGTATGCAGGATGCAGTATGGGTAGTATGAGTATGGAAGGATGTAGTAGGCAGTATGCGGTTTCGAACACAGCCGATGTGTGGAGTCTGCACGGAGTTTGGGACAACCGGAAGAGGAAAAACGAAAAAAAGAATAGACTCCCGCGGAAAGGAGGTGGGCGGGACAATGCGCAGTTTTAAGACAGCTCATTGGTCTAGAGCATTACATACATCATCCGCTTACAGTTAACCCTTTATCCGCTGAGTAAAATTAAATTAATAATGAAACCAATAAGAATAGCTTGAAATGACAGTTTATCATTTTTTTCGGGGATTTCAGTGTTTTTCAAATGTGGGTTACAATGAGTTCCTTATTGGTTCCTTTATTTCCAGTTGCAACAGCAGAGAAGTTACGACTGCTCATTCAGTATGAGTTCTGAAATTCTAAGACACAGACCAATATTTATACCCTGTCCTGAACCCCTGTGGCCAGGGGCAGACATGTTAATGTAATTAACATGTCTTATACCCCTTTCCCACTGGCCAAAAAACCCGCTTAAACCCGCTAATTCATGGCAGTGGGAAAGGGTTTGACCCGGGATTTCGACCCGGGTCGTTCACCCTGCAATCGACCCGGTAAATTCCCGGGTCAGCTTTCTACCGGCTTTTAGTGGGAGGGACTTACATGATGACGTCGACGCAGCGCGACTAAGTTAGCGCGCTAGTTGTTGTTTCTGGACACAGCGTGAGATTTCCTTCGTCCAGACGACCCAGAAATGGCAAGATAGCGAGACCAGAGAGCTTCCCCTGATCCGTGGGGAAGAGGAGATTCGTCTACAGGTAACAGGGACTGTTTTCCGCTGCATTGTTTACTTTCGTTTTGCTCCGTCGCGCTGATAATGTCATCAACGTGGGACACCATCAGTGCGGGAAAACGCAGCGATGCGGCTCGCCAGCAGGAGGTGAGACACGGGTCAGCAGGCGGTGGGAAAGGCGTCTAAAAAGGCGATAGTTAGCGGGTCGCAGACACGGGACGACCCGCTGGTTGCAGTGGGAAAGGGGTATTAGAGGCTGCCCTCAGTCAGGGACGGACACATATTTAACATATGAAGTGACAAAGGAACAACTCCAACCACCCAACCCACTTCAACCCCCCGTGGCTGCCGATGCATCAGAGAAGAACAGCATACAGACCACAGACACCTCTTAAAGATTACGCATGGTCAGGGGGAGACACATCTGCTCAAAATGCAAAAGGACAAACAGGAAAGAACCCCCATTTGGGTTTGCTTGGTGTCAGGAGTCCAGGGGGCCGTCTGCTAAGGATAACCATCACATGCATCAAATACATAAAATTTCCATTAAAGTCCCCCCTGTGTTTCTTTGTTTTATTTCTCTGAGTTTGTCCGCACCTTCGACTGTGTCTCATCCTTCCCTCTGGTCTGCTTTAGAGTCCTCGCGTTCGTGACAGGATGATTCAGTTGGAACACATCACACCTTTTTGTCTTGTATGTTTGGTATATGGAAAAGGAATTTTTAAAAAAAGTCATGTAAAAGCCATAAAACAACTGCAACTTCAAGAATCTAACAGAGAAAACTTAAACAGCTACAAATGGCTCAAAAAGGTTGAAATAATTGATTCCCATTGACTGTGTGACAGAATGTATTTTGTCTTAGTATGTTGCACCTAACCCTGTTGCACTGATTGAATCCTGCTGTTCAAACCATAGATTGTATATAAATGGATAGACCTTTTGTGACGTCACCCATAGAGTTCCCAACCACCGTTCTGAAGACTTCAGCGAGTCCAGCAGGACATCTCCACATTGAATATTGGAAACTGGATGTAAATGTGATTGGTCCCACCCGTCACGTGACCGCATCACGGGGACAGAGGAGGCACTGTGATAGGACGATTTATGCAAAACTTTAACTCGTAATATAAAATCAACAGATGATTTATGTGAAAATCAGAGTCTGGTGAAGCCAACACGGTTATAGAAACTAGTGATAGAGACCAAAATATGTGCTGAAACCGGGCGCTTTATATGTTTATTTGCACTCTGAAAATCGGCATTTTTTAATGGGTTCCAGTGAGACCTGGGCTCTTTTTGAAACCTGCATCATCGCCCCCTGCTGGAATCTCTCTGGAATTACAGCTTTTTTGCATTACCGCATTATCTTCATGTTTTATGAGCGGAGGTTGGCGCCTGGTTTAAACCAGCACATCCATCCATCCATCCATCCATCTTCAGCCGCTTATCCGGGGCCGGGTCGCGGGGGCAGCAGTCTCAGCAGGGATGCCCAGACTTCCCTGTCCCCAGACACTTCCTCCAGCTCTTCCGGGAGGATCCCAAGGCGTTCCCAGGCCAGCCGAGAGACATAGTCTCTCCAGCGTGTCCTGGGTCTTCCCCGGGGTCTCCTCCCGGTGGGACATGCCCGGAAAACCTCCCCAGGGAGGCGTCCAGGAGGCATCCTGAACAGATGCCCGAGCCACCTCAGCTGGCCCCTCTCGATGTGGAGGAGAAGCGGCTCTACTCTGAGCTCCTCCCTGGTGACTGAGCTCCTCACCCTATCTCTAAGGGAGCGCCCAGCCACCCTACGGAGGAAGCTCATTTCGGCCGCTTGTATCCGGGATCTTGTCCTTTCGGTCATGACCCAAAGTTCATGACCATAGGTGAGGGTGGGAACGTAGATTGACCGGTAAATCGAGAGCTTCGCCTTTCGGCTCAGCTCCCTCTTCACCACAACGGACCGATACAACGACTGCATCACTGCAGATGCTGCACCGATCCGCCTGTCAATCTCACGCTCCATCCGTCCCCCACTCGTGAACAAGACCCCAAGATACTTAAACTCCTCCACCTGGGCTAGGGTCTCTCCACCTACCTGGAGAGGGCAAGCCACCTTGTTCCGGTCGAGGACCATGGCCTCGGATTTGGAGGTGCTGATCCTCATTCCTGTCGATTCACACTCGGCTGCGAACCGCCCCAGTGCATGCTGTAGGTCCTGGTTCGATGAAGCCAACAGGACAACATCATCTGCAAAAAGCAGAGATGAAATCCTGTGGTCCCCGAACCGGACCCCCTCCGGCCCCTGGCTGCACCTAGAAATTCTGTCCATAAAAATGATGAACAAAACCGGTGACAAAGGGCAGCCCTGCCGGAGTCCAACATGCACCGGGAACAGGTCCGACTTACTGCCGGCAATGCGGACCAGACTCCTACTCCGGTCATACAAAGACCGGACGGCCCTTAACAAGGGGCCCCGGACTCCGTATTCCCGGAGCACCCCCCACAAGACACCACGAGGGACGCGGTCGAATGCCTTCTCCAAATCCACAAAACACATGTGGACTGGTTGGGCAAACTCCCACGAACCCTCGAGCACCCTATGGAGGGTATAGAGCTGGTCCACTGTTCCACGACCAGGACGAAAACCGCATTGTTCCTCCTGAATCCGAGGTTCGACTATCGGTCGGATCCTCCTCTCCAGTACCCTGGAATAGACTTTCCCGGGGAGGCTGAGGAGTGTGATCCCCCTATAGTTGGAGCACACCCTCCGGTCCCCCTTTTTAAACAGGGGGACCACCACCCCGGTCTGCCAATCCAGAGGCACCGTCCCCGACCGCCACGCGATGTTGCAGAGACGTGTCAACCAAGACAGTCCCTGCACATCCAGAGACTTGAGGTACTCAGGGCGAATCTCATCCACCCCCGGTGCCTTGCCACCGAGGAGCTTACCAACCACCTCGGTGACTTCAGCTTGGGTGATGGACGAGTCCACCTCTGAGACCTCAGCCTCTGCTTCCTCCACGGAAGACGTGGCGACGGGATTGAGGAGGTCCTCGAAGTATTCCTTCCACCGTCCTGTGATATCCCCAGTTGAGGTCAGCAACTCCCCACCTTCACTGTAAACAGTGTTGGTGGAGACCTGCTTTCCCCTCCTGAGGCGCCGGACGGTTTGCCAGAATTTCTTCGAGGCTGACCGATAGTCCTCCTCCATGGCCTCCCCGAACTCCTCCCAGACCCGAGTTTTTGCCTCCACAACTGCTCGGGCTGCAGTTCGCTTGGCCTGCCGGTACCCGTCAGCTGCTTCGGGAGTCCCATGAGCCAGCAAGGCTCGATAGGACTCCTTCTTCAGCTTGACGGCAGCCCTTACTTCCGGTGTCCACCACCGGGTTCGGGGGTTGCCGCCACGACAGGCACCGGAGACCTTACGACCACAGCTCCGAGCAGCTGCTTCGACAATGGAGGTGGAGAACATGGTCCACTCGGACTCAATGTCTCCAACCTCCCTCGGGACATGAGAGAAGCTCTCCCGGAGGTGGGAGTTGAAAACCCTGCTGACAGAGGGTTCCACCAGACGTTCCCAACAGACCCTCACAATACGTTTGGGTCTGCCAAGTCTGTCCGGTTTTCTCCTCCGCCAGCGAATCCAACTCACCACCAGGTGGTGATCGGTCGACAGCTCTGCTCCTCTCTTCGCCCGAGTGTCCAAAACACGCGGCCGAAGGTCAGATGACACGACAACAAAGTCGATCATCGACCTCCGCCCGAGGGTGTCCTGGTGCCAAGTGCACTTATGGACACCCCTGTGCTCGAACATGGTGTTCGTTATGGACAAACTGTGACTAGCACAGAAGTCCAATAACAGAACACCACTCGGGTTCAGATCAGAGAGGCCATGCGATCCAATCACCCCCTTCCAGGTCTCACTGTCGCTGCCCACGTGGGCATTGAAGTCCCCCAGTAGAACAATGGAGTCTCCAGTCGGAGCACTGTCCAGCACCCCTCCCAGGGACTCCAAGAAGGCCGGGTACTCTGCACTGCTGTTCGGCCCATAAGCTGAAACAACAGTGAGGCACCTATCCCCGACCCGAAGGCGCAGGGATGCGACCCTCTCGTTCACTGGGGTGAACTCCAACACATGGCGGCTGAGCTGCGGGGCTATAAGCAAACCCACACCAGCCCGCCGCCTCTCACCGCGGGCAACGCCAGAGAAGTGGAGAGTCCAGCCCTTCTCGAGAGGTTGGGTTCCAGAGCCCAGGCTATGTGTGGAGGTGAGCCCGACTATATCTAGCCGGTATCTCTCAACCTCCCTTACAAGCTCGGGCTCCTTCCCCCCCAACGAGGTGACATTCCATGTCCCTAGAGCTAGTCTCTGTGTCTGAGGATCAGGTCGCCGGGCACCCTGCCATCGGCTGCCACCCAATCCACATTGCACCCAGCCCCTACGATTCCCTCGGCGGGTGGTGGGTCCACCGGAGGGTCGGCCCACGTCGCCCCTTCGGGCTGAGCCCGGCCGGGCCCCGTGGGCAAAGGCCCGGCCACCAGGCGCTCGCTTGCGAGCCCCAACCCCAGGCCTGGCTCCAGGGTGGGGCCCCGGCTGCGCCATACCGGGCGACGTCACGGGCCTCGATTGTAATATATTCATAAGGGCTATTGACCTGCCCTTGGTCTGGCCCATCACCCAGGACCTGTTTGTCATGGGAGACCCTGCCAGGGGCATAAAGCCCCGGACAACATAGCTCCTGGGATCACGTGGGCACTCAAACTCCCCCACCACTTTAAGGTGGCAGGTCAGGGGGGAGTTAAACCAGCACAATAGGTTAAAAACCTGGGTGTGATTTTCTAGTCTGAGCTGAATTTGATTCCACAAAATGGAAATAAAGCTAAGATTGATTATTATCATCTTAAGAATATAGTCAGAGTCCGCCCATATCTCTCTCAAGACAGTAGAGGTGCTAATGCAGCTTTTTTCCTCGGTTCTCAATTATCAGAAGACCGAAGGGATTATCTTGATTCACCAAGAACTCAGGAGGGACGATTTTTATGGTTATTAAAAGCTTACCAAATGATAAAGCTCCTGGCCCTGATGGCTCCATGGCAAAATTCTTTAAATGCTTTGTGACAGAGTTGACTCCTCCATTGCATGATATGTACATGGAAGCATTTGTCAGAAGGGAATTGCCTCAAACTTTGGCTCAAGCTTTGATTACACTAGTCAAGTCAAGTCAGCTTTATTTATAGAGCACATTTAAAGACGGCTTAGCCGCGCCAAAGTGCTTCACATAGTGCAATCGGTAAAAATAGACATAAGAAGTACATAAAAGTCAAAATTCATAAAAACACTCAATAAGACACATCTTAATTAAAGACAAAACAAACTAAAAACACAGTAAGGCCTAATTGAAGGCCAGCGAGAAGAGATATGTCTTCAGCTGGGATTTAAAAATTCCTACGGACTCGGCTGCTCGGATGTGGGGGGGAAGGGAGTTCCAGAGTCGAGGGGCCGCTACAGAAAAGGCTCTGTCCCCCCTGGTCTTGACCGATAAGTTTCCTTTACATATTGTGCAAGTTATCTCAATAAAGTACTGTATCCATGTGATCTAAAAGGCTCTGCATATTAAATAGACTTCACTTATATAGTATGTTTTACTGCTTCAGTTGGTAACATTTACACTTCAATGGACCAGAGAAATGATGACTGAACCATCAACTTTAAGAATGATCAACAGGCCACTCTGCTATCGCTGTGTGCCCACTCTGTCACGAGCACATTCACAAGGTCATTCTTGACATTCCTGTAAATGAATAAATACATTAATAAATATATTACAAAAAACACCCTAAACTGATTTTTAGTGATAAATTTCCAAAGTGGTCACAGACCAATCAACCACATCCTCAAATCTCTGAGTAGAACCTGACTGATAACTATCCAGCTTCCATCCTTTGAACTCTTTGAATTATCTTTCAATTATGGCAACTTTTCTATTGGATGCCATCCCAACTAGACCATTAAGACATTTCCCCCCTGACTAGCACATCAATATTAGATCAGATCAACCTATCTTCATTAACAGGCTATATTCCACAGGTCTTAAAGATTGCTGTTAAAATCCCACCCTTTGATCCAGGTGTTCTAACAAGTTACAGACCAATATCCAATCTTCCATTTATTTCTAAAATCCTAGAGAAAGTTGTTGCAAGTCAGCTTTGGTGGGGCAATGTGTTGTACTGGGTCGATTGCACACGACCCAGTACAACACATTGCCCCACCAAGTATTTTAGCAGAAACGTCACTGGTGTGTCTCTACCTACTTATTGTCTGCTATTACAGGAAACGGACACAAAAGTAGTCTGTCACTCCGTTCAACAACCAGATGCGCCATTTCCACTAGAATATATCCTGCTGCACTGCAGCTTAAAGGGTGCACTTGCCAGATTACCAGACTGGCTTTATTTGAACATGTTGGCGGGGTGATGAAATAATAATGTGTTTGTGACGTGTTTTTTTTTTTTTTTATGATGCTGCAAATAAGAGTTTTACGGTTTTAACAAGCATTTTCTGCAGAGAAGGAGGTTTGGGCTGCTTTCTATTGAGTTATGCTGGTTTTACACCGTGTCTGTGCTGGAAACACAATGACAAATTGGGCAACATTGTGCAGCGCACTGCAGACGCACCGGAGGCAGATCTGACTCACAGCAGGGGACTTCACCGGTGCCGAGCTGTGTATCTGCTCGTTCATTGACAGTCGTTCAACTGGACTGTTAGTGGCACTGCCTGTATACAGCTGTGAGGGAGAGAGGCCCATCTCACAATTAAAAACAATCAAAAATGAACTGAGGACAACTTTGGGTCTTAAAGCTCGTGTCCGGAGTTTCCGTTCGTTTCCAACGTATGTATCATTTTTCAACAGAGCTTAAATGTGTCAGTCTGGTTCGATAGTACAATATAATATTAGCATAAAGCAATATAAAAATTCATTCATGAGCCCCGCCTTCGTCTCATAGACCCCCATGTTATCCGAAAAAGCGCCGGTCAGCGTCAGCCAATAGACTTCAATCTTCCGCATTCTCGTGCTGTCAATCAAAGTGTGCATGCAGCCAGAGAGCACACGCACTCGCCCAGGCAGAGTAAGCTCCGCAGCAGCCGGCCCGCTTACCTCGGATATATCCATGGTCTGCTGAACATCCACCATAAACAGCTAAACATGGAGGATGCTGTAGGACTCGGAGGCTTTCATTTTCACCCGAGAGATAACTCGCGTGCACAATTAAAGGGGCGTGGCTTGGTCGCTCATGAAAGCAGAGGGAGGGCGGAACCTCGAGATGTTGGATTAAAAAAAACCTCTCTCTTTCAAAACTCCGGACACGAGCTTTAAGATACGTTCTGTCATTAATGGCCATGGAGTCCGAGCTGGTGAGGGAGCTGGACTGAGGATGTGATTTGATACTTCACAAAGAAAAAGACCAGGAAGAAGAACTTCAAAACGCAAGAGCCACTGTGCCTTCTGTGGAGTGAGTAGGCCACGAGCTGTTGTGATACAGGTAATGAATGTGTTTTGCTTATTTGATATGCTTTCTGCCGAAGATGTATTTTACATCATTGTGGCGTGATGCTGAGAGTTACAGTGCTGTATATGTTTGTTTGTTTTTTTGTAGTATATGAAGTTGTCCAGCTAACTTGGTGATGTTGTAATGCACCCTGCACTCATTTGTGTTGTGTTAGGGCATAGTTATATCTTCAGTCCGTGACATTTGAGAAGTGCTGGTGTGCGTTGTGCTTGGATGAACACTTTATTGTCATAATATTTTTGCCATGCACTGGGTTATGATTTATTTCACATATTTTGTGATTTATCGGTTAGATAGCAGTACTTGGTTTTCCATAAAAGATAAAAGGCTAGTCAGACCACATATCTGACATATATATATTGTTAGGGATATAGGCCTTTCCTGAGAGAAGTACACCAAGGTTATAAGATGCTCTGCTAAAGTGTAAACATACCCACACGTTCCGGAGAAACCAACACACACTCACTAGTGTTCCAAAACATACTGGATAAGGATGTCAGCTCTTGGTTGACAGCTGACAGCAACACCAAATTGTCCAATTGCGAACAAAGTCCAGCCTATCTGTCGGGGCAGGCCCAGCCCAGAAGAACATGCAATAAAAACTCAGTTTCATCAACAATCAGGATCCTTTCGGGGTGAAATACTTTGTATCTTTCCCTGTAAGGTCCAGCACTGAGCATTACATCTGGCTATACTTAAGGAATACTCCAAGCAACACGCTCGTGCCCTTTCAGCAGGACACCGAATTCAAAGCTTTAAAACAGTAGCCAATCACTTTTGTGATTGTCCACAGCTCGGTCACTCACAGCAGAATATAAACAGCGGAACTTCTTCTTCTACGCTTGCAATTTAGAAAAGTAGTCGCTGAAAGGGCACAAGCGTGTTGATTGGTCTGCCGCGGCTTCCGTAGTTCAGGGTGCGCGCGCAGACATGCACCTGAGCTGTACGAGACCGCACTGTTTGGGCTCTTAAAATTTACTAAATGACCTCGTTAAGAATTAATTATGGACGTTACGCGCTCAGAACACTTGGATTACAGCGGACGAGCAGTATGAAGGAAAATGGGAACGTTTTGTGGACTTTATGGATCGTTTTTTCTGTTGGGCTCTGTCAGTCCCTGTTTGTTGACTACGAAAGTCCCCAAACATCTCCAACTGCATTTGAAACATCAAGAAAGTGCTCCAGAGTGTTTCTCAGCATGAGGGTGAGTAGAAAATGAGGCCAAATCGTTTTTTGGGTGGAGTATTCCTTTAAATAAATGGTAATAATCTGAAGTCAGTCATTTTGGCATTCTTTATACCAAGCATAGAATAAAAGAACCGGGTGGAGTCACCCGGACAGAAGTCCTGGGCTCCAACAATACATACATATATATATATATATATATATATATATATATATATATATATATATATATATATATATATATATATATATATATATATATATATATATTTATTTATTTATTTATTTATTTATTTATTTATTTATTTATTTATTCAGTGCCCAGGGGCCTCTGGAATTATTTATCTGGACCTGGCTGCTGGTTTTCTCTGACTCAACTTGATTCGGGTTATGTTAACTCATTTCACCCCATGACAGCACTTTAGGAATTCAACTTCAGTAACAATAGAGACCTAATTAGCCTGGACTCGAGTGACAGTAAGTGCAAATTGTGACAGCGAGTGGCAACTTGCCTCGGCACGTCCGACTGTCTCATAACTGCTGCAGATCTGCGGTTTTCAGATCCGCTACGGCAACTGCCACGGATTTTATACATCTAACAGGGATTTTAGCGACTTGCCATGGCAACTTTACAGCTTACATTGACTGCAGAGCTGTTACACGATCGTTTCCTCATAGGAAACAGCATGATGTTGACAGTACATTAAACACAAAATCCCACTGGACCCAATAAGAAAAAGAAGACGAAACATGACTTTATAGAAAAATAATAGAGTAAGATTTTCTGTCTTCTAGTTTTATAGATGAGAGATTTGTTATTATTAGAGGAGCCATTTCCACTGAATGACTTGAGCAGCGATAGGAGAGTGGCCTGTTGGTCAGTCTCAAGGTTGATGGGTCAGTCATCATTTCTCTGGTCCATGTAAAGTGTGAATGTTATGAACTGAAGCAGTAAAACATACAATATAAGTGAAGTCTATTCAATACACAGAGCCTTTTAGATCATGTGGATACAGTAGTTTATTGAGATAGCTTGCATACACATTTACAGAAACTTAGCAGTCTGGCAATGTGTTAAATGTTGTGTATGTTGTGAATGTGATTTCAACAATGACTTTCAGTTGAAAGGACATCTGAAACAAAAGGACATGCATGCAATTTAATAAAAATAAAAAGGGGGAAAAAATCCAATGAAGTATTTTTTGAGGACATAATCCTTCCAGATTTAACTGTAACTTACTGATTAATGACTGCTGCCAAGGCAATTTTTTACAAGTACAACAGTCACAACAAGCTTTTCATGTTAGACATAACTGAGCCATGTTTTCTGATCGATCAACATGGCTGACTGAACAACAGCCAATTCAAATCTGTGGTGCTAATCAAACTTTTTTTCAGCATCGAGCAAAATAGCTCAAATTGGGGACTCCAGATCAGAAACTGCCCACATAATATTAATAAACCTTCTAATATTGTCTTCTGTTCTGTTTCTGAATGGACCCCACTAAAGAGGTGATCACTCTGTTCAACCGGTTTGCTAAAATCTTTGACAAAATCTTTGCATCCTGAGAAATGGGTCTATAGTTATCTTTTTTCCGAACTAGTGAAAAAAACACAATATCTCCTTCCATTGCTATGCAGACACATCCAGCTGTACCTCCTCTTTAAGGCCGACGACCCTGCTGCTCTCCAGCCTCTGCAAAACTGCATGTCGGACATTAAGGCTTGGATGACAGCTAACGTTCTCAACCTTAACGAGGAGAAGACAGAGGTCATGGTGTTTGGCAAAACCCCTCCAGCACTTCACACCAACACCCTGGGTTCTCTTGCCGGTAACTCCAAGTCAGCTGTTAGGAATCTGGGTGTGGTTTTAGACAAGTCGTTGTTTGAGCAGCATATTAGTGCAGTTGTTAAAAGAAGCTTTTTCAATCTGAGGACCTTGGCAAAGATCAAAGCGTACCTTCCCCAGGCAGGGTTAGAGCAGGCCATGCACGCCTTTGTCACATCCCACCTGGATTACTGCAATAGTCTTTTGTCGTGGAATTTTATTTTAAAAAGTATCCTAGGCCAGTCACGGTGCAAAAAACCCCACCAACATATATTCCAGAAAAAACGTAAAATCCTCAAGTATATCCACTCTTGGTTCTTGAAGTCTTCCATCGTAGTTCTCCTCAGAAAAATCAGGCAGAGTCAGAGTCAGAATGCAGAAGGAGGACTTTATTCCCAAAAACACCTCCTGGCAGCCAGGTTGACCAAAAGAACTGACGCGCCGATCGCTCTCCGCTCCATCTATTTATACTATTTCTTGGGGGTTCGTTGCTGCTTAATTAATTCTCCTTCAAGACACAATTGTTCCCCCCTCCCTACAAAGGTCATGGTCCGTGACCCCTTGGGAGGCCCACTCAGCCTCCATCAAGTCTCCTTCAAGTCTTCCCAAATGCCAGGTGTTGTGCAACAAATCATGGTGTTACATTTCTTGTCCAATGAGCCTCATTTACACCAGAGGGAGACAGAGAGACAATTGACCTGTGGTCTTAAAGGTGGAATACAACATTTTCTCGAAAAGACGAAGCCCCACGTCTGTTACTCACTTTTTGAACAACGCGCATGCGCCAGACCATCCGCCCGGCTCTCCTGCTTCTCCCAGAAAACGCGGAAGTGTACGAGCGCGATCTCCTCTCCTCCGGTGTGCACGGCTCTGTACAGTTTCTGCGATCCGCCTCGCTCATAAATAAAGCTTTTTTTTTCCGAAACAGATACAGTTTCATTATGTTAGACTCGCTATCGGTAAGTACGAGCTCAGAAGCTCACCGGCTACATAAACACTCTGAGTGCGCATGCGCAAAAGGGAGAAGCTGATTGGGCGCAAGCACGGAGAACCGCCTTACGAAAGCAGCTCGTCAGAATGATTGACAAACAGACCCACCAATTATTTAGGTGATCCACCCGGAAATCAAAATGTTGTATTACACCTTTAACTTTAGAAAAAAACAAACTGTCCAGCTGCCAAGAGGCTGCCGTAAAAATGAAAAATGGCAGGCTGGCGAACAGATAAAGGATACATGTCTTTTCTACACCTGTGTCTACTAGCATACTATAACTAACAGAGACATGCATTACATGAACAATAGTAAATAACATAATATAATAAGCATGATGTAAAGAATATTATAAAATTATTCTACACTTTACACTGGTTAGTCCAGAACTCGGCCGTTCGACTCCTCTCCTGCACCAAAAAACACACTCACATCACCCCGGTTCTCTCGTCGCTCCACTGGCTCCCCATCCGCTACCGCATTGATTTTAAAATCCGCCTAACAGTTTTTAAATCTCTTCACCACCTTGCCCCACCGTACCTGGCTGATCTTCTCCACCCCTTCACCCCGTCCAAAGCGTTACGGTCGGCTGACCAACGCCTTCTTGTTGTCCCGAGGTCGAGGTTGAAGACCAGGGGGGACAGAGCCTTTTCTGTAGCGGCCCCTCGACTCTGGAACTCCCTTCCCCCCCACATCCGAGCAGCCGAGTCCGTAGGAATTTTTAAATCCCAGCTGAAGACATATCTCTTCTCGCTGGCCTTCAATTAGGCCTTACTGTGTTTTTAGTTTGTTTTGTCTTTGATTAAGATGTGTCTTATTGAGTGTTTTTATGAATTTTGACTTTTATGTACTTCTTATGTCTATTTTTACCGATTGCACTATGTGAAGCACTTTGGCGCGGCTAAGCCGTCTTTAAATGTGCTCTATAAATAAAGCTGACTTGACTTGACTAGTGTAATCAAAGCTTGAGCCAAAGTTTGAGGCAATTCCCTTCTGACAAATGCTTCCATGTACATATCATGCAATGGAGGAGTCAACTCTGTCACAAAGCATTTAAAGAATTTTGCCATGTAGCCATCAGGGCCAGGAGCTTTATACATTTGGTAAGCTTTTCATAACCATAAAAATCATCCCTCCTGAGTTCTTGGTGAATCAATATAATCCCTTTGGTCTAATTGAGAACTAAGGACAAAAGCTGCATTAGTACCTCTGTACTGGCCTGAGAGAGACATGGGCGGACTCTGACTATATTCTCAAGATGATAACAACCAATCTTAGCTATATTTTTAATATGTTGAATAAAATTCTGCTCAGACTAGAAAACCACGCCCAGGTTTTTAACCTATTGTGCTGGTTTAAACAGCAGGATTCAATCAGTGCAACAGGGCCAGGTGCAATACATTTCAGCAAAATACATTCTGTCACACAGTCAATGAGAATAAATTATTTCAACCTTTTTGAGCCATTTGTAGCTGTTTAAGTTTTCTCTGTTAGATTATTGGGGTTGCATTTGTTTTATGGCTTTTACATGACTTTTTTTTTTAATTCCTTTTCCATATATACCAAACATACAAGACAAAAAGGTGTGATGTGTTCCAACTGAATCATCCTGTCACGAAGGCGAGGACTCGAAAGCATTGCGAAAGGCTGAAACGCAGTCGAAGGTGCAGGCAAAGTCAGATAAACAAGACAAAGAAACACAGGGGGGACACACAGAGACCGTGTGATGATGGCATGAAGCAGCACCATCCGGCGAAGGTGGAGACAAGTACCCATCACTGCTATCTCCAGATCTTCACCTCCATTCAACGGAGAAGTTACACCGCACCTATGAAATAAGCTGACACTATTATTATTTTGTCATCAGAGACATAAATAAAAAATATAGAAACAAGTATTGTAATTACCGTTTCGGTTGCAGGGTGAGCATCGCTTCTTGAGCCAACAGTACCAAGCCAGTGCAACTGCTGGTTTAAAAGACTCAAATTTAGATAAATTCTTCTATCATATAAATGAATACACAGACAGACACACACTAAAACGAAGTGAATTCCATCAGAAAACACCGATCTCACCTGACTTTATTTGAAAGAATGATCAGACGACCAGCGATGCAAGAAGAGAGACGGAGAGCAAAGCAGAACAAGCAGGATTAGCAGCAAAAAGCCAGACAAGCAGTTCTTCACATGAAGCTTAAAGAGTGGACAGATTTGTCATGGACGACTTCATCAGGCTCTCTGGTACAGAAGAATATGCAGAATATTTACACAAACCTATGATGACCAGAATCACCACGATAGCTACTGGGATCAGGTAACCTGGAACAGCGAGAGGAAATGTCAATCACTGATCAATAAAAACAATAAGCTGCACTGTGTAAAGTGGATTTCTGCGGTCACTTACCACTGGACACCTCAGCACTGGACAGCTCACACATGCTGCCGAAGTCTGTTAGAGAAAAGAAAAAAAATGTTACCAAGTGGTTTTTACATTGAATAGATACTGCCATAGGTTATTTATAATAAGATACTAAAGTACATAACATGACTACCCCGACAAAAAAGTTTTTAGAACCAAGATGTTTATGAAATATGCAATTTCTTTCCTGTGCAGTGTGAGCAACTGTGAGGAAGAGAAGGTAGCGATAGTTACCGGAAACTAGCTCTGTTTCAATGTAATGACCACTCCCTTCGAATTCACACTGGGACTCCGTGAGGGGTGACACAAATGCGCGGCCGTTGCACTGACAGACACCACCGGGTGGTGGAGGGCTGGAGCACTTCGGGGCGTTGTACACGGGGATGAAGCTGTTGTTGCAATAAACTCGAGTGGCATTCTCAGCATTTGCAGAATATATCTGTGGCTTTTGACCTGTAACATCACACAGTATGTTAGATGTCACTCTTTTGAATTAAATCAGTCAAATATTGCCACCATGAGATTAAACATCTAACAAGATGCAACAGAAAAGAACAAAGTTAAGTTCAGGAGAAAATTATGTGGGACACTGATTTACATTTGAAGTTTGTGAAGTGCCACAAACCTACCAGCCATGTTGGAGATCAGAGCTGATGAAGCTTGTGATATGTAGATCAGAGCCTGTCACACACACACACACACACACACACACACACACACACACACACACACACACACACACACACACAGACACATACTCTTGAGTGATGAAGGGTGCACGTAATGGCGGCCACTGCGACCTCAAACTACGCTTAAAGCTATAAAAAAGCAGAAACCAATACTCTGAGAAGCTGAAGTCTTCAATTCTTTGAATTAACTCATATGAATAATCAAAATCCATCACGACACACCTCACTCTCCTCCCTTCATTTTGAAGCTCACATAAATGGCTTTACAACCTCTTGATGACAACAAATACCATATTATTCATGACTAACAAACACAAACTACAAAGTATATTTCAAAAGAATGAATTTTGAGGAGCTTACCAGAACACACTTGAACTTAAAGCAGCTTCTGTGGTGAAAAGCCATTTCCTTTGACCCAGCTGAGAACCGCCAATACGTGACTTAAGTGTTTACTTACAAAGGAGGAAGTAGGAGGCAATCACCTATGAGAACAGTTGTTGGTTTTACACAAATGATGTAAGTGACTGAAGATTATTTAATGAGGCAAAAAGAGGAGCTGATCAGAGTTAGTAAAACCTCACACCACACTTCCGTGAATCGCTGTCATCACGGAAGTGATCATTATTTCAAACTGGTGGGGCGTAGACATACGTATACGTAGAAACCTTGCGACGCTGACGATCGAGAGGTGTGCCTAAAGTGCCGTCATCTTACCATGGAGGTGGAGAGCAGCAGGAGTGCATGTGCATCTACGGAGGTCAGTGGTTTTCTTTCATCTTGAAGTGGAATTATTCACTGAATTTTCCGCCGATTTCCAAACGGTTTGATTTGTTAAAAATGTCACATGTGTGGCTATGAAACAGGATGATTGGATGTTTTAAAAACAAAATTGAATACAATATAACTGGAAAAGATGCTGGATTTTTTGTGCCTCTTATGGATTTTATAAATAAACCAGATACTGCAGAATCACTTTCACGGGCAAAGAGTTTATAAAGAATAACATGGAGAGAGCTGGTTGTTAAATAGTGAAATAAACCCAGACAGGACTGATTGAATCCCTTCACTCTGCCTCCATGAATGTGCCTCCACAAATTGCTTAGTCCTGCTAATCATGTTTTGTAACAAACCATGAAAATTATCGCTCTAAAAGCTGACAATAAATCATCACATCATTCATTCTGATACATTTTGAGCTTTAAGATATTTTACTTTCTCTGTTTTAGATTTTTTTGGGGTTAAAATAGTAAAGATCGCAGCTTTTATTTTTCCCAAAGGTTGCTGACTTCAGTGGATGCTAAACCTGACCAAAAGGAGATGCTGTTTTGTTTACCTTTAAAACTTGAAATTCAATAAAAGTATTGGGGGAAAAAAACGAAAGAAGGCAGAGCTGAATGAGACCCTTTGTCAACCACATCCCCACTGAAGTTTTACACTGACGTAACAAGTTTCTCCAGCAGTCTGCTCGCTGTCTCTGATATCATCACTATCAGCTTTTAACTCACTGCTCAGCTATTTTTCTCACGTCACACATCTGTACGCATGTATCAAGCAGCATGGAAACATCAGCATTTACATAAAGCTTACCTGGTGAATTTGGCGTGGTTGTTGCAGTTCTTTGGGCTGCATAAGGCTGCAGCTCATCCTGCTCCAGAACACAGACACAGTCTGGGTCAGACACAAGAAAACACACAGGTCCCTGAATTAGGAGGCGAAATATCGCAGTTCCACTGTGCAGATGCTGGAAAGATAGCTTTTGATTTGCGTGCATCTTATAAGTTATTCAGAAATGGGTAATAGGGCAAAGAAACTCATTAATAGGCTGAACTCACCTCTGTCTGTGGTCCGTGGCAGTGGAGCGTCGCTGTCTGATGAAAGACTGTGATTTGTGGTTCTCCGTCGTTTTCTCGAGATGACGAGAAAAAATAACTCGAGATCTCGAGAAAACCACTGAAATTAACTCATTATCACGGGAAAATGGAACAAATGAAAAAGTGTTCAACCACGTCCTTTTAAGGCTTCCGTAGAAAACTGATCGATTTCTGATCACTTTTATGGTGAAACACACTCAATGTGCTGTGAAAGTGAGGTCCACTCTGGCAAGATGGCCGCCACACAGGCGCGTCGCCTCCAATCCACAGCAGCGTGACTGAGGCGTCAATGTATGTCTGTGAATCAGACCATGTTGAAGTGATTTACACTGCACTTCCTGTTTCATGGTGAAACATCGAACTCTGTGGCGTGGCCATGTACACAACCTCTGGCTTTTGCAGAAGATTTCCATAGCTTTTTCTTTCCAACCCATCTTCCATCAACATGATGAATTTGAGGCCATTTTGAGTTACACCCGAGGAGGAGTTTGCTCCAGAAAATTTAAATTTGGGCCAAAATTGGCAAAAAAGTTGACTTTGAGTCCTTGAGACTTTTTTTGTGCATCTTGGGCTGATACATATGTGTCCTGATTTTCGTAGCTGTAGGTGAAACGTGATGACAGGACTGGATTTTCTTAGCTTTGCAGGTGGCTCTGTAGAGCCATTTTGCTGCTCACGTGTGTATCACCCCCAAAACACTTAAAGCTTGTGTACGCAGTTTTGAAAGAAAGAGGTTTTTCCAACATCTTGAGGTTCTGGTCTCCCTCTGCTTTCATGAGGGACCAAGCCACGCCCCTTTAGTCGTGCACGCACATTATCTGTTGAGTGAAAATAAGTGCTTCTGAGTCCTATCTTACATGTTTAGCTGTTTACGGTGGATGTTCAGCAGACAGTGGATATATCCGAGGTAAGCGCGGCGGCCGCTGCCTAGTAGTGGTGGGCGGATCTATCCAAATATCGATAGTATCGATACCAAAGTTAGTATTGGTATCGATCGATGCCAGCACGTTGAGATCGATTTTTTTTTTTTTTTTTTCTGCTCTGGCAGAGTTAGCGCAGCCTCTCTGTCGGACCTTAGCTCACTTCAGTGCTCAGACGCTCGTTCACGCGCTCTGCGCCGCTCCCTTCCTCACTCCGCTCTTCACTGCCATGTCAGAGGCAGCTAGAGAGAGAGAGAGAGAGAGAGAGAGAGAGAGAGAGAGAGAGAGAGAGAGAGAGGAAAAGCAATGGTGGACGGATAAAGATGCGCTGTGTGGACTTATTTCACAGCTTCAGACAAAGACACTGCATCATGTGTGCATGAAGGTAATTCGCTGCTGCGGTAACACCACTAATCTGCACAGACTTTTAAAAGCAGCGTAAACGGACCAGACCCCGACACAGACAGAGGTCTCTGACTGAGGCTTTCAACAGAAGCCTCCAGAATATCCGGGGAGCTGTTTTAGAGAAGCCGAGTTAAGATTTTGGTATTTCCAGCATAATTTGATGTTGCTTTTCAATTGGTGGTCAAAGATGTCATTTTAGCAGTGATTAAAGTATTTTCATATATTTAGTCAATTGAAATAAATCCTGATTGTGTTAATGGAACTAAAAAAATATAATATATATCAAAGGTGGTGGTGAATGACAGCCAGCTATAGTTTACAGTATATAATGACTGGAATTGTTCAATGTGGTTCAGCATATGACTCTGAAGATGCTGTGTCTTGACACAGCTTTTGTGTTTTTAAAGTTTTGTTTATCGTGTTATTGCTGTGCATTTTCAGGTATTTTTTTTTTAATGTATTTATTTACTGTAGTATAACTGCTCACGATATCCAGGGGCAAAAAGGGACCTCAGGGCATAAGCTCATTGACAAAAGAGCAAAGAGCCAATAGTATTTTGCACCTTATTTGCACTAATGACTTTTTTTTCATAAATACGTGTGGGTAATGGTACGTTTTGTTGTACTGCTTATACTATTTTTTTTAATTATATTTTCAGCATTGACATTTTCTGTGTGTGAAAAAGGCAAAAGGAATAATTTTTATTGAAATGTTGACATTGTTGTAGTAATCTTGTGTTTTTTGATAAAAACTGTTCTTTTATTTGGTTAAAATCTTGGTCCCGTGTTTTATTTTCCAGGTGAGGTGATTACAAATAGCGCTCCTCTTTCTCTCTCAGCTCACTCAGGCTCAATGTGCAGCTCTCCTTCTCCTCCTGCTGATCAGACAGACAGACTGGTTCATTAATGGCAAATTTATAGATGAGGAACAGGAGCAGGAACTGTTAGGAGCTACTTCAGAGCGTCAGACAGCGAAACTGCTACCTGTGATGTATGTAAAATAAAAATAAAAACTTAAAAAATGTTTTTTAAAATCCTAATAAAAAAAGTATCGGTATCGGTTTTGGTATCGGCGATATTGGCCCAGTATTTACTTGGTATCGGATCGATACCAAAATTCGGAGTATCGCACACCTCTACTGCGTAGCTAACTTACCTCTGCCTGGGCGAGTGCGCGTGCTCTCTGGCCGCTTCACAAGTTGATTGACAGCATGACAAGGCGGAAACTCGAAATCTATTGGCTGACGCTGACCGGCGCTTTTTTGGATAACATGGGGGTCTATGAGACGAAGGCAGGGCTCATAAATACATTTTTATATTGCTTTATGCTAATATTATATTATTGTATCGAACCAGACTGACACATTTAAGCTCTGGTAAAAAAATGATACATACATTGGAAACGAACGGAAACGAACGGACACGAGCTTTAACCACAAGATCTTCACATGTACCAAGTTTCGCAGCGTTTCATGTATGTTAAAAATGCATCGGCAGGCGAAGTAATTGTTGTAAATTCAACATGGTTCTATACACACCCTTGGTGGGTTAATTAGTAGTTACTGGATGTAACTCCAGTTCTACGAGTAAGTGCGTGCCCGCCATCGGGCTTCGCTAGTGGCACCCCCCTTGGCACAGCCAATCAACTGAGACAACAAAAGCTCGACGCACCAATCCCCCGCCGCCCGATGGCGCAGCTCCACGCCCCCCGAGGGTATACCCCGAGCTGGAGGCAGCCATTTTCCCTTCTTCTGAATCAGCCAAGTAAGGGAAGCAGACAGCTGGGCCAGCAGGTAGGCGGGCACGCACTTACTCAACTGGAGTTACATCCAGTAACTACTAATTCTACTTCGTAAGTGCTTAGCCCACCTACGGGCTTCGCTAGTGGCACACACCCAGGCGAAGGCCGTAGGCCGATGAATGTACTCCCAGCTGGCATGCTGACGGGATTGGTGCGTAAGATGGAAGTAAACAAACCATATGTCCAGAACGGTCGCAGAACCCCCGAAGAACGAGGCGGGCATCCATGCGCCGAAGCGCCGCCCGCGACGTGAACAAACATCGCCACAGCGACACACACACGCCGGCCGGGGCAAGCCACAGCGGCAGGCGGGGAACCCTGGTCCGCGACCCACACAGGGAAGCGGCAGCCGGGCTAGAAAATCCAATACAGCAAGCGGCAGAACTCCTGTTCCCGCGAACACCGTCACTGTAACAACATCCGCACACCGTGGCAGAGCCAAGCGGCAGGCGGAGAGAAAACTCTGGCCCGTGACCCCACCCGGGACGCGGCAGCCGAGCAAGAAGACCAACACGGCAAGCGGCAGAACTCCCGTTCCCGCTAAGCACCGGCACAGTCACAACATCAGCAGGCCGCTGCAAAAACCAAGCTGCAGGCGGGAAAGCCCTGGTCCGCGACCCCACTCGGGACGCGGCAGACAGGCCAGAAGGACCAAAACGGTTAAGCGACAGAACTCGTGTTCTCGCTGAAACCGACATGGCCACAGAGTCAGTTCACATATCCAACAGATATGAACGCGGAGGCCCATAAGGCAGCCTGGCAGATGTCACCGCGACACCCCTGCACAGGGCCGCACAGGCAGCCACACGCTGTGTGGAATGAGCATGAATCAATGCCAGCTGCAAGAGATTCTGTGCCCTGCAGGCAGCTGCAATAGCGCCCCCAACCCAGTGGACGAGACACTGAGAGGTCGGGGGGGCCCCACGCCCCCAGGCTCCAAACCCCACAAACAGCTGGTCCGTGGTGTGAAAACCAGCTGTGCGCTGGACATAACGCAGGGCCCTGACCGGACACAGCAACCGCAGCCATGGGTCGTCCTCAGATGAGCCAGGCCGGAAGCAAGCATTCGGATCCGGATCACTCGCGACCGGAAGTCCGAAGTGATCACCTTGAGATTAAAGGCCGGGTTAGGCCAAAGATGCACAAGTCTCCCATCCTGGCTGAACAGCCTGCAGGATGGGCGGACCAACAAGGCGCAGAGATCCCCAACTCTCTTGGTGGATACTAGCGTGAACAAGATGGCGGCCTTGAAGGAGAGAAAGAGGACCTCCGCCTTCTCCAAAGGCTCGAAGAGGGGAGCCCTCCAAGACCATCCAACACAACGTGGAGGTCCCACGGGGAGACCCCATGCCTGGGGGGTGGCCGTAGCCAACACGCCCCACACAGAAACCGCTTCAACAGCAGGTGACTGCGTGTAGAGAAGCGGCCAAAGCCGCCGTAACCCATTGTAATGGCCGATGCAAACACCGCAGTGTGGATGCAGCGCAGCCACCGTCCAGCAGGGCCTGGAGGAACTCCATGGAATTCCAAGGCACCGCCCACCGCGTGGTGGTCCAGGGTGACTCCCCACCCTGCGAGAGACACATCCGTGAACACCTCGACGTGATGCGATACGCAGCCCAGGGGGACTCCGAGCATAGGAGAGCAGGATCCATCCAGAGAAGGAGATCCTGGCGTGCCCGGGGGCGGGATCGAGACCTTTCTGCATCCGTCCCGCTTCCCCAAGCAGCGGAGGCGTGCAAACCACCGTAGCAGCCTGCGCATGTACAGAAGGCCCAACTGTACCACCAGGTGGGCCACGGCCATTAAATCCAGGACGGTCCTGACCAAACAGACCCTGACCAGAGGCATGGTCACTGCAGACCTCAGGGCTGAGAGGAGGGAGGCTCGCCTGTCCGCAGAGAGGCGGGCCGTCATAGAGAGCGAGTCCAGCTCCAAACCCAGATAAGCCATGTGCTGAGCTGGGGTGAGTGCGCTCTTGTCCCGGTTCACCAAGAACCCCAGGAGCTCTCCAGGAGGTGTCTGACCGTCAGCATGCGGAACCTCCTGGTGGCTATGTGAGTGTTTAGGACCCGCTGGTCCAAAGCGGGTCTC
Organism: Salarias fasciatus; assembly: GCF_902148845.1. Classification (NCBI taxonomy): domain Eukaryota; kingdom Metazoa; phylum Chordata; class Actinopteri; order Blenniiformes; family Blenniidae; genus Salarias; species Salarias fasciatus. The sequence continues at coordinate 12,440,632 of NC_043756.1, forward strand.
ATGCCTCCGCTCTTCTTGGAACCAAGAAGAAGGGAGAATAAAAGCCCGAATGCACCTCCTCCGCGTCCAGCTCCGTAACCGCGCCCCGGCGGAGGAGCGAGGACACTCCTGCTTCGAGAGCGGCCGCCCCCACAGGGCATGCGAGCCGCGTACAAAGAACCCCATTGAAGAGAAGCAGGCGACAGGCAAAGTGCAGGGCACAGCCACTTCTCAGCGTCCTGAACAACCAGGGAGAAAGCGGTCCCCAACATAGCACGCCACGTCCGAAGCGGAGCGTGAGTGGCTGTACCACGGCCTGAGGGGACAGTCCACCCGTCCTCCCAGCCTCGGGAGACGGGGGACCCCCGGCGAAAGGGCTGAAGGGGGCGTCCCATGAAAGAGCGTGGGCGGCCGCTTCGGGGCCGCAGACCAGTGCTTTGCTGGGGACAAACCCAGTGGAGGCGGCGTGATCCCGAAGTTCTCGGGCCGCTGACCTTGGTGACGATGCCGGGGCGCTCATCAGCGGGAACCCAAGCTGGCACAGCTCCGCCGCTCTGACGCTTCGCTGTGCTAACACAGGCGGAAGCCGGCGGATAACGCAGCTTGGAGCGTTTATGAATGATGCCAGGGCCGGGGCGCTCATCGGCACAGACCCGGGCTGGATAGCTCCACTGCTCTGACGCTTCACCATGCTGACACAGGCGGAAATCAGCGGAAAAAGCAGTTTGGAGCGTTCGCGAGGTACCGGCGGGACCTCGACGGCGTTTCTCATGCGCATAGCACACGGCGGATGAGCCAGCGGCCTCAGCTCGCTGCTGTGACCCGCGTCCACGGCTGCATCATGGCAATGAGGGGGCGTCCCATGAAGGAGCGTGGGCGGCCGCTCCAGGGCCGCGGACCAGCGCTTTGTTGGGGACAAACCCGGTGGAGGCGGCATGATCCCGAAGTTTCTCGGGCTGCTGACCTCAGTGATGATGCCAGGGCCGGGACACTGCACGTAGCGCACGACGGGTCAGCCAGCGGCCTTAGTGCGCTGCTGTGACCCGCTTTCACAGCCGCAGTGCGACGAAGAGGGGGCGTCCCCTGTAAGAGCGCGGGCGGCTGCTTAGGGGCCGCGGACCAGCGCTTTGTTGGGGCAAACCTGATGGAGGCGGCGTGATCCCAAGGCTTCTCGGGCTGCTGAACCTCGGTGATGATGCCGGGACCGGGATGCTCAATAGCGGGAGCCCAGGCCGGCAGAGCTCCGCTGCTCTGAGGCATCGCCGTGTCCATACAGGCGGAAGCCGGCGGAGAAACGTCACTGAGAGCGTAATGAATGAAGCCGGGACCGGGGCGCCCTACGGCGGGAACCCGGGGTGGCATAAGTCCGCCGCTCTGTCGCTCCGCTGTGCTAACACAGACAAGGGCTGGCAGAAAACGCCGCAGCGCGGCGGTGAGGGGGTGTCCCACAAAGAGCGCGGGCGGTCACTTTGGGGCCGCGGACCAGCACTTGTTGGGGACAAACCTGGTGGAGGCGGCGTGATCCCGAGGCTTCTCGGGCCGCTGAACCTCGGTGATGATGCCAGGACCGGGACGCTCAATAGCGGGAGCCAGGACCGGCAGAGCTCCGTTGCTCTGAGGCTTCACTGTGTCAATACAGGCGGAAGCCGGCGGAGTGACATCGCTGGAGGTGGTATGAGTGATGCCGGGGCCGGGACGCTGCACGGCGGTAGCCCGGGGCGGCACGGCACAGCTCCGCCGCTCTGACGCCTCACTGTGCCAACATGAGCGGAGGCCGGCGGATAAACGCAGCTGGAAGCGTTGCGAGTGATGCCGGGAGCGGGGTGCCTTACGGCGGGGACCCGGGCCGGTGAAGTTCTGCCGCTCTGACGCCTCACTGTGCTAACACGAGCGGAGGCCGGCGGATAAACGCAGCTGGATGCGTTGAGTGATGCTGGGAGAGGGGTGCCTTACGGCGGGGACCCGGGCCGGTGAAGTTCCGCCGCTCTGACGCGTCGCTGTGCTAACATGAGCATACGCCGGTGGAAATTACGGGTGCCGCCGGGGCCGCGATGCCCCACGGTGGGGACCCGGGCTGGCACAGCTTCGCCGCTCTGACGCTTCATCGTTCTCACATGAGCCGAAGCCAGCGGATAGTGCAGCCTGGAGCGTTTGCGGGGTGCCGGCAGGACATCGGCAGCACTCCGCTTGCATGACACGCACGGCAGGGAAAACTAGCGGCCCCAGCTCGCTGCTGTGTCCGCGTCCACAGCCGCCGCGCGGCAGAGCGTGGAGGAAAAACCGGTGATGGTGCATGCGGGCAGGCGGCTCCGTGTGCAGTCCGCTCACCGTTCTACGCCGCTTATCACATAGCGGGGCGAAGGGAGGGAAGAGCCCCGCCAAGCTTGATGCTCAGTCATACAAGCACGGGAAGGGGGAGGATAGCTGCTCTTGAGAGATGCAGCTGTGGAGAGGTCGTCCCATGAAGAGCGCGGGTGGCCGCTCCTGGGCCGCGGACCAGCGCTTTGTTGGGGGTGAACCCGGCAGAGGCGGTGCGGTCCCGAAGTTTCTCGGGCCGCCGGCCGCGGTAATGCTACCAGGGCGGGGCGCTCATCAGCGGGGACCCGGCCGGCGTGGCTCCGCCGCTCTGATGCCTCACTGCTTAACACAGGTGGAAGCCGGCGGAAAGTAGTTTGGAGCGTTGCGAGGCACCGTGCAGGACCTCGACGGCGCTCCGTTTGCGCCTCGCGCTCGGCGGGAGAGCCAGCGGTCAAGCTCGCCGCTGCGTCCCGCTTACACGGCAGCAGCACGGCGAGCGCGTGGAGGGAGAGCCCGTGATAGCGCCGTGCGTCCGGGCTGCTTCGCGCGCTCTCTGCTCGCCATTCTCTGCTTTATCACGTAGCGAGAGAAGGGAGGGGGGAGAGCCCCTCCAGCTTGCGCGGGAAGAGGGGAGGCTAGCTGCTCCTTAGTGATGTATCACAACAGCCGTGCTAACGGTAGCCCCTCACTGTCCTCTTGGCGGTGAGCGGGGCGTCCCAGACATGCCGCATGCAGGACAGGAACGGTGGCACGGCGGGACACAGCACTGCAGTCCGGGACCGAGTCCGTGACTGGGTTGCTAGCCCGGGTGCTAAGCCGCGCTGCGCCGGCTCAGAGGCTACGGCGGAGGCGCGAGGCCACGTTGAGCGGCGGAGGTGAAGAGCCCCGCGAGGCGCTCCACGGGCTCGCAGGGGGCTCAGGCAGTACTGCAACAACATCATGAGTAGGGCATACTAACCTGTCTCACGGTGGTCTGAATAAGGAGGAGAAGGCGCCGTCGCATTGCGTGGGCTCCATAGACGTGGGGACACCGCTGCTGCTGCTGCTGCCGCATGCGCGGGAGCCGGTGAGACCGCGCCCATAAAGGCCGCTCGCCACTGGGTTACCTCGAGCGGCAGAGTGAGGCAGGCAGGCAGGAAGGCCGCTGGCAGTGATGCCGTCAGCCGACACAGACAAAGCAGCGCTTGAAATGATCTTGCTCGATGAGCAGGGTGATAGGCCTGACGCCCGATGGCGACTGGTCACGGGCAGGTCCATCCATCTTGATTCGAAGAATCTTGATCCGAAGAAACTTGTGGCTTCTTAATGTCTCAAGTGATGCTGAGGAAGAAGAAGGGAGAATGGCTGCCTCCAGCTCGGGGTATACCCTCGGGGGGCGTGGAGCCGCGCCATCGGGCGGCGGGGGATTGGTGCGTCGAGCTTTTGTTGTCTCAGTTGATTGGCTGCGCCAAGGGGAGTGCCACTAGCGAAGCCCGTAGGCGGGCTAAGCACTTACGAAGTAGAACTTGTATGCCACAACGCCTCATCATTCATTGGTTTGAAAATTAAATTTAAGGGCAGGCAAAGATAAACGTCTTTTCCGTTTCATTGTCCTCATTTGCTGTTTCTAATCTTGAACTCGTTTTCGGGAAAAGGTTGCCAATTTTTGCACATTGCCTTGCATCTGACCCCAGAGTGTTCCTCTTTTGAGTTCGAGTTTCCTCCGCGCCTCCCTTTGTGTCTGCCTGACACGCAGCAGACCACAATCAGGTCACAGCCAGGTCACAGCCAGGTGCTCGGCTGTGCTGCAGTGCTTTTACACTGTCTATGCTTTTGCCACAAAAAAAAAAGAAAAAATTAAAGAAAAGAAAAGAAAAAAAGGAAAGCAGCTCGTGGAGGAATCACTTGCAGAACTGACAAATTTGAAACGTTTGAAAAAATGGCTGAGACATTTTGTGCCTAAAGGCGACTGAAAAGAAGTGCTATTGAGAAGGCGCTATTGAGCAAAAATACTATATTGTCCATAAAAGAACATTAATATAGATACATATGTAACACATAGATGTACTGCACATCGATTAAAACAAGTCACACATTAGATTAGGGATTGTTTCTCTACTTTCAGAGAGCGCGTTACCTGGATGATTTTCTCTGGTTTTCTGCTGTGAGAACGTCTTTTCTTCACCGCTGAGTCTTTTTTTTCGCCTAGTCTTTTTTTTTTTTTTTTCACCATTACTGAATCTCTCACACGCGACGCACGAGATGAATGAAGGAAGGCGCTGCTAATGGAACGAACCACATGCGTAAGAGAGGGGTTCTAATTACCACGAACTCGGAATATTTACTTTATTTCTGTACTGATTATGTAGTATCGTAATAAGTCATTAAACTGTTTTGGTAGATTTACATATTTACAGTTGCTACTGTGTGCATCCATTGACGTCATTATGTTCGGCAGTGTTTGTTATTTGTAGTTCAGCAGCGCCTGCAAAACAATACCACCGTCAATCCAGCAGAGGGCGCATTGTGATTGTTAGAAGCTGAGTGCAGTGTGCAGTATAGAGAAGAAGAGCATGAGAACGGAATCTCCGAGTTATGAGGCATGTTGTTTTTTGGACTTATTAAAAGACAAGCAACGCAATTTCACGTGTGGACAGTGAATCTTTTTAGAGGATATAACATCTTTTTGGCGACGAGGATTTTTGTGGCTGCCTGGGGGAGGAAGACGTCACCTCCGGATGGGAAAGAAGGACTCGGCGGGACTCGGGAGTCGTCTAAAGGTTGGAGAGCTAGCACGGCGGTAAGCACGGCTGGGAAAGAGGGAGAGAGAGGACACTGAGGCGCAAGCATGGCTACAATTGGCACGCTAGCGGCGTTTGATCCCAAGAATCAGACGTGGGATGAGTATACAGAGATACTTGAGCAGTTTTTTGCGGCCAATGAGATAGACAATGCAGACAGACAAAAAGCAATACTGATAAGTGTTGTCGGAGCAGCGACCTACAGTCTGATGCGCAACCTCCTCAGCCCAGAGAAACCAAAAGACAAGTCTTTTCAAGAGCTGGTGGCCTTGATGAAAAACCACTATGATCCCAATCCCAGTGAAATCGTACAAAGATACAAATTTGACTCTCGAAACCGGAAGTCCAGTGAAACAGTAATGGAGTATGTGGCCGAGCTACGTCGTTTGGCACAGGATTGTAACTATGGCAACACGTTACAGCAGAGGTTGAGGGACCGGATAGTCTGCGGGATCAACGATGACAGAATCCAGAGACGTCTCTTGTCAGAAGCGGACCTCACCTTTGATAAAGCACTGTCACTGGCAGTATCATTGGAAACTGCAAATAAAAACGCACAGGACTTGCAGACAGGAACCACAGCAAAATGTTTCAGCATGACCAAAGGACAACAGGAGCCTCATCCCTTTAAAGGAGAAAACAGAGAGTGTTACCGGTGCAAAGGAACCAAGCACGCCACTGCAGATTGTAAGTACAAACAAGAAAAATGTCATGCATGTGGTAAAGTGGGACACTTAGCCAGAGCTTGTAGAAGCAAAGCTAAACTGAACCAGAAGAAAAGGGGATTTCCAAAAGAAAAGAAGGATGCAAAGCAGAGTTCACACTACCGCTCTCACAACGTGCATGAGGCTGAGAAGGAAAGTAACACTGATAGCTCTGAAGAGGATTCCTTCACTTTGAACTGCATCAAGTGTAGACAAGAGCACCAGAGTAAAGTGTACAAGTTAGGGCGTCGGAGTGCGATGCACGTAAGAAAAATAGACCCCTACACAGTCGAAGTGGAGCTGAATCAGAAGAATGTCAGATTTGAAATTGACACTGGATGTTGCCTCACAGTCATGAATGAGGACACGTTTAAGGAAACATGGAAACACACACAGCTCCCAACATTGAAGCCCATCCAAATAAAATTGGAAACATACAGGGGATCCTGTCAAGGTGGTGGGTGCAACGTTTGTCAGAGTCAACTACAAGCAGCAGAGAAAGAAGCTCCCCCTGGTGGTGGTTGAAGGGGACGGCCCCAGCTTGCTCGGACGAGGTTGGCTGGAGGAGATAAAGTTAGGCTGGAGAGAAATTGAAAATGGACATGAAGCCAGAAAAATCCACCAAATGAAAACATCAGGAGCTACACTACAGCTAGTGATGGACAAACACGAAGAGGTTTTCAAAGAGGAGTTGGGCACTCTTAAGGGCATGGAAGCTACCATTCATGTGAAAAAGGACGCCACCCCTCGTTTCTTCCGCCCACGGTCTGTTCCCTTCGCCATGCGAGCAAAAGTAGATGAGGAGATAGACCGACTGCTAAAAGAGGGCGTCATCTCGCCCGTGAAATATGCTGAATGGGCAGCGCCAGTTGTGCCGATTCTGAAACCGAATGGGACTGTGAGACTTTGTGGAGATTACAAGCTTACAGTCAAAACAGTGGCATCTCTGGAGCAGTATCCAATACCCAGGGTGGAGGACCTGTTTACAGCGCTTTCAGGAGGGAAGCAGTTCTCCAAATTGGATATGAGTCACGCATACCAGCAAATACTCCTGGATGATGAATTGAAAAGGTATGTGACAGTGAACACTCACAGGGGACTCTTCACATACAACAGACTGCCTTTTGGCGTTGCGTCAGCACCTGCCATATTTCAGAGAACCATGGAAGGTCTTCTGAAAGGAATACCTATGGTGGCTGTATATTTGGATGATATTTTGGTAACTGGAGTGGATGAAGCAGATCACTTAAAAAACCTGAACGAAGTATTAATGAGACTGAAAGGGGTGGGGTTGCGACTGAAAAGAAGTAAGTGCACCTTCATGCAAAAAGAAGTGGAATACTTGGGACACAGAGTGGATGCACAGGGGCTCCACCCTGTGGAGAAGAAAGTCAAAGCCATCATGGAGGCTCCCACTCCCACAAACGTCACTGAGCTCAAAGCTTACTTGGGTTTGCTTAACTATTACAACAAGTTTCTTCCCAATCTGGCAACCCTTTTGGCACCCCTGCATGAACTGTTGAGAAAAGAGGTGTCTTGGACATGGAAAAAGGAACAAGAGGACGCGTTCCAAAACTCAAAAACTTTGTTGAACTCAGCAGATGTATTAGTGCATTACTCTGCTGACCGAGAGTTGATTCTGTCCTGCGATGCATCACCATACGGGGTGGGCGCTGTTTTGTCACACAAGATGGATGACGGCAGTGAAAGACCCCTCAGTTTCATGTCACGCACGCTCGCACCTGCTGAAAAGAGGTACTCTCAGTTAGATAAGGAAGGCTTAGCTGTAATGTTCGGCATCAAGAAATTCCACAACTACTTGTATGGCCGAGTTTTCACCATTTACACTGATCATAAGCCACTGATTTCTCTTTTCAACGTGAAGAAGCCTATTCCACAGATGGGCTCGCCGAGAGTGCAAAGATGGGCTGTGACATTGAGTGCTTATGAGTACAATATTGTGTACAAGCCAGGCAAACACCATGCAAACGCAGATGCACTCAGCAGGTTGCCCTTACCAGACATTGCTCCTGAAAAAGAGATGACAGGACAGGTCTTGATGATGGATGTGCTGGATGATACTCTGGTTGATACCACACAGATCAAACGCTGGACAGCCAAAGATGTCATCTTGTCTCAAGTTCACGAGTACTCCTTAAAGGGCTGGCCTGCACAAGTGGATGCTCGCTTCAAGTCATATCAGCACAAGAAAACTGAACTGAGTGTGAGGGATGGTTGTGTGCTCTGGGGAGCCAGAGTTGTTATCCCCACCAAAGGCAGAGTTAAAATGCTCAAGCTTCTACACCAGACACATATGGGCATGTCAAAGATGAAAGGTCTAGCGAGATCATATTTATGGTGGCCAGGCATGGACGAGGACATTGAAAGAGAAGTGCAGTCATGTGAGGAATGTCAAAAACACCACAAGTCACCACCCACTGCACCATTACACCCATGGGAATGGCCGGAGTCGCCGTGGTCAAGAATTCATGTGGATTATGCGGGGCCTTTTCAAGGTGAGATGTTTCTACTCATCGTGGATGCTCATTCCAAGTGGATGGACATTTACCCTGTGAAGTCACCCACATCACAAGTGACCATTGAGAAGCTCCGACAGAGTTTCAGTGTGTTCGGTCTGCCGAAAATGTTGGTGTCAGACAATGGAACTTGTTTCACAAGTGCGGAGTTTGCAACATTCATGAAGCAAAATGGCATTGATCATGTGAAGTCGGCGCCTTTTCACCCATCCTCCAATGGTCTCGCAGAGAGGGCAGTCCAGACTTTCAAGGAGGGGATGAAGAAAGTAAAAGGTGACACACTGCAAACCAGACTGTCAAGATTCCTGTTCAGTTATCGCATCACGCCGCATGCAACAACTGGGTTGTCACCTGCTGAGCTGATGATGTCACGGAGACTTCGATCAGTCTTTGACCTGCTCCTGCCAGATGTGAAAACAAAAGTGCAGCAAAAGCAGCTGAAGCAGAAAGAGAATCATGACTCAAAGAAGCGACTGAGAAGTTTCCTGACTGGGGACAATGTGTTCATCCGGAACTACTCCTACGGTCCGAAGTGGATACCTGCAGTCGTCGAGAGCTCTTCTGGTCCAGTGTCGTACAATGTCACCATCGGGAATGGAAAAACCCTGAAACGGCATGTGGATCAGGTGAGAGCAGGGTTAAAAGAAACTGTGCCCAGTGAACCGGACAAAGAGATGGAGTCACTGCCTGGCATGGTGACGGGCTCTGAGAGTTGGTTGTCTTCAAGGATGGACACAACACCACAACCGCAGTCCGGTGAAACACAGGATCTGCCACCTGCCCCTGAGGTTGAGGCTTCCTCAGACTCACCTGCTTCACCAGTGCTGCGACGTTCCCAGAGGGAGAGACGTTCAGCTTTGCGTCTGAAAGACTTTGTTAGATAGAGTGAGATTTTCCAGGAACTCTGATCTCATAGTAGGGACACTTCTCCCTACCAAAAAAAAAAAAAACAAAAAAAACAATGTTGATTGTTTCACTGTTCTGTGTTGACTTTCATGTATTGTACAGAGTGTGTATGGTGCATTTAGGCCTAGTACGAGTTATTAGCTTAAGAGGAAGGGGATGTAGTATCGTAATAAGTCATTAAACTGTTTTGGTAGATTTACATATTTACAGTTGCTACTGTGTGCATCCATTGACGTCATTATGTTCGGCAGTGTTTGTTATTTGTAGTTCAGCAGCGCCTGCAAAACAATACCACCGTCAATCCAGCAGAGGGCGCATTGTGATTGTTAGAAGCTGAGTGCAGTGTGCAGTATAGAGAAGAAGAGCATGAGAACGGAATCTCCGAGTTATGAGGCATGTTGTTTTTTGGACTTATTAAAAGACAAGCAACGCAATTTCACGTGTGGACAGTGAATCTTTTTAGAGGATATAACAGATTATAATTATAACAAGAATAAAGAATACACACTCAAATGCGGTTTTTCTTTTCTTCTTTTTGGGCCAATAATTTTAGGAATGCTGCTGAATTGAACTTGGATTAACTCCAAATTTCCTCGTTTTTATGATGTCATGTCATTCCACATCACAGTCATTGTACACGATCCCAGGAAAATCCTCAGAGAATATTAAGGAATCCTGATGTATCATCAGCGTCCATTAGTGACACTTTCATTTTTAAAAGATATACAGTGGTGGATAGCGCTTAATGTTTACAATGTGTGTAACAATCAGTCTTAATACTGAGAAAGCATCTAAAGCTGCAATGCTGCACAATAGATGAGTCAACACTGCCACAAGGGGCGCACTGCTGCTGAGCCTATTGTGCTAATCTGCATCCTCCTATAACTGTAGCTGTGATTAGTGGAATTTAGCACAATTCGCAATTTAATATTTTTATTATTATTATTATGGGGCGGCTGTGGTTCAGTGGGGAGAGCAGTCGTCTTGCAATCGGAAGGTTGTCAGTTCGATTCCTGTCTGCATGTCGAAGTGTCCTTGGGCAAGACACTGAACCCCGAACTGCCACCAGTGGATGGACTGAGCGCCTTGCATGGCAGCCGCCTTCACTGGTGTGTGAATGGGTGAATGTGTTAATGCAGTGTAAAGCGCTTTGGGCTCTGTCAATGCAGTGTAAAAGCGCTATATAAGTGTAGACCTTTTACCATTATTATTATACACTTATTTATATGGCACTTTAAAAAAGATTCTCAACGATTCCCTGTAAAGCAAGAAGTCACAGTTAAGGAATTAAAATGATTGGCCGTTCAAAGTTGTAATAGTCTTGTTGAGTGAACGCTGGGTCTGCATTGACTGACTCCTTCGGTTTGGTGAGTCAGGTTATTTCTTCTGATGCTACTAGTTCCATTTATGATCCAGTTGCCTCAGGAGCACCTTACCTGCCAAGGCACTGCTGTAAAATCTGCAGTTGAGATCATCACGTTTGTCAAATCCACCAGCACCAGTGTCTTTCAGAATCAGCTACTCTGGCAGCCTGACTTGACATCTATGCTCCGACTTCTCACAAGAGCTTCTTGCAGTCACTGCAGTGACGGCGAATGTAATGTAAAAGCATGAACTTACAAGCACAGTGTGGAATTCCTCAATTCCTTTGGTGTCCAAATGATACATTGACAACATTTTACAGAACACAGAACAATGATCAATTTGTATGTCTGATCCATTTTTCTGAAAAGGATGAAGAATCAAAAAATGACACTACTGACTTATCAATAACTCAATCAACTCTGTCAGCTGGGGTCAGCTCTAACGCCGGACACTCTGAGTTGGATCCAGTGGTACTGAAATGTACATGTCTTTCTAGATAAAGAGAGATTAAGGTGTTAGTGTTTAAAAAAACAAAACAATGAGACACAGTGTATACATTACAACAAATTTATGTTCATACCTCCACTCACAGTTACAGCTCAGTACAAACAAATAAAAAAAAGAATTCTACTGTAAAACAGATGTTTTATGGTAATATACTTCATTGGCTAATCCCACAATAGCAGATATTATGAGGACTATGCTTAGAGATTTTAAGCCAGACATAAAAATACTTAAAAATCGCATTGAAAAAAGTCTCTATTTAACAGAGGGAATAGAGAAGAATGTCAGCTGCAGTTGTTTGGTTTGTTGCATTTTAAGAAGGGCTGCTGAAAGGCTTGATGAGACCAAGATCCATAGCTCTGACAAGGCAAGCGCGTGCAGTATCGATGGGCTCCTGCCTCTTGGGATTGTCTGCCGCCTTGCCGATAATTGTGAGGATTTCCAGCATCTCGCTCTCTATCAGCTTCTTGGTCAGCTCATTGTCGTCAGAGTTGAACATGTTATGGACGATCACAAGGCCGCGGTGCTGGATGTGCGGGTTATCATGTAGACATAGTCTCTGCAGGATCTCAAGCCACTGGGCAGTCTGTTGGTAGATATAGAATACTCAGTTACTGATTGATTTGAGCTCTCATGGTTTTGAAAATGAGTTGCCCTTGTTCATGCAAAGTAATATTACCAGCCAGTCCAAAGTATCACAGTTTCATTTTGCTCAAAGATCATAAGAAGGAGAAACCCCCAAATGCTTACCGCTTGCCACACAATACCCACTTCCTAATTGGTGTGGTTAAAATGCAGAGGGCAAATGTCAATGTACTACCATCTGAAGTTGACTGATGACTCAAAATTGCCCTGAGGTGAGATGAATCATTTGAACTATTGCCTGTCAAACTGTATTGTCTTTTATGCCAAGTAAGATGGGATCATTTGGTTATCCAGAATAGTTTTAGCCACTTTGCTGTGTATCCAGTTGCACTATGTTTTATCTAGCGGGTGTAATTGGTGAGCTTTTAGTCAAGGGCAAATGCTAATCAAACATTGTTGCCATGCTGGTATTTTATACCCATGCACATGATTCTTGCACATACCACTTGGGTCATTTTGGTGCACAGCTTCTTCTGAGAAGCAGTGATCATGGCCAGAGCTCCAGCTGCAGCTATCTGAAGTTTTTCATCATCTTCTCCACACAGCAGCACCAGGAGCTTCAGCTTGTCATTACCATCTTCCAGGTATCGCTCTTGGACCTAAAACAAATAGAAGTTGACCTCTCAGACAAAAAAAACTTGTTTTAACTGCAGTTTGTATGGATGGATTTCCATGCTATTGGCTTGGCTGTCCTCACCTCTTTACACGTTACGAGGTTGCACATGCATTCAGTGGCAGCTTGTCTGAGCTCGTCATGCTCCTCAAACATGTAATTCTCAATATCAGGCAAAGCATTCTCTTTCACAATCTTTACCCTGAAAAACAAATAAAGCTCAAGTAAAAAACACATTCTGGAAAAACTTGCGTTTTTGTCAGAAAATAATCATCGCGTCAAATGTCACCTCAGTTTTTCACTGAATCCAGCAAAGTTGGTGAGGCCTCGCAGAGCTTCAAAGTTCTGCATCCCCTCTCTGTCTGTGTGAAGGAGGTTGACTAAGGGACGGACCACCTCATACACCTGTCAAACAACAAAGACACTGACTGAGAATTCATTTTGAAAATGTCCTTTTTTAAACTATAAACTTCTACCAGCAACTCAGAGTGACATACTGAATTATCCAAAGCACAAATAAACAAGATATGTCCATAATGAGAACCCATTTGTAGACATAGAGTAGAATGTGAGGCCTCTGGGAATGTAAATTTGGGATAAATGGGGCAGCTTTAGGCCAGTTGAAGTAGGTTCTCTTTCGAGCCGCACGTTTTACACCTTGCCTGGCAGCTGTGGTGTTGGTGTGTGAGTTCTATATGTGTGAATACGGCTAATGAAATAATGCGTGCACAGGCATGCTTAGTTGGCAATGTGAGGTGAATAAGTAAAAATCAATGTACACTGAAGTAAACAAAAGCATGCTAATTGTTTGTCACTTACCCTTTCACCAGGAAAAGCGATTTCTGGATTGGAAATAGCTGCTATTTTGGCGAGGGCATGACTGGCTTTCACCTTTCCAGCATCTGTTCCTTCCAGAGCGAGTGGGATCAAAGCCTGAGGGCACAGCAAAATGTGATTCCAGTTTAATTGCAATGATAAAACATATCTGGGATAGTGATGATATGTTTCCTACCTTTCCACCACCTTGGGCAACAATAGTACCACGATCTTTTGGATCATCAGACAATGCCAAAAATACCCTAAAGTTGAAAGCATAAAAAAAGCATTAGAAATCCTACATAAACAAAAAAAAATGCATTTATTTTATATATAATTTATATATAAAATGTGTATCAGGTCATTGTTTGGGTGAAAACGCTAATGCAATCTTTTGTTATCTAATCAGAATCAGAATCTCTTTATGGTCATTGTTTATATGCTGCCGTGCACGCAAAGCCTTTCAACAGGATCAAAAGGCATAAAATAGAGTTTAAGAAACTTTAAATGCAATAACTAAGATAAAATATGTACGCCCAAAATACACAAATGTAAATATTCCAAGAAGTTGCAGCAGAGAGCAGGGGGAGAATGTGTGTGCATGTGTGTTTGTGTGAGTGTGGGTCCAGGAACGTGAGTCAGCAGGGAGGGGGAAGTGTGTAACAGGAAGTGTGTCAGATGGGGTCTTTGCTCAGCTGAAACTGACGTACAGTGCTACAGTAATCATTATCATTATTGTTATTTTTGTGGAATGCTTTACAGAGTTTCAGGTCATACCAGTCAACATATCCCAGGGCTTGTTCACTACTTTTCTGTAAAAATGCTTCATACCTTGCCAGCATCTCTTTCGTCTGGTCTGTCAGAATGGAGCTGTCTGCTTTGACCATGACAGCAAGGGCTGATATGACTCCGGCCTTCAGCAACCGCTTCACTCTTTTCTCAATGAAGTCTTTTTTGTCCTGAGAAAGAAAAGTTGCTCATTGTGTGCAATTAGTTTGCACATGACTAATACTTTCCATGCAGTCGAGACGGTTCCTGTTCTTCTTCCTGGTTTACCTTGGGGTGTTGCTCAGGCACGTGTTGCTTTGAGAACTTGGCGAGTTGCACCAGTTCAGGGATGATCTCCTTTTTGTCGTAACAGTTGGTGCAGTTAACAAGAATGCACGCCACTGCATATAGGATGGTTTTGTCCTTTGACTGAAAACCAATAGGAAACCAGAGAAGTTACAGGAAGACTGAAACAAGAAATTTGTATGGTAACACTATGCAAATTAACTTTTGAGATCCAGTTTTACTTTGAGACAAAAAACCAAGGTCTACACAATTTATACCAACTGTTCTTGTATTATTTCCTCATATTTTGGATTTGTCTCTTCACCACTCCATAAATCAGAAAATAATGTGTGTATTATGAAATGACCTACTTGGTATAATCTGGCATAAATTCTCATTTGAGTGAATGTAGAGTTGTTATACAGTAATACACACATATGATCCCTCTAAAACAAACAAATAATCAAAAAAATATCATAAGTCTCTATTTTAGTGTTATTTTTCCCCTTGTCTGATTAGTATTTTTTAGTAAAAGCCCACACTCTGAAAACTGACAGTTGATGATTTTTCTTATGTTTGTTGGTTGTTTCCATACCTTGGCCAGTTCGAACATGGCTTTCAGGGCCATTTCATCCTCCACAAAGTCATCTTTGACATCAGCATCATTTGTCAGATAAGCAAGACCCTCAGTTGCCCACTTCCTGGTTTTGGCATCAATTTGGGGATTACAGAGCCACCTAAAACCACAGAGGGAAAGAACTCAGTTGTGTGGATGAGAAGTGCCGTGCATGTGCTTTAATGAATCTTTTCAATATGCAATAACAAAAGAAAACGGTTGTTATTTTTCGTGACTCATCGCTCACTTCCTGCACTGCTTGGCGAGCTTCTCAGTGGAGCCCTCAGCAAACTGCCTCAAGCTGTAGTCGTCACCTCCAGCTGAGCCCAGCTTACAAAGACCCTGCAAAGCACACAGACATGAACATGCATGAAACACAAATCCAATGTTTCTATGTTTATGTTCTCTTTTTAGTTTTCATGCATGATTTATTAAAAACTTTATCTAGTATTTTTTTGTTTTTTACTATAAGTATATGCCAATGTTTATGTTAAGCATAACGCTTAAATCTGTGTATCTACAACTCTTTAACTCCTTGCTTTGTTTTCACTTTTCCATGTTTTTCTTTTTGCCTGTATAATAAACTCATAAGAAAGTCGTCTTCCCACACACTCACCACCAGCGCTCGTATTTTAATCTTCTCGTTCTTGGTCTTCTTGTAGATGTCCTTCAGCAGAGACACGCCATTGGTGATGATGAAGGTGGCGCGGCTCATCTTTGTAGAAGAATGGATCAGCGCCTCCACCGCAACCATTTGGTCCACCTCGCGCTCCGAGCCGCACAGAGCCACCATCATCTCCATGATGCCCTGGTGTCCAATCAGGGCGTTGCCGACGTCAAAGGGACCCTGGAGCAGCCCGGAGATGGTGTTGATGGCGTGGATGGTCTTATCCATGTTGTTGGGGTCGATTTTGGATCTGTTTGGAAAATGCATTGACAATAAGGTAACGACTGAACAAAGAAAGTATTGAGCCGACTGGGCTTTCATGCAGGATGCTTCATGTTGTCACATGTGTTGATAGTGCATGGCGAAGTGGTGGACATACTTGATATATTCATCACAGATGTCCCTGAAGTTGTTTCTCTCCGGGTCACATTTGAGGTCGTCATACAGCTTGTTGAGAAGCACGCTGGCAATCAGCTGTGTGTTTTCTGTCAGGAGCAGCTGGTCAGGGAGTTCAGGAACCTGTCCACAAACCTTCAGGATCTTCTTCAGACCTGAAAATGCAACACGGAGAGACTCCGTCAGAGACTGGCGCTGCAATGACAGGCTGTAGCTTAAGGCAGAAAAGTGAGCTCGTGCAGTTATACTCACCATGGTCAATTGTGAAGAGGGCCCTTGAGTTGTCTTTTTCTTTCTTCCCCTTGCGGGGCACATTCTTGCACAGGAGATTGAGCGCCTGATCTCTGCCGTGGCCAGACACCTTCTTACTACCAACCATCTCCAACAGAGAGAGAAGGATGTTTTTAAGGTCCTTGGCCGCATCTGAGAACAAACAAGAATAAATTAGTATGAAAAAGTGCAATCAGCTAATGATCTAGAGGTTACAGCAACAACTTTGTAGCTGGAACTGAAAATTTGTTCTACATCAAGCATGAATATTATGAAGGGAGCAGTCAGAACTCACAATATTCATCATAATATTCTCTGTTTTGCTTAAACATTACAGGGAATTATAGCTGTGACAATATTCCTCATGATAAAGCAAGTGTGGACGGACGACTTTTCCAGCTCACCTAAAACCAAGGAGGCTTCCTTCCCATAATCCCTTTTATCTCCCCCACTGAGCGAGTCATTGATGCACTGGAAGAGGTTGCAGGTTGCCAGAGCGATTTCCTCATTGTCAACAGCCATGATGCTGCAGATCTTATCAACACCCACCATGTTAACGATGGCCATGGCCTGTTTGAGGGGAAGACATTTGATAAACATACATATCTGTGTTAAGAGGAAAAAGAATTTTGTAGCATTTTTTCTACTCACCCGCGCTTTATGCCCGGTGCACATTCCTGACAGCGTGCGAACAGCAGCCAGGATCATTTCCGGTTTGCCTGTTTCTATCATGTTTTGTAGAAGCTGCACCCCATTATTCTGGAAGATTCTCTCTGCTCCGGCGTCCTCTCTTGACAGCACGATCAAGTTGTTGGCCGCCTGGACGGTTAAATTAAGTAAATATTTGTCAAAATCCCAGATAAAAATATTAATCTTGTTTTCTGACCAGTAGGAATTTCACTCAGTCAGAAACAGTATCAAAAGCTTCTTACTTTTTCCTTTTTGTCTTTTTCCATTTCTTCATCAAGCAGAATGTCGAACATGTTCTGTACCCGTGAATCTGTGGAGAACGTTGTTTTGAGCTGAGGAGAAAAAAGAAAACTGAATGAAAGTCTTCAAGCCGTTAGTGACATTTTTTCATTTGGGCCTTATTTATTTTTAGGCCACAAGAATTCTATCTACACTGCCTTCAATGACCCATGAATGAATTTTTTAAAATGTGAGACCTGGATGAACATTTCCATTTGGATATTTGTGCCTAATACTGACCTTGGCCTGGATTTCGGCCCCCAGCCTGCGGAGAGTTTCCAGAAAGGTCTTATTTTTCGGTTCAATAGTGGCGCATCTCTGCACGTCTTTGAAGGCCATGTCCAACTTTCCGAGTTTTTCCAGGGCTTGACAGCGTCGGTACAAGGCTTTCACATCGGCTGCATCGACGTCAATTGCTTTATAAGGGGTGAAAAAAACAGTCACGATGAATTTCAAGGCTTTTGCGATACCGAGTGCTTATTTTCAGTTTCTTCAGTTTCTCAGTCATCACACTACCTTTACTTGCATCAGATGCTGCGCTGGAATAGTTTTCCTACAAGTAGAAAAATAGTCTTTTCTTAGTGAGATCATTTACAAATACACTTTTAATTTGTGTTTGTGCTGCCGAATGAAGCTGCTTACCTTTTTAAGATAGCATGCAGATCTGTTTCTGTGAATGACAGCCAACACCTTCTTGTCCTTGCACATCTTGATGGCTTTGGTGTAGCACTCAATGGCCTGGTCGAAATCCCCAGCCTGAAAGTGCTTGTTTCCCTCATCTTTTAACTGCATTGGCTCTCCCATCTGACAGAAAAAGGAGACGGTCAGTGATAACAAAACACAAAAGACAAAATAAATCATTTAAATGGTTTACACTCAGTGTGAGGATCTTTTCATCCAGGAGTGCAGGAATCATAACACAGCGCCAGTAAAAATCAAGTTTAACACTTCTGTAGATTTGTGACTCTTAGCATTCTTCCTACCGTTGTCTCGTCGGCCTGGCTGTGCTGAAGCAAATGGCCATACACGTGTTATCTCTAAGTTTAAATGGCCTCCCGCAGGCCTTATTTGGCATGATCTCATACCTCTTGTCTGAGCCTGCAAACCTGTCTTTCCCAAATGACTGACACAAATCCCCTCCTGCTGGCCTGACAGACAGTCTGTGTACCTGCTGAAGTCCCAGTGTGGAGGTGAAGTCTGTACTGTACCTTTAGGTTGTGTGTCCTTTCTTCTTTGCTATTTGGTTTTGCGTGTTTCTGCTGCGTAGATGAGCTGGACTTCAAGTCACTACGAAGTGTAACTTTGTCTTGACTTAAGTAACCGTGCCCCTCCGACAGCTCAATTTATATTTATAGTGGGCCACAGTGTAGTGGGACGGGGCTAAGATGGACCATCGGAGACATGCAGGGGATCATTCCTCAGTGTACACACCTTCCTGAAGACATCTTTGTCTTAAAAAAGGATTTTAATGAAAAATCTTTTAACTGCAGCAAACATCCCATCTGTTCTTGTTGTTATCATCCAACTTGATGAGGAAAAAGTGCTTTTTAATGGAGTAAATTGTGTGAGCATGAACCCCTTGAAGGTGGTCTACTCCTGATAAGGTCTATTTAGAGCACAGACAGCTGAGAACCTACGAGCAAATGCCTGGTCTGGGGAGAGGGGGGGTTTAAAGTGTGCAGGCAGACCATGAGGGTGGGGGAGACAGCTGTAGGCCCACAGAGAAAGCTGGTAGTTTCTAGAAACACTGTGATCTCTGACTTCATGACATGCAGTTAAACGCTTTAGGTGTTATAGTCAGGAGAATTTGATCATGTAAAACAATAGTCCAACCGAGAATCCCATTTCTATTTTACTTAGCATGTTTCTTTGTTCTTTTTTCTGTTTTTTTAATTAGATCTAATGTAAGTATTTTTATTTATTCATTAATTTTATTTATTTTTTGCTGTCTTCTGCCCAATGCATGCAGAGTTTAGTGAGAGACAAAATAAACTGGTTTAGAATACACCCTGGAAAGTCAAGTGGAAACCTGCTTCAATTAGGTGCCACATCAGAAACCAGACTCAGCGAATATTTTCATATTAAATCAAATCAAATTTTATTTACTACTGTAGCACAAATTGCTTTACAGGTTAAAAATACAAGAAGATAAAAAATAAAAATGCACCACCCATTTTACACAAGCACATGCACACACAGGAACCTCCCGCCCACCCTCTGCCAACAAGCACTGTCCACATTCATCAACACACTCTTGAACTTCATTCATAGTGATGAAACGCAGCCTCACCGTATAGGTCAGCGTTCTGACCCCAGGAACCCTGAGAAGGCCGGCGCCAGAGGACCTCAGGGACCACGAGGACTCATAACGTAAAAGCAGGTTGGATAATTGAAGCGACCCAAGACCATTAAGACACTAAAAAATAAAAATAAAACCTTAAAATCAACCCTGAAACGTTGCCAGTGCCTTGACCTTAAGATAGGTGTAATGTGCTCCTCCTGCCTTCTGGTTCTCATCAGCACTCCTGCTGCTGAATTGTGAAGCAGCTGAAGGCATGTGCAATACAAGACAGGTTCTTATCACATCAGTTTTATTCCTGCAGTGATCTGCAAGAAAAGGCATCCCAACATTGATTGCAGCTTTTTGAGTGGTCACAAACTCATCCAATGAACAGAACAGCTTGTATGTGTACTGTTGGACAAAATGGCAGCACCTTTGTTGACAAAGAAGTACTTAATAAATTTGAAACATATAGGCTACTGTGTGAAACTGGAATGTATGACGCAGCAGGAGAGAATATGGTAGTGGAAACTGCATCCTGTCTCTGCTGTACAGAGACAGGATGCAATCACACTGAGAGTGTGAACAGTAAAACTGCAAAGATCACAGAATGAGTGCCTATCATCTGTTGAAGTTTTCTGACGTGCCAGCCTTGAATTGTCAATGTACAATTCTAATTGACTGTAACAATGCTCTCACATGTTCAACATAGTCCTGAAAAATTACTTACTGTGGACCAAATTATCCCCAGGGTAGGCACATGTCATCATACAAGCCCCACAAACATTCTTCAATGCTTCTCTGAAACTCAGCTGGGGCAGAGCCTAATCTAAATGGGATCCTGACCCACTGATATGAACCCCAGGGTGTAATGAATGCTGTGAGAGGCTTGCTTTCTTCATCTAAAAACCCCTGATAATAAGCCTTCCCCTGGTCCAGTACTGTAAACCAGGACCTACCAGTGAGGCTATCGAGCATGTCTTGTATTCTTGGAACAGGATGTCTGTCAGGCACTGACTTACGATTTACTTCTTGATACACACAGAGTCTGAGTTCACCTGACTTCTTACACTATGGGGGAAGAATAAGGTGATTTGAATTTTGTGACCCACCTTATGTTTATTAAGTTCTGTAGATATGCTTTGACTTCCTGATGCAGGGGCTTGGGCACGCTGATAAAAGTTTTTTGACCTGGTGTCTGGTCATTAATGTGCATGCAGAGGGTGGGAATACAGCTCACGTGTTTTTCATCTTGAGTAAAGGCTTCACACTCCTCCCTGAGCATTACTCTTCCTGCACTCTGTTGTTCGCAAGTCAACACCGGCCTGAGGTCCCATACCTCACTCCGATCACTGTTTGGAAATGAGACCAAAATGTCTGAATGGATCATTCACCATTTTTAAATATTGTTGTGTTTTGACAGGCTTGAGGGCAGCTTAATAAATCGTCTTTGCCCCCTCAATGCGTCTCGAAATAGCACGTGGTTCTAAAGCGATGCTATGGCCTGTGGTGTTAGTGACCAACACTGGGACTGTAGTAGTAGTAAGTAATTTAAAATGTCAAACGTCCAAAGGAGTGAAATGTGCATTTTAGCTGTGATTAGTGTCAGTTTGACTTGCAATATTTTTGAATCTTTAACAAATACTTTATTTCTAAATACAATTGCAGTTGTTTTACCGATATCAGAAGCAATAACTAGTATGTTGGACATATTTGTGTCTCACACAGATTTCAAGGCTGGATTAACAAAAAATTCATTTATAACATCATGACCGGGGTGTGTCACAACTGGAGGAAGGACCCAGATGCAAAAAGCATGAAGGTGAGGTTGAGATGAGTTTATTACGTGACAGTACCCCCCTCTCCATGTGCGCCTCCTGGCACACAACAAGGCAGAGGGTGGCAGACTCGGAACGGGGACAGGACTCAGACTCGGAACGGGAACGGGAGTGTGCTGCGCTCCCTCGGGCAGCCAGCACGGACAGGGGCAGGACCGGTGGGGGCTGCACGCCGGCAGCAAACAGGAACAGGATGGGTCGGGGCAGCACCTCGGCAGACGGGACGAACAGGAACAAGATGGGTCGTTACTGCACGCCGGCAGCAATCAGGAACGGGTCGCCGGCAGCAAACAGGGGAACAGGACAGGTCGGGACTGCATGGCGGCACATGATCTGGGGGCGAGCTTCTCTCGCCGGCGGGGGGCCATAGGCACACGGTCCGGGGGCTAGCAGCCTCGCCGGCACACGCCCAGTTTGCGAGGGCGTCTTTCGCCGGGGGACCCAGGCGCAGGCAGCCAGGCGGGGTACAAAAGTGTTTATTGTCCAAAATAAGGGAATCCAGAACTCAAAGAAAACCGGGAACTCAGGAACACAGGAACAAAACGGCAAACGAAGCAGAGGTGCAGGCAGGGACATGGAGGCACACAGACAGACCCACAAGGAGCCGACAAGACACACCTGGAGCACGGGACTTCAATACATGGCAGGTGAGGCACATTAGGGAGTAACGAGGCGGGAGAACATGAGGGCAGGTGACTTGACAGGAGAACAAGAGGAGCAGGCAGGTGACCAGGCAGGAGAACATGAGGGCAGACAAACAGAACAGGACCCCAGCGCCTCCACGAGGTCGCAGGGGCACAGGGCGTGACAGAGTCATACAGCCGGCTTGCCCTCATGACCAACTCACTCTGTTACACACACACAGAAAAAAAACTGATACACCTCCCAAAGAGAGAGTAGTCCAGAGCAGGTGTTGAGCAGTTTAGAGGAAAACAACCTTGGAAGACAATGCAGTCATTATTGAGATCCCCAACTCTGCAAAAATGTTATCAGAAAATTTCCCAGGCCCGAACCTCAAAACAACGGGTCTTGTGAGTTAAAATGTAAGTTAAAACAATGTATCATGAAGATAACTGGTAATACTTAAGGAACTTTCAGTCATATGGTTTAACTGTTGGCCGAAAGAACGCAAAAACACTATAATATTTCATTTTGCCATAGCACAAGACACCCTCGGTGGATGGGGTGATTGGGAGTGAGGCAGATAGACACAGGTGGGATTGACGAAGCAAATTTGGAAAGACTAGGACACCGAAGAGGATGGGAGACCCAGCCAGGAGATGGGACTCCAATGGTCCTGACAGTGTGGCACAGTAAGGAGAACTGTCTAGTTTATTGACACAAAATCAAACTTGAAAGTGGCACATATGATTACAGTTTATAAAACTATGAAGAAAGAGACGAAGTAATCGAGGTAAATTCAAACAACCTAGTAGCCCAGTAAATAAAGATGAGACATTAATTCTGGAGTAGGAGTTCACAGGAACTGTCTTATGTACGTTAGTAGGTGCTGCAGCATCACCTGGTGGTTTTACGTTGACATTCACAGAAAAACAGTCAAGTTTGCCACAATTATTTGTCCTTTATTTGATGTAAAATCAATGAGTGGATACAAAATTCGCCAAACTTGCATAAGTTTGATAAACTATGGCTTAGAAATATGTCTGAAGGGGAAATGTTTCTCATTCGGGGGTCTGTGAGTGGCTTTAAAATGTCATTTAGATCAGATGTAGAAGCAATGTGATGTATAGAAAAGCATGGATGTCTACTGTCACTTTTTATGAGTGCTGTGATAAAACACAGTGTATTAGATCTTTGAATTTTATGACATTTTCAGAAGCATCAATCGTGTTCTAGCTGGAATAAAGGTGATTTTTGAAGTCAACGCTACAAAACACAAGGGGATACAGGGGATGTTTAAAATACATTTTCCCCTTGATTTGTAGTCATTCTAAAAAGCCTGTTTTCAGTGTGTCAGAGCTTATATATATTGCGATTTGCATTGACTCATTGGGTTTGTTTGGAAGAACCAGCCCCCCCAAAAAAGGATGTTACCAAATCTATGTTTACTGATGCTTAGCAGGGGAAAAAGTAACCCGACTGGATAAAAATAAATAACTCTGCTAACGGAGTAGTTTTGTTTTAAAAGTGAATAATAAGTCTGTCAGTGCTGAGTTGCTTTTGCTGAGATCCTCTGTATGTTATTTTACACTTGATCTGAAACAAAGTTTTTATTTCATTTGTTCTCATTTTCACGCCTTTCTGAAACATTTTATTTTTTAATGATCTAAATTTCTTCACACTAAGCTTTTAAACTACCTTGTTTTAATTAATTACACTGTAAAGTACTGAATTTTTATGTATATGTGTGGTTGTGGAGAAATAAACTTGACATGTGTTTTTGCTTTGTTTTGTCTCGTTCTTATAGATAGAAAAAAAATGAAAATGTTTTACAGAATTAGTTCTGGTATTAATCTGATACAAAAATTAGAATTTTCGAAATGAAAAACTTTTAGAAGACTTTTTGTTAGGCATTGTATTGCAAATTTCATAATAAAACTGAGCTGGGTGAAATTCACTTCACATCGCATGGCTCTTGTACATGGCGTGCTTTATTTTGAAACTCTTGTACATTACTGTATTTTCAATTAAGTCAATCTTTGCCTATAGAATAAATTCACGAGACATAGAAAAGGCTATAGATTCCTTCTTTCCACCAACCTTTACCCAAGAATATAAAATACTGCGAGTAATTCTTTAAACACAAGAGGGCAGCATTACACTATATGTGTACAGCCTGCCAGAAAGGAAAAGAAGAAGAAGAAGAAGACGACGTCACGTTCCTCGTTGTGTTGCCCGCATCTTCCACCAAACCGAAGGCTGCACGGAGAGGCTGCGCCGCCCGGCTCTCACTTCTCTCTCCGGGATCCGTTCACGTTATAAGTGATGAAGGATGGCGACGTGTTTTGCCAACATTGTCGTCGGTACTTATGTGGAGATAAAGCGCAGTGATGGTGAGTTTCGCCCTGTCTCGTTCGCCTCTCCTCGCTCCGCTCAAGTTGTTTTGATGATCTTTGTTGCTGGCTGCTGTTGAATGTAGCTGCCATGGTTCCCAACCGGCCGCGGAGCGTCGCGTTAGCTTTAGCTTTATCAGGGCAGGGAGTTTCAACCACGGCCTAGCAGCCTTCTGAATGGGCGCCTACCTTTGTTAGCAAACCTTCTCTGGAAATTCAAAAGATAGCTGCCGGTTATCAACGTTACGTTGCAGAAAATGCGTCTAGCGTGAAATTAGTAAAGCAGACCAGCTTAAGCTGAAAAGCATCATGCAAACGGTTTATTGTGAAACTGAATCCCATTTTAAGATTGGCCAGGCTAGCTACATTGCTAATCTAAGCTAACCAGATTCAGTTGGTAAGAAAGCGATGCTAGCTTGTCATTAGCTTGAGGCTAACTGTAACCACTGATGGCTTTCAGAAACAGAGGAGTCTGTTATGGAAACCCAAAGCAAGAACAATATCTAACGTGTAGCTTACAGGGTCAGCCATAAAAAACTTCATACATGTGAAGCTTCACACATTTATTTCACGTTAAATGTATATATTGAGGGAAGGCATATCAGGTTATGTTTCAATATAAATGACCGATTATAAAGTCCCATGGTTGAACTTGCCCAAAGACTGTAATGTGTGCCCTTTTTTCTACAAAAAGTCATTCAAAATATCAATTTTGACGCAATTATTATTATTGCCATTTTGTTGTTGGCCCTCCAGACTTCAGAATATTACATAAAAAAGTGTATCTGATATACAAAACATATCGAAGTCAACATAACCTCGAAAAATTACCATAGACTTACCTGGATGTAAATTCAATCATACTTTTCCATCATTAGACAGACAGACAAAAACATATCATATTATTGTTTTTTAAGGATATATGTAAGGCTTGATCATATGGTTGATTTTGTTATAACAAAAAGTTGGTCTAAGACCCATGCAAGTAAATGTACAATTGCATAGGTCATACATCTGATCCTTAACTGATATTGGCAAATTTAAAATTAGTCAAGTACATGGAAAAAGTATTTTCACAAAATTTCAGGGGATGGCTATTAAAAAGTAATTTAAAAAAAGACAAATAATCAAGCAGTAATTGAAACTTTCAAATATGGGATGATGTAGCTTCTTGTGTTTTTGTTGAGGTCCCTAAGATTGTATATGAATAAGGTGAATTATGTAATAGAAATGATCATATTTTAATTTGGATCCACAGTATACTGTAGCTTCCAGTTGCTTTTGGTGGTCGCTTTTATCCACCACCCTCTTCTCTAATCTCCTTGGCGTACGTATCACGATGTACTCCAGTCTCTCTGTGACTGATCCGACTATGTAGTGTTAATGAATGATCATATTGTTTCAGTGACCGGATTGGTTGAGATCATCCGCTGTGTTTGAGAAATCATTTAACCTCACGCCAAGATAAAACGATCATGAAGATGACCAGGTGACAGGCCAAAGCCCGCACTGTGCCTATTATAGGAGATCTACATAATGTAGCTATAGCAGCTCAAGAAGAAAATGGGATTACAATGCTCCCTCTTGAGCTTCAGTTTGTTTTTGAAGGTTAACAGAGGAGTAGACCGAGAAGCGCAGAGGCTGCTGCCTGTGTGACTCCCCTCTGTGTGAATGTCGGCTTTATTCTGCCTGTGCTCTATGGTTGATGAGCTTTGCTCCAGGGCCGAGCAGCCAAGGATGACTGAAAAGTTTGTGTCATTCCTACAGGCTGCTCCAGGACTGGGATACACCCAGTGATCGTGTTTTGCAATAAACATTTCAACAACAAATAATCGTTTCGATGAAGCACCTGAAAGCATTCTGTTGAAACCTATCACTCAGGGTGTGTTTTAACTATTGTTGTGATCGTTGCAGACGAAACTCTTGAGACATTTAGTCATGTCGCACATATGATGAGATCAGAGGCGAAATGTGAACTAATTGCGCAACAGGCCCAGATAGGGAAGCAGTCCCGCCTGTCAGTTTTGTGCGAGCTGCTGTTGTATTGTATCCAGAGCAGGGATTGCCCTCTCTCTGGGGGTTGGCAGCAGGGCTGGTTCAGATTCAAGAGCCAGATTCAGGCTATTAGCCGCCACCCCATCTGTTGCAGCCAGCTCCCTCAATTTTACCACGACTGATGCTCTCTCCCCCGAGTGTGTTTGTGTCATGTTTTTTTAATTTCATGATCACCGCTTTTGTGTGTCAAATTTAACCGAGTTAATCTAATCTAGTTAGTATTTCATGCTGTCATGCTATCAGCTGGGTCCGATTTCATATTGGGCCTGAGTTTCCAGCAGTTATGAGATTTTGTTTTTGTTTTGTTTTTTCAGATTTTTTTTTTAGAGTTTTGATTGATAAAACTGAGTTTTGTCCTTCCAAGGCATTGATCACCCATTGGCCTGGTCTTTTTACACTGTGTGATATTTCTCCATCTGTGACATGCTGACACACATTCATGAATGTGTGGCTTTGGTCTTATATTGAAACTGATGCTCTGAAGGCTTTGTTTGTTTCACGGGCTTAGCACAGCTTGAAGCACCCCCTTTTTAAGCCCCTCCAGCTCTACTGGGAGGTGTCGGCATATTCACTGAGCTAGGTTTTAGTGTAAAAGTGGGACAGTGTGGATGCTGCACTCATTTCAAGGATGTCAGCATCAGTTGCTGCAAGACGGCTCAGCGAAGGGCTGTTTTGTGTGTTTGTGTGGATGTATTTTCACCTCAGAAGAACAAAAACACTTCGTTTTGCATTCGTCCTTGTACTTTGTTTTCAATTGGGTCAGTACAAACTACTTGTGTTACTTCAATATGACACCACTCGCAGGCAGATGAGTACAGTGCGTACTTCTGCTTCCACAGAGGATGTTAGTGGAGTGGGCCGTCCTTCAGCGTGACTGAGGATGTATTCACAATATGGTGTGTGAGGGGTTTCCTCAGGCCAAGCTGGGTGAATAGGAGTCACATTGGTCTGTGCCTAGATCTAGCTATCTGTGATTTGATCCTCAAGATACTTTAATTAAAAAGTTGCACACAGAGCCTATAAGAAGCCACAAGCATCCTGTGTATCTTACTGATGTCTGGTAGGAAACTTGTGTTCTCTAAGGATGCATTGATGAAAATGTCGGGTCGATACTGCAGGATGTATTCACACTTTTTCTTGTGAAAAGTTCCTGATACAACCTGGTGAGTAATATGTGACGCCACAGTTTAATATTAATGCTGTCCACTTTGCTGCTGTAACCCTGCAGATTTCTTCAGGTTGGGATGCACAGATCAAACATCGTGGGTCTTCGTCATACTGTATTGGACTTGTGTGTGCTCAGATTAAGCAGGCCCCCCATGCTGTTTGTTGTGTGTATTGTCTTATTGAGACTGCTTGATAACCACAAGAAGGATTCAGTAGAATAGATTTGCTTTCCCCTTTTCTCAGAAACCTCTTAAACAGAGCTTTAAACAACATACAAGAAGGATATTAAAATCACATGATGCTAAGTTGGTGTAACACACAAGATACCCCTTTGTGCTGCACTGTGCTTCCATACTGAAACCGCCCTTGATTAAACTGTATGGTTTTTCTGTTGTCTCATATATTTCGATGATTCTGGCTTATGTGGCCATAAATGTCCATAAAGATTTTTTTAATCATGTCCACTGACAGACTAGACGAAATGCTGTCGATGTACGATAAAGATGTGAGGCATTATTTGCCAGCTGGCACAACAAAGAAAAAACGGATCGCTTCATATAACTTCATTTGTGTCAGTGCCGTTCACAGTTGTATTGTGTTGCTATTAGGCTGCCCTCTTTTGTCATCTGTACTGAGATCAAGTGTTTGCTGTTCGTCTTAATCAGTGTCAGCATCTGACATGTTCGATCAGAGATCAGCTAACACGCTTCCAGAGTTTCAGAGCTGCCATTCTGTAATCTAGTTTTATGGTCCATGTTGGTAGACTTATATTTGAGATTCATCCCTAATAGTATATGAACGTCGGCTGCGTTTCTGCAGGCATGAATGTGTGGTTTCATCACAAAAATAACAAACTGCTGTTGCAGTGGAAACGGAGATCTTTTTCAGAACTTTGCCATGTAAATGTTAAACTTTTCTCAAATAAACGAGGCGTTGTCAGCTGGAACGTTGCTTCAACGGGACCTAAACCCCTTGAGCTGCTGACTATTGTGTTTCATGAGAAAGACAGAAAGGAGGCTGTCGCCTCACAGCTGTTCCAGCTTTCATGTCAATGACCCGTCCCCTTCTCAGTGGTCACAGAGCCATCAAGTATTCAACCTTTTGGGTTTTTTTTTTTTTTTTTTTTTTGTGCTTCATATTTTTCAGATCAATAAAGAGCTCAACCACTGTAATCTTGAATGTTGAGAAAACAGCCAGATTATTAAAGATGACTATTTATGTTATACATATTTACATATACAGCTTCAAATTTTTTTCTTAACAAGAGATAATTTTGTCAGTGTGTGATTGATAATATTTTCTACCAAACATTCACAAGTCCTCCCTGGTGCAGCTGCTACTGTGATATGTTGCTAGACTTCATCATTGAAGTGGTTTGAAGGAAGGAGGCAACTGACACCTCTAAGTGACTCGGCTGTGGTTTGCACTAAAGCCAAGCAGCCAGACACATTTCCTTTTTTTTTTTTGTTTTTTTTTTTGCATCAAATGGGAAGTAAAACAGATTTAATAGACTTTAGTCTTCTGTGATCATAAATATTGTCTTAGCATTTCTGATCCCTCTGTTGTTGGTGTGGTGTTATGATTAAGACCTTCAGGGCAAAACAGTATGATTATTGACACATTTCTTGGCGTCATGTTACATTTCAATGCTATTATTTACACTTTCATTATTATTCTAGTTGCCAGTTTGATGTTGATATAGATCCGTTTGCTTCTCATGCGTTGCGCAATAAATGTTTATTCATGGTGAATTAAGAAAACTGGGAATTGTTTGAAGTTTTCATAGCGACCAGCTAGGCTGTGCACACCCATAGAGAAGAGCAGCAGCAAATATGAGGAATAATTCTCAGGAAATCAGTGGACTTTGTCTTATTAGAGAGTTGTCGAATTAATTCTAATTTCTGTTTATACATTTTTCAATGATCCATTCATTCAGCTCCTGCCACATGTTCTGCATCATGCGGTTGTAGATTTAACTTTAATCTTGCATTTTAAACTGAGGTTCATCTGTTTGTTCAACTTAATTTTATTTCTGTAACTCCGAATACACACAGTCATCTTAAGGGGCTTAAACAGAGGGGGGGAAAAAAGCCAAGAATTCCACATGAGCAAGCATAAGCGGCAGTGGAAAGCTAAACCCTCTCTCTCAGCAGTGGCACACCACTGGAAATAAATTAAGAAAAAAGAAAAAGAAAAATGAAAGTTCCCTCCAAAGAAATGATGGAAGATATTGTATCGGGTTGCGTCTCATGTTCAGCTTTGACAGTAAATAAATATTTCCTTCATGCTTTCTGTCAATGTGCTCAGCTCTGTCAAACATATGGCCCATGGGCCAATCCTGGGACTCTACAGGGTGGAGTCCGGCCCGTGAGATGACTGTGCAGATAATTGAGTCATGGCTGCATTTTTTCATTGCAGCAGGATTGGAAAAAGACATTTCACTGTATTTTGAAACAGGATAGAAATTTAAAATGGTCATGATTTTGAAATTGTACTTGTACTGGAAAAAAATATCAAGTTTATGTTATTCTGAGAAAAAATATGTATCTAAATATACATCTTAAGGGTGTGTGTTTACCCTCTGAAGCCTCCTGATCTTCTTACTCCACAAATCATTTTTCACAACTCTCTTTTTACGAGCAGTAGTTGTGCTTTTTCTTCCCTCTGCCAACGTAACGCGCTGCATAGTAGATCAAACAGTTTTCAGCAATTGAGGAAGCTGAAAGCTTCCATGCTTGTTCGCTGCGTGTGCCTCTAAATAATGGATCCTGGAACATGTTGTGTCACCGTGCTGGGAATTCACATCGTGCACGAACATCCACAGCGGCAACGATGGGAAGGCTGAAGGGAATTTTCAAATTCAAAAGATTATATTTTAAAATTATATTTGTTGACCTTTATTTAACATGTATTGAGTTATAAATGAACAAGCACAAAAAGCAAGATTAAGGGAATGTATTTTTCATTTTATAGTCTTTTAATAATTGTTTAATTACAAAAAAAATTCAGTTCCTGCCAGTATTACTGCTTACATTTTTTTTTTTAATTTAAACTATATTTGGATTTTCAGTCTGGCTTCAAAATATACCACAGCACTGAAACTGCTCTCACTAAAATAATCAGTGAATTCATTAGAAATGAGTGCAACATTGGATCCGATTGACCACGGCGTTCTTGTCAATAGTCTTGTGAAATGGGTTAATCTTTCTGTGTTGAATCGGTTCAGATCATATGTCAAACGGAGGACGTCTTTTGTCAGCATTGAACATCATGTATCAAGGAGACATATCCGCTATTATGAAGTTTCCCGAGTCAGCAGCAGCTTCCGTGCACTGTTGTTCTTATATGTTACCAACTAGTTACATATTCGGAGAGCTCAGTGTATCAATTAGTCCATGTCTTACAGGTTATTGTAATGCACTTCTTATTGGCTCACTAAAAAAAAGAAATCCTGACAGACTGCCACTTTTTGATAGTGTCAAGTAAGACCCAGACAGATTTTTTTTGGCGTTACATGTTTTAAATTCACTACAGTATTAAACGTAATGAAATGTTTTCCTGTTCTTTACTGTGCTGCTCCATCTAAGCCCGGGTGTGTTTGAACAGGGCTGCTTCCAGATCCGATGGGGTGGCAGGTGGTCATTAGGCTCTTTGTATTTCGTCCAATGATTCTGTTACCATGCAAATGTGCAGCGCAGGGTGTCGGTGAAATCCAATTCATCTGTCCCCATGTGTGTTTGTTAAGCCAGATAAAGCACACCGGCTAAATTAAATGTTTTTTGTTTTTTTTTGTGATGCCGCTATGAAACTGCTTCTGCATCAGAGTTTGGGTCCTGGTGCTGCTGACTCATTCTTGCCAGTCTGATGGAGGGTTTCTCCTCTCTGTGGCCTCTTCCAGGACGTATCCATCAGGCAATGGTGACCTCACTCAATGAGGACAACGAAAGCGTCACTGTGGAATGGATAGAAAACGGAGACACGAAAGGGAAAGAGGTGAGGTGCCATGCATTACCCTCACCGCCACCAGCAGCTGGTTTTTTCATTATTCGCAGCAATAAAAATGCACTCAGAGACTTTCTGTAGCAGCTGTGATTATACAACTATTGCCACGTATATTTATTGATTGAACAATCGTCTGTTTGAGCAGATTGACTTGGAGAGCATATTTGCACTTAATCCAGACGAGAAAATCGCCCCGAGCCCAGAGACCCCGCCTCCTCCCACAACTACATGCGTGAAGGTCAACAAAATTGCAAAGGTGAGTTGAGAGGTGAACTGAAGTGAAGAAAACGAACTCTAACCTCACCCTCTGTATTAAAGCGCTCTCTCTCTCTCTCTCTCGCTCTCTCTCTCTCGCTCTCTCTCTCTCTCTCTCTCTGGTAGCTACCGTGCAGCTCAGTTTCCTTAATATAGAACATGGATCCTTCTTGGCAACCCACTAATTAGTACTGTTAATCTACCATGCACTACACACAGCGTGCTTAAGTGTGGGATTATTTGGGTAAATATTGTGGCAGTGGTCACCTGGTTCGCAGTGCAGTGTCTTCGGTACACTTCTAACATGGTGCACAAATGTTTCCTTGTATAGACTGAATATATAATTGTGTATCAAGGCTGTAATCTGAACAGGAGCTTCCTTTAAACGCATGCAGTGCAGTGTATTCTTCTTTCAAGTGTGTGATAAAGCCAAAAAACTCTGAAAATCTGTTTGAAACTGGCCTCGTAATTTGGTACCAGCACAGGGATTTTTCTATTTCTGGATTTTCGTTAATGTAGCATTTTATTTCTTGCAGAACCGACGAACAATAGCTCCTGTGAAGAACGATGCTCCATCCAGGGACAACAGAGGTTTGTTTCATGCAACGCTGTGACGTTTACGTCATTGAACTCTGGTATCCAGTGAAGGAAGGAAACATGTCAGTTGAAGTATATTCTCCGGTATTGAGTTATAAAGTTGTTTTTGAAAAGGTATATTTTTGCCTCAAATAATAAATTAGTTGATATGAGAAGCAACAAAATTTGTCATATTTAGTAAAACTAGATAAAATGCAGACGTTTTTCCTTACAAGCATGAATGCTGTCTTAATATTTATGGTCTTTTAATTGTATGTATTTTTCTTTAGCAATTCCAACCCGGGCGAGACCCCTGCAGCCTCAGCAGCCAGAGCCGGCTCCGCCTCCTCCATCCCAGCAGCCCACACAGCAGACTCAAGCTCAGACGCAGCAGCAGCAGCAGAACGGTTTGTCTTTAATCCAGCCTCTGTCGTTTTTGTGACTTTTTTATTGTTTCTTTAAAAAAAAAAAAAAAAGATGAATTCAGGGAATGACTTTGAAGCAGCTGAACTGATCTTTCCGTGGGAAATCCTTCAGCAAGCGCAGCAGCTAACAAAGGATTTGATCTATTATTACACAGTCTACAGATGAAAGGGCGACTCCTCCTAATGAGTTATGCTCTCCAGTCATTTTAGATAAATCTGTAATCTTTAATGTGGTATATTTTTTGTTAATCCTGTTCATCACAGAGTCCTCCCATCACCCGATTTCCAGAAAGGAGTCTGGACAGCTTTGTATGTATCACCTGCACGTTTCCCCTGCCCTCACTGCTTTCTGGTGATTCTGATAGATCCCCCGATAGAATCCGCGACACGCCTGATTTTTGTGAACGGATCAGTTTTTGATCAGAGCGGCGGCGTGGAGACGAAGCGGCACTATAACACTATCCCTCCAGCAGACAGGCTTTCTGGGTATTACGGCATAAAAGCATTTGTGCTGCCGCGTGGCTCCGCCGCCTCTCCTCTGATTTCTGCTGAGTCACGCACACGTACGCTCGCGGCGGCGCCGCTGTTTGTACTGTGTGTCGCTCTGCTGATCTTAAACCGTAACCTGATCTCTTGAGCAGCTCACGGGAGCGATTTGTTCCCCCGTCGTCATCCCGCCTGTGATATTCATTGAATTACATGTAGCGGCGGTTCTGTGCTCCTCCTGCGCTTCCTTGTCCTGATGTCGACCCAGCTCGTCTTCTCCTCCCAGATTAGAGCAGATTATTAATCCCTCCTCTGCTCCATCAGTTGGGGTTCTCAGGAACTGGGGCCAGCAGGAAGCAGGGCCGCTGCTTCACTGGGCTTCAGCCAGGCTTCGCAGTGGGAATTTGGAGCCGCGGCAGCCAAGCCGGGGCTAATCAGATAACACCGGGTTTTAGGAAATTTGCAAAGAATCAGAAGTTGCTTTTACTCACGTGTTGGCTAACTGGTGTTCTGTTATATCGGCTACTAATAGATTGTGATTGATGTGAAAACAATACTAATCTGTGGGTGTGGTGTTCTGGGCTAAATTCTGGATTTATTTAGACATTTCCATTGTAGCTTTAAGGTGCTCCCTGAAAACATGCCAGGGTTATTTGATAGTTCTCCACTGTAAGTAGAAAAATGAATGTGAGCGATTAAAAAATGAGAGCAGATTTCAGAGACCCTGTAAAAGCCTGTTGTTGGCCTGATGGTGAAAGCAGCCTGTGTTGAGCTGGAGATGCCGTGTGCCAGTCGTTACATCCTGCTCTCAGGCTGCTTCATCACTTGTTGGAAACAGCCCAGAGTTTCTGTGACAAGAAAGTAGAAGAAACAGGCTGGGAAACAGACGAGAGGAGAAAAGAGCTCTCTACTGAAACACTGAGAGAGACGTAACGCTTATTTCTTTTTTTGCTCTATGGCAGCGAGGAGGAAGTCAAACTGTGTGCTGGAGGTGGAGAAACTACAGGAGAAACGAGAGAGACGCCGATTCCAGCAGCAGGAGCTCAGGGTGAAGAGAGCTCAGGTACTGAATTCTTTTGACAAAATTCCATTATTATAAACCGACTCATTGGTTTTTAGAGCACAGTGTTTCCTGTTGGTGGTTATATTGCACCATTGCATCGTTTTGTCTCCCTTCAGGAGGTGGACACCACCATCCCCAACTATGAAATCATGTACATGATCCGAGATTTCCGAGCCAGCCTTGACTACCGGCCCCTGACCACAGCAGACCTGGTGAGTGGAGACTCTAAATGTTGTCTTCTCTCTTAATAGTTCCCCCTCAATAACTAAATAATAAAATGTCCTTCTAGATTGAAGAGCACAGAATATGTGTTTGTGTGAGAAAACGTCCTCTCAACAAAAAAGGTGAGCTCCTCCGTCTCTGCTTTTCCCGGCCACGCTGTGTCCAGAGCAGGTTTTTACTCGTCGTGTTAAAAATGTCTCCTGTTTTCCAGAGTTGTCCATGAAGGATTTAGATGTGATCACCATCCCCAGCAAGAATGTGGTGATGGTCCACGAACCCAAACAGAAAGTCGACCTCACCCGCTACTTAGAGAACCAGACGTTCCGCTTCGACTACGCCTTCGATGACAGCACGGCCAACGAGATGGTTTATAAGTCCGTAACAAGCCGGCAGTGTGCCGACAAAAAACAAATAGTTTTTATGTAAAGCAGCTAATGTGATGTGTTGTTTTCTCCCGCAGGTTCACCGCCAGACCGCTGGTGGAGACCATTTTTGAGAGAGGCATGGCCACCTGCTTTGCTTATGGGCAGACGGGCAGTGGAAAAACACATGTGAGTTCTATGAACGTGGCCCGCCTGCATTTGTCGTTTTATTCCTTTAGTTGTCAAACGTTCACATTCACTCACACACACACACTCTCTGTGTTGGGTTTCAGACGATGGGTGGAGATTTTTCAGGAAAAAACCAAGACTGTTCGAAAGGAATTTATGCATTAGCTGGTAAGCAAAGCTGCTTTGGTTTTTCTTCTTCTTGTGCTTTCATAAAGGAAGCTTTGCGGTGGAAGAATTTGTGGACTTTTTTTTTTTGTTTTTGTGTCTTTCAGCTCGCGACGTGTTTCTGATGTTGAAGAAGCCGAACTACAAAAAGTTAGACCTGCAAGTGTATGCTACATTTTTTGAAATCTACAGTGGAAAGGCAAGTGGTGAAGCATTTTCTTTAAATTTCCACTGACTAAAGATCAAACCCTGTGCTGACTGTATTGTCTGCGCACGCTGCAGGTGTTTGACCTGCTCAATCGGAAAGCAAAGTTACGAGTGCTGGAGGACGGAAAGCAGCAAGTGCAGGTCGTGGGGCTTCAGGAGAAGGAAGTGAAGTGCACAGAGGACGTCCTGAAACTTATCGAAGTGGGAAACAGCTGCAGGTATATGCACGCATATCAGAAATCTCTTTTGGAAGCACCTTCCTTGCACACTTCTTCACGCTCGGTGTCTCTTTCTGCTCTCAGAACATCTGGGCAGACGTCGGCCAATGCGCACTCCTCCCGCAGCCACGCTGTTTTCCAAATCATTCTTCGGCGGAAGGGAAAGATGCACGGCAAGTTTTCCCTCATTGACCTCGCGGGCAACGAGAGAGGAGCCGACACCTCCAGCGCCGACCGCCAGACCCGCCTGGAGGGAGCAGAGATAAACAAAAGCTTGCTGGCCCTGAAGGTCCGTGTGCCGCCACGCACTGCCTCCTTCATTCACACTGTTTTTGACTCATTTGATAATCCTGCTTGTGCTCTTTTTAATCCGTCACGTCTTGTTTCAGGAGTGCATCAGAGCTCTGGGCCGTAACCAGCCCCACACTCCGTTCAGGGCCAGTAAGCTGACCCAGGTCCTCAGAGATTCCTTCATCGGGGAAAATTCACGCACATGCATGGTCAGTCGTTTGT
Source organism: Salarias fasciatus (assembly GCF_902148845.1). Taxonomy (NCBI): domain Eukaryota; kingdom Metazoa; phylum Chordata; class Actinopteri; order Blenniiformes; family Blenniidae; genus Salarias; species Salarias fasciatus. The sequence goes on from NC_043756.1 coordinate 12,476,788, forward strand.
AATAGTTCACCATCTCTGGGATGATTATCAGTCTTTTGTAAAGGTATAAAGTTGAATGGTTTCCGCTTTGTCCACACAGATTGCCACCATCTCTCCTGGCATGACGTCCTGCGAGAATACGCTGAACACGCTACGCTACGCCAACAGGTTGGAACACGCAGTAAAAATACTTTAAAGCTCCCTGCCGCTTTGAAATGAATCGTACTTCTACTGTGACTGAATTTCTCTCGCTCTGTTGGTTCTTTCTGACTCTCGTGTCTCCTCTCGCTCCTTTTCCCCCTGCTGTCCTTCCCTCTCGTGTCCCCGCTCCGCCCCCTCTGCCGCCGTGCAGAGTGAAGGAGTTTGGGATTAGTCCGTCAGACATCCCCTTCTCCCAGGGCGGTCAGGGGAGTCGCCCCGACCACTCGCCCACCAATACCTTTGAGTACGATGACTTTGCTGAAACCTCTCCCTGCAGGTCGAGCACTCCTTGAAGCACCGCACTGCACGCAAACACACACACACAACCCTTCACCCACAGTGCATGTGGTCCATGGTGTTTATAACTTCATCAGGCTTCTCCAGTCCTCCATCTGCATGGCGTCACGTTTTATTTCTCTCCATCGCCGCTTTGATTCAAGCCGTCATTGTCATCCGTGGCTCAGCTTTCAGTTTCTCCTGAACAGCCGATCATCCGTGGCCGTGTTGTCGTCACCTGTGTCGCACTCGTTTGGCACGACGAGTGGAAGTTGGAAAGCGAGAGCTCAGAGTTGTTCGCAACTGGACTTCAGGAGTTACGTGAGCGCCTGCAGACCGGGCGGCGGCTTGATCCAGCTCTCGGCAGCTAATTCCTCTCACAGCGCCGCTTAATTAGCAGCGGACCCGCAGGCGCGGCATAATCTCTAATCAGCTCTGCAGCGCCTTGTTAAACACGAGCTCTGACCTTCCACGCTCCTGTTAGCGTCGGCTAACGTCTCCACATTGATCACGGCCATCCCTTCCCCGTGCATGACGACACCCCCCCCCCCCCCCCCCCTCCATCCCCACAGCTGTTGGCAGCGGCGGATCAATAATTGCGCTCCGGTTCTGTCCGCAGGGTGAAGGAGTTAACGGTGGACCCCAACCTGGTGATGGAGGGCGGCCGGCCGAACATCCACGCCGTCAACCAGCTGGACCTTCTAGACGAGGACTGGCTGAGTATCTCGCCACAGAGGGACGACCTCAAGCTGCTCTGTGAGCAGAATGTAAGCACACAGGCGCCTGGCCGGCCGGACGGCCAGCAGTTCTCTTGTTAATGACTCTGTTTGGTGCTGAAACTGTGAATGTGCTTGGCAGGAGGAGGAAGTGTCCCCTCAGCTCTTCACCTTCCACGAGGCGGTGTCCCAGCTGGTGGAGATGGAGGAGCAGGTCCTGGAGGACCACAAGGCCGTTTTCCAGGTGAGCCGGTTGCTTCTGTCCGCGGTGCGCGGGGAGGTCGGCCCCTGCCGGAACGAAAGACCTGAGAGGGCCGGTGTGTTTCTGAGCAGGAGTCCATCCGATGGCTGGAGGACGAGCGGGTGTTGATCCAGATGACGGAGGAGGTGGATTATGATGTCGAGTCGTACGCCACACAGCTGGAACAGATCCTAGACCAGAAGATAGAAATCCTCACTGAACTCCGGGGTAGGGGTTCATCACACACACTCACTCACTCACACACACACACACACCTCCAGTGCCTGCCTTTAGTTTCAAACCCCTCTGATGTGCTTTCTTGTCTTTGCCAGATAAAGTGAAGTCGTTCCGCTCCGCGCTGCAGCAGGAGGAGCAAGCCAGTAAGCAGATCAGCCCCAAGAAGCCGCGAGGTCTTTAGACCCTGAAGAGCTTTAAGTGACACAACATTAACCACTCCCAGGGGGCGGGGTCTCCGGCCCCGGAGCGCTCCTGTCCTCCACGTTCTAAAACTAGACACACTTTATCGGGGATCCTCCTTTCTGAATCGAACTCTCTCCCTGAATCTGATGATCCTGTCGCTGCCAAGCTCCAAACAAATCCCAGTTCCTGAGCGTCACTGCAGCAGAGGCGTTCCACCGCGGTGGGGGTGGGTGGGGGGGGGGGGTTAAACCAGGGGGGCCGGTGGCTCTCCAGGGCCGGAGCTCCAGACCTCGGCCCGGCACCAGGCGGTCTGTCCTGAGCGGCCCTGAAAAACACCATCAGATGGACTGAGCGACGCACCGACAGGCTCCGGACGCCGCGCCGTGACGATCCGTCGCCTCAGAAGTGACTCCACACTCACTGTGGTCCGGTGGGAAAACGAAACGACTGTTTTAGTTGACTGCTTTATCAGAGAATGTTTAGTTTCCGTTCCTCGTTCTTAAATTATTTTTCTTTTTTTACTTGTTTGTACTTTGTTTGAGAAAAAAAGAAAAGAAAAACAGTTTGTGACCCCTTTTAAGAAGAGATCTTCATTTAACATGTTTCCCATACAGATCCAGTATTTGGTTCGGATGCTGGCTGACGTTTCTGCATGTGCGCTCTGTGATAGCTTACCTACCTGCACCTTTGTTTCATGCTTTGGGGTCCTCTGTTGGCGCTGTAAAGTCATATTTCATTAGAAAAGATCTCTTCTCTCGTTCTCCTTCCGTCTGTTTCTCAGCAGTTCAGAGGAAGCCTTTAACCACGTCGTTCTGTTCCCTGTGTTCCTGGCAGGTTTTCTTTTTACGTGTAGTTTCCTTCAGTTTGTGCCATATCATTCTGTGGCAACTTGACTTATCGACTCCTACTTAATGTAATAATGTAAAAACACATTTTCCACCCATTTAACACTTTGGTATAAAAATGAAACTAGGGGAAAATCCTAATAACTACAAAGAGAAGCTCACTGACCGACCATTGGGTAATTGTTGCTCAGTGTTTGCGCCGGGTGTAATGCTGGAAGAAATAAAAAAAAAAAGTTCAAGTTCAACGTGTTGACTTGAGTTTGTCAGAGTGAACGGTCTCATGAACATGAGGAAATATAAATTCTCTTTGCAAAACTCAGCCAAATATGTTCAACAAAGCAAAATAAAACATTTCTAATGGAATAGTTGGTCCCTATTTCAGTGGTCTTCGGGTTAGTAACATATTCAGAAATGATACTTTCACAATCTTGGGTACATCACAACAGAACCCCCTCCACGCTGCTTTGCATTAGAAATGGTCTGCTGAGGCCCTCTTGTGGTGAAAATAAATCACTACACCCACATCTTCCTCTTTTTGCAACCATTCAGATTACACGTCTCACTCCCGATCCTGGTGGTGAGAAGGATGCTAAACCTCAAGAATCGCACTGAAAGCAGTTAAAAAGTTTTAAAATATTTTAATTCAGAACCGTGCAAGTCCCAGAATACAGCCTAATCTGAGGCTGCTGACAGTTCTCTTCTTTAAACAGCTCAAGCTTTTCCAGACTGAAGTGAACAAAGACTGTTTTCAAACCAGAGCAGCTGCGGACAGAAGATGAAAAGCCTTTATCGTATTCTCAAAAACCAGTCATTCAGTGGTGAGAGAAAGGGGTTCACCTGAAACAATGAATTTTCTGACACACTACTAGGTTCATTTTCAACTCCTCTGCTGCAGAAATCATGAAGCAGCAGCCAGATGTGGTTTATCAAACTTCTGAATGGTTTAGATGATAATTTAACAATACACACACAGTTTGAAGACCAATCATCATTCAACAGCTGTATTGTTTGTGTCCAATTCCATTCAATATGCTTCCACTGCCTCCAAATAACACTCAATATGAGTTGTTGACGTATCTAACCCTCCTTGTTTATGACACCCACTGTCCAGGAAAGTCGTTTCAGCTCCATCTTGGAATTAAGAGAAGTGGATTCCTGCTGAGTTGAAAGCGTGCAGCAGTCTGAGGATGAAGGAGAGACCAGAGTAAAAACACACGAACCCCAGAGTTCCAGTAACTAAGACACATCTGACACCCTTACACCATGAAGTCGTCGATATCCATGGACCTGGCTCTCTTCTCGCTGAAGTCCGACTCCTGCAGCACGCTCTCAATCTTCTTAGAGATGCTGAAGTCAGCCGGGACTTCCTAAGCAGGTGGAGCAAAGCGTTCTCAATTCAAACCGAGAAATAAAAAACGTCTCTGATGTTTCACTGGGGAAACAAATCCCACATCTGAACGCTGCGCACAATTTACAGATGGAAAAGAAAACCATGATACGACACTTTCTATATAATCAGCGCCTTTCAAGACAGCCAAGGTCACACGACACAATGGACACATTTATCTGAAGCAGACCTGCAGGCCTCATGCGCACCAGCGTTACAGTACATCTCAACCTTGCGGTATGAACTCACCACATTGTGTAAAGAACAGTGGATTCTGTAGTTTTTCTCCAGCAGCTGCTCCACTGCTGTCGACCTGGAAACGAGAAACACTTTCCTTGTTTTTCTCCGTGTTCGCTTCGCAGACGGAATCCACGTTTAACTTTCAGTCAACTCACTTGAAAGCTGCACTGAGCGTCTTGTTTTTCCTCACAAACGCGACTCGGACCAAACCGTCCCACTCCTGCACGAGAGACACAAACCGTCACGTGACCTGCTGCTGGTCTCTGGTTCTGACCGGTGAGTTTTCCTCACATGGAGACGCGGAGCTCACCTGGAAGTTAACGGGAGGAGGGGGGTTCTTCGGCTCGATCCTGACAACGCTGGACTCCACTTTCGGAGGAGGGCGGAAATTATTCTTCCCCACCTGATGATGGAGGACAGGTCAGAGGTGAACGTCTGTACAGCGATCAGGAGAAGACGGCACAGTGACGTCTGGCTCCGCGACCTTCATGAGGTGGTCGACACGAGCCAGCAGCTGCGTGTTGATGGACAGTCTGCAGTACAGCTTGTCTCCCGGTTTGGCCACCAGTCTCATAGCAAACTCTCTCTGGAACATCAGCACAGCACATCTGAGACAATAAGAAGAATAAACAGTATTAGAAACACTGAACCAACACATCAGAATTCCTCACTGAGCATTAAAATGGTCTCTGACCTGAAGAAAGGTCGATGCAGGAGGAGCTTGAAGACAAACGGAGAAGAAATCTGCACGATAAAGAGGACATGAGCTGTAGATGAAGGCAATAAACAACACTGAAGGGCGAAGACAGATGGAGACGCGTCTTCACCTGATACGGTAAATTCGCCACACAGACGTCGAAGAAAGGCAGGTCTGTTTTTAAAACGTCTCCGATCAACACCTGGAGTTTGGTTTGCAGAGGTCTGTTGATGGCAAGAAAAAAAAAAACATGTATCTTTGATCATGCATGCATGTTTTATTAAGCGCTGCTCTCCCCACTCACGTGCACTGGACTCTCTTCTGAAGCTCGGCCACCAGTCTGCAGTCTAACTCACAGGCCACTACCTGAAACCAGATGTCTCAGAATAAGCAACACGGTGTGTCTGTCCACCGGTTCGGTTTGCATGTTAGACTAAACTACCACATAGTCTGATGACGGATTCTGTGTCAACTCTCACATCTCAGCCTGAGTATTTGATGAACACAGTGCAGATCTCACCTTCTTGGCTTTCTCCAGCAGTTTAACCGTCATGTTACCAGTTCCAGGCCCCACCTCCAGAACCACGTCTGTTGGCCTCAGAGCAGCCTGGAAGGGAAAACATCACAGTTCGGGAGCACCGTGAGCCTCGGGTGTTGGGTGCAGAATAGATTTGTGTAGCTTGAACGTATCAAACCTTCTCAATGATCCCATTCACGACCAAGGGGTTCTTCAGGATGTGCTGGCCGATGCCAGTGTTGAACATGATCCCTGCAGGGGAGAGCAAACTGAGTGAGTGTAATGTTAAAGTGAAGGGATCACTTCAAAGCTGGAGTGTTTCATATATTTAAATAAGGTTCAACCACAGCATCTTATTGTGACTTGCAAAAACACAAGAACATTAACAAAAATGTTGTCCAGTCCTAAATTTCCCTGTTGATTCCTAAAGCCAAGTGGATCATATATCAGGGACTTTAAATCTTAAAGTGTTGACACTTCAAAGTTCATCTGAAAACAAATGGCAAAATAACACAAAAAAACCTATAACTCTATTGACAGTGAGGACATCAACACAGAAACAGGATTAAATGTCAGCATGTTGTTGAGATAGGAAGCTCCCGTGAAGCTACTTCTCTCCATCAGCTGATCCTGACGCTTGCTAGCATGCTAAAGCTAACTGTGCGCTCACCCTGGTTTTTCACCTCCTGGTGCTGCCTGCTCTTCTTCTCCGCTCTCACTTTCGGCATTTTCCGCTGCGTGTTAATATCGCTACAAAGCCAGGCAGAAATAAAAAACAAGAGAAATCCAAAAAACAGATTCCCAGAGTTGGTGAGACACTCCAAACACACACGTGTCCGCGTCCTCTTCTTCACTGTGTAGCTGTTACTGCTCCTCCCGTCACGTAGCGCCCTCTGGCGGAGGCGGTACTGCATTGTAACGCACAGGAAAGAAATACAGAGGCGCTCAACTAGGAAAAAAACATGTAAATACCTCTCAAATCTTTTTATTCTCTCAGAAAATACCCAGCAGTATCGTTTGTGTGAAGTAATAAAGTTACTGGAAGATCTACCTTTAATTTTAAAGCCTCCTCTGATTCATGAATATCTCCCAACATTCAAGTGTTTTGGGATACATTCCAAGCAGTTTGTACAGTACAGACAGGGTATCTTAGTATGAAACATCAATTCAGTGTTCATAAAAAATGTTTTGGCAAAACATGATATACAGGAAATACAACCATGGAGACTTGAGATAAAGACTGAGATTAAAGCCATTTATTAGGCTGAAAAACACAAAGCAGATATATGACTTCATCTAGTCAGAGATGGGAAACTCCTCCAGAGTCATGGCGATGGCTCGGACCTCAGGATCATCCAGCCAGTTGACTTTACAGGCCAACAGGATGCCCTAAGGAGGAAAACACTAATCAATACAGCAGCTGGAATCAACACACGTCTGTCGTCCTGCAGTGGCAACAATACCTCAGAAATACAAACAAGAGTTAAAAATGTGAAACTTGAACAGAAACACTGGCTTTGTCGTGAGCACTTACCTTGAGGACGTTCTGAGTCATGACGGTCATCTTCTTATATTTCTCCAGGACGGTTTGGCCTTTCTCTTTTGCGGCTTTATACTTCTCGGAGTCTGGGTGTTCCTTTCTGGACGTCAGCTCTTCTATCTGTCGCATCTTCTCGTGTGTGAGTCGTTTCATCTCTACACACACACACACACACAGAATTATTAGCGACGAGTCTTTAATCTGGGGTCACCACAGTCAGCTGATAGGAATTCATAAAACAGCAGTCAAGTACACAGTGATCAGAGAAAATCAGTTTGAGTTTTTACCGAGCCTGTTCTTTTGAGTTTCTGTGATTTCATCCTGAAGACTTTTGGACTCCTGTAGAAAATTTAAAAAAGTTAAAACAAAGAAAAAGAAAGCTGTCTTGCCTTTACAAGAAGTGGTTAAATTAACCCAAAAACAAATGTGTGATCATTTGGCATCAGAGAACCAGAAACATGAAATCCTCACAACACACCACTTTGTCTAAAGGTGAAAAACTGTTTTCATACATAAAACTTTCTAAATACAGTAAAATGTGAAACTGAAAGGAGGATGCAGCCGTTTACCTGCTGAAGTTGTTTTATACAAGAACAAAGAGCCATGCAGCGGTCACTCATGGCTTTCAACTGGCTGGGAAAGTCAAATGGGACAAATCAAATCACTGAAAATGTGCTCGTGATTTCAATATTGTAAAAAAAAAAAAAAAAAAAAGGACTCACTCTGAATCTGAATCGGCCTCCTTCAGCTTTTCTGAAATAGCGTGCCACATCTGCATTCTGTAAGGATTCATCAAAGCTCACTGTCTCCATCTTATAATTTGCTCTCTCATTTGTATTGAACACAAAAAAACGGGCATCAGTTTACCTGTGAAGAGTCAATGTGCTGTTAAAATGAACCGTCTTCACGTTTTCAAGCTCACTGATCAAATCTGGCCTGAAACATTTAGATACAAAAAAAAAATGAGTCATGACAATGGATTTGGAAGAAGACAAGGTCTTTGGTTGTAGCAAAGTGACTGGATTTGTGGATGGAATTCAGGCTGAATTCAATCATGGCATTCAGATACATGGTTTTCATAACATAGACACACTGTGGCTCTTAAAATCTAACATGACAGGATCTGGCTTCACAAAAGGAAGCCTGCTATTTTTACTGGGGGCAAATCTGTCATTGCAGACCCACAAACATCAACAGACAATCAATTTGGGGATCATTTTCTTTGATTTCATCAACACTCACAAGTTTTTCTCTGCTTCAGATGTGCTGCAGGACCTTTTATTTTCACCTACGGAAGGAAGTCGGACATTAACTCCTTGGTGAGCAGCATGGGGAAACAGTTTCATGCCTGTACTGAACTTTGTTATGTACCTGCAGTCAGCTGTACCGCCATCTCAAAGCACTGGTTGGACATCTGCTGTTTTATCCTGAAAAGAAAGCAAATCTGCCTTTGACACAGGATATAAATGATTTAAAGGTTTATCTCTACACTGGGGCTTTGGGGTCAGGATGAAGACGGACACAAGAAAGATAATGAAGGAGCACCTCAGCATGTCTGTGGGTGAGGTTTCCTTCTTTGTGGTGGGACAGGAGGGAGCAGGAACATCACTCAGCGTTGCAGCCTCCATGTTGTTATTTAAGACAGCGTGACAGCGCCTGGAGAAATAATGGACCAAACTCAATCATGAGTTGGAACTGAGATCAGTGGGATTTAATCTCAGGGTGAAAATAGATCCTTGACAATCTAAACACTGACTAATGAGTTATTCCCTTGAATCGAGGAGCTGCTTGGTTGATTGTTGTGGTTTGTGTGACAAATCTTGACATGACTTTAAACATTTTGTTTTTGTTTGTTTTGATATCGGATCATTAAAGTACAGTGAATTTACTTTTAAAAAAATGGTTCAAGGCACAGTAGTGTAGTGGTTAGCCTCCCTCACATCAGTGTACCTCTGCCTTGACTTCTTAGCCTTTATCTGTGGACTTTGCGTGTTTTTATGTATGAATAATTATTGGTACCGAATTGGCTTGTATGTGGGGGCAATTCTCTGTTTTTGTTTTTTTTGTTGTTGTTGTTTTTTTTTTTTTTGCCAGTAATGAAGTGGTGACCTCTCCAGGAAGGCTGTGCGACACATAGATGTTGAATTATGTGGTGATACTGCATGAGTCGTCGTCTGTCATCTGATCATAACAACTACCGATTCATGCACTGCCATGAATCGGTAGTTTAAAGAGAAAAACAGAGTATTAACAACCATCATCACTACTATACTACAAATATTTGACGAATTGGTGTGTCCCTCAACCACTGTCTTTTCGGTTCATAGTTTACATTAGGGTCAAAAAAAGAAATATTAGGTCATGTTAGCGTGATTTGTAAAAGCGAAACCTCAACAAAGTCCTTTAGATAGCTTTCCTTTGGGGTCAGTAGGCATTGTTAAGATAAAAAAATCCCGATTTTTATCTTCTTGTTAGATATATATTAATAACGTTAAAAGTTAAGGTTAAAATCCACAAACCAGCATCCAACAACCTGAGTCGCTTTGAGAACACGTCTTACCTGGTTTTAATGAGGACGATACAATGAAAGCAACAATAAATAATTAAAAAACAATAAAAAGTTTTTTGTAGTCTTATGTCCTTTCAGCGGAGCGGATGTTGTCAAAATATACTTCCCGCCAGGAAATGACGTCACGTGACGTGTTCTTCTTCTGTGAATTTGGCAGACCAGACACGTCATTGGTGCATTGCTGCCATCTTCTGGGTGTTTTTCATACTTCACAGAGAATAATCAGTGGCTGTAAGATAGTTGAGAAGTTTCTTTATATTAGTTCACTAAGTCGAAAGGATGGAAAAACACCTAGTCCAGCTGCTCTAAGAGCTTTATACAGTTTCTTCCAATTAGATGAATAAATCTTGCTCTCAAGACGAACGCGCCTTACAAGTATCTTTACTTTACCTTTCAGTCAAAGCTGAAGAAGTGACATTCAAAAATTCAATTGACATATATCCATCTAATCTATCTAAAAAAACAGAAAGAAAAAACTTCATGTATGAATGGTTTCTGCTGCTAAAATGCCGCAGCGCCCTGTACTACAGTGGCCCAGAAGGGCCAATGTCACAATGCAACTGCCAAATCCACCATGCAACAGCAAAAACCACAACGAAACAGCAAAACCACACAAACGGAACCCCATAGTAAAAGTTAAAAATGAAAAAAAAAAAATGCAAAGCCTTTGCTATGGTGTTGTGTATATGTACTACACGTGAATGTTTATTCTTCGATTGTGAGTGGAAACTGAGGTATGTGGAGTTTGTAGAGAGCGAAAAGCCTCCAAAACCTACAATCAAACTTTTGTTTTTCTGATGTGAAGTGGAACAGTGACTCACAATAGATGAGTAGGTATGAGTTTTTGAAGGTACAACCAGAGTGATAACTTGTCAAACACTGACTTATCACTGACTCTCTCCCATGATAAAGGATTGCCGCGGCTCTGGGTTATCGTTCAGCTGTAATGTTGAAGGTTCAGCCCTCATTTCTTCTTGTACACATGTCAAAGTGTCTTTGAGCAACACAGTGAACCCTGACCTGCTCCCACTGAGCACCTTGCACTGTGGCACAGGTGTCTGAAAGGTTAATGTGACTCGGGGACTATCAAATCAGTGGGAAAAAAACACAAGATAAGTGAAATTTGTCTTATAATAGTGTAGTTATTTCAATGCATTATACACTGTATGCTTCAATCGAAACACTGTATTATGAAGCTGTGCTGTGGGAAAGACTCGGCTCAGTGTCTCAGCCCCTCTCTCGCTCCTCCCAGTCTCCTGACATTATCCTCTTTTCATTTTTTTAATTCGCATACTGAATCTGCAGACGACTGGCGTGAACTCTACTCGAACTTCAGGCTGCCATGGCGAACCAGAAGAAGAGGGTAAGTCTGCGAAACACCGCGCAACCAGAAATATGACGAAACCTCCTCGTGAACGAAGCTTTTTCACGTGACGAAATCGAGACGAGCGGAAACGTAAACGGGGATTATGTGACGATAATTATAATTAAATATATCGTGCAATATCTTTGACGGAATGAAAACGAGACTAAATGTGGCTGAGAATATAAAATCTCTGCAAAAAACGTCTCTTCATATTCGTTGACGGAGACAAGACGAGACCGAAAAAGGTTTTAGTGTTTAGTCACGTTGGTTGAGTTTCTGTTTCGCAGCGCAGCGCAGCGCGGGCGGGCGGAGTTTATAACTTCCTCAACCCCGCTGCTGGAGCCGAGAGCCGCGCTGAGAGGATGGAGATATTTATCTGTTTTGTTGATGTAGTTGTATGCAGTCAGTGTCATCTGTTGTGTTGTTTTGGCACTAAATACAAGCAATACAGTCACATTAAGCAACACACACACACACACACACACACACACACACACACACACACACACACACCCTTTATTATGTTAATGTTGTGAATTATATTCATGTATATTCTGTGTATGTTAAACTTGAACATATTCCTGTTTTTTTTCTGTCAGTCGAGCTACTATTCTCTTTATTTATTTTATCTAAATTTATGAGTGTGTGTGTACCTACACACACTACTAAAATATGTTGACCAGAGCATCTACCATGCCTGGATTGGGTGTATTGTTGAGTTTAGAAGGTAACCATATATTAATAGTAAGATAAACATGTTTGATTTGTGAAATGATTTTTAATTAAAAAAAAATTGGTTTTGTCTATACTAGGAGACTATATTATATTGATTGGTTAAATACAATTACATTACTAAAACGAGAGGAAAATACCATTTTCATTGACTAAAACTAGAGTAAAATTATCCTGGGTTGTTCTGACTAAAATGCTCAGACTTGAAGTTGTCTAAAACTTGACGAGACAAAAAAAGAGTATGAATGTGACTAAAACTAATAAAAACTGAAAAGACACTTTGACACAAAGGCGAGCCTAAAACTAATATCAAAACAGGCTGTCAAAATCAACTCTACTGCAAGACAAATGCTTTTCACATAATAAATTAATAGAAAATAAACATTGGCACTTTTTCATCATTGGCCGGATTTTTACTAACAAAGATGAGGAAACAATCAGCGATTTCAGCTTTCTTGATTTTGGCCTGAGCTTAGTTTGATTCCACATTAAATATTTAGTAATAGAACAAATTTCTATCTCTCTAATTATGTTTGTCCAGTATGTTATCTATTCGAATCAATACCCTACTGATTTAAGTTAGATATTAATGATACCTGAATGACACCTAGATTAGTTATATCTAACAGATAATAATAAGAAAAACATGATGACTGTAAAATCATGATAAGATAGAAAAAAAAAAACCGTTGGAGACAGACTTAGATCTGTCAAGGTCTCTGTTGTAAAATTCTCTTCCCCTGCTGTAAATGATTCCTGTTACAAGATTTTAATATGAGTAAACAAAAATAGAAGTGTTCTTCTGGTATTGTCAACTGCAGAGTTCTGATTCAGTTTACATGTATGAAATATCTGCGTTCAAAGCCGATTTCTGGGACAAACAACAAATATGTGTAAAGTACAAATGTAGATGTCCTTAAAAATATGAATATATTCACTACAGAACAGTACACATAAAAGCTTTAATGTTGATACATTTTATGGACTTATTCAGTAATAACTGGTCATTTAAAAAAAATAAGAATGAACATGATTTGACAAAATTACCAATACAAAATAACTCAACAATAGTCACTTAATTAGGGTATTGTGAATAGTTGTAATTTGTGGAATTAGTTACTTCCACCCTTGTTGTCTAACTCGCCTCAGCATATCTGAATGTTTTAACTTATATTCAATTAAAAAATGGGCACCATTATGTGCATTAATCAGAAAAAATGGTATTCCACTTAAACCATGTGAAAATAAATGTTTGCAGTTGCTTGGACAGAATAAAAAAGGGATGAAAGTTTATAGCAGGTGGAATAACAGGCGGTGTTGGTTCCTCTCCAACTGCCCTCTGTGTCTGTTAAACTTTAACCACAGTGTCCTCACATAAACTCCTTCAAAGACTGGACGATTCAGGGCACATATAACTAAATTATTATAAGATTCCCAAAGAATGAAGTTCAAACTTTTTTTTTATTTAACGGAAGGAATTACACAATACATGTGAGCAGGAATATTTTCTTCTCAGTGTGCTAAGACAACATGCAATCAGATTACCAGCCACTGCAGTCAAGTGTACATGGAGTGAATTTTTGTGTGTGTGTCTGTCTGGAGGGTATCTTAGAGCGCCTGGATGCCGGGGAGGTGGTTGTGGGAGATGGAGGATATGTGCTGCAGCTGGAGCGGCGTGGCTACGTGAAGGCAGGGCACTGGACACCAGAGGCTGCAGTGGAGCATCCTGAAGCTGGTATACATGTTAAATAATCTGTTTCTTATTCCTGAATTCCTTACTGACCATTCTGAAAATTGATAACAGTAGATCAACATTTAATAATTACATTTATTCAGCCAAAAAACTACGACAGAAGAAATGTTTCCTGCTCATTCTGGGAGTCTGCTTCTCCCTACATCTTCCTCTGATGTCCTTTCTTCAGTTGGCTCCATCAGCAAGCGGTCCTCACGTCTCCTCTGCTCTCCAAGTGGTTGTTCCAAATGACCTTTCACCCTTCTGGGTGTGACTCTCAGGCCGATTGATTAAGTCCCGTGCCCGTTGTCCTTAATTACTCCCCATAAACTTCACTGGAACATCAAGATAAACTCAAATAAAAGCATCTTCATTTCCCTTATCTCCACACCCACAAACCTCTCTTCTAGTGAGATCTCACATGAAGGTCTGCTTCAACTGAAAACTACCAGTGTGTGTGTAACCAAGTGCTTCACCTTAACCTTATATATATTTCTGTCTTTGTTTCAGTGCGGCAGCTGGAAAGGGAGTTCCTGAGAGCTGGAGCCGATGTGATTCAAACCTTCACTTTCTACTGCAGCGAGGATAAACTGGAGCTGAGTGGCAATGTCTCCAACATCACTGTCAGTGTTGTTTTGGTTTTTTTTTTAGGAGAAACTAAGAGTTGTTACAGTTGACATTGCTTGATTGTGTAATGACTCGAGTCTTTTCCCGTCTACCTCAGGGTGCCCAGATCAACAGTGCAGCCTGCGACCTGGCCAGAGAGGTCGCCGATGAGGGTGGCGCTCTGGTGGCTGGAGGTGTGTCCCAGACTCCACTCTACGTCAAGAAGGGCAGTGAGAATGAGGTCAAAGCCATCTTCAAGAAACAGCTGGATGACTTCCTGAAAAAGGACATTGACTTCTTCATGGTGGAAGTAAGATCATCATTAAAAACAGCATCATTCAATACTGAGTACAGTTTATGAAGTTGAGTGTGTGTCTTTGATGACCGAATGCACATCTTTTCCTGCAGTACTTTGAATATGTCGGGGAGGCAGTGTGGGCCGTGGAAGTCATGAAAACCGGTGGGAAACCTGTAGGAGCCACACTTTGCATCTCACCTGATGGAGACAGGGAAGGAGTCCCACCTGGAGAGTGTGCTGTGAGACTGGTCAAAGCTGGTACATAGCATCTACTGTGCTGCTTTTCATGTATTTCTGAAATTATACCTACATCCTGTAGGTGTTTTATGTGACTGTGTCTGACTTGCAGGGGCGGACATCGTGGGAATAAACTGCCACCTGGATCCACTCACATGTGTTCGCACAGTGAAACTAATGAAAGAGGGTCTGGAGAAAGCTGGTCTGAAAGCACATCTCATGGTCCAGCCGCTTGGCTTCCACACACCAGAGTGTAACATCGGAGGATACGTCAGTCTACCAGAGTACCCCTTTGGTTCGTATTCTAAAAAAAAAAAAAAAAAAAAAAGTTTTTTTTTCGGTTTTGGTTATCTATAATCGACACCGAAAGATGTGACCTGTTCTGTGCAAAGAAAAAGGTTTCGAAAGCTCCTGGATCGCGTATTGTTGCTCTTTATGTTACTGCCTGGAAGGGTTCCTAAATTAACGCTGGAAGCTTTTGAATGTGCTGCTTTGGAAGTGGGCATCCGGCCAAGTTCACTCCAAATGGACAGTGTTAAATACTCTGTGAAGCAAAAAGTAGAAGTTTTTGAAGGTAAAAGAGAAGCTCATGTTGTGAAGGTGACTCTGAGATCCACAACAATGACTGATATACATGGACAAAGCTTTATTTCTCCAACCGAAACTCTGAAAAAGCCCTGTGTCATGTCAGGGGACATCAAAGAAACTGTTTAATGAAACAATTTAGAAATGCAAGTTTGAAATGAGTCAAAAAAGTGTCTCAATATGACTGGGTTATGTTTTAACTCTGGCTAATTGGAAAGAAAACAGTCCTGTGGTGTGAGAATGACAAGAATAAAGTGAATCTATTCTTTCTGAAGAATTCCACCTTCATTATTGAAGGACAGAGCTTATACTGTTATTTATCTAATATTTTTTTATTGCATGTAAAAGTTTGATCAGATTAACTGTGGATAATGTCGTTTTCCGAGATCAGTTTACTGAGAAAACTGAAAGATTTTAGGGTTTTACAAGCTTGCTCCTGCCACTTGAAGTATGTGAGCATGGCCGATTTAAACTTTTTACATGTGAAGTTTGAAGAGAGCTTTAGAATTAAATTTTTCATCTCTTTTCAGCTCTGGAGACCAGAATCATCACGCGCTGGGACGTCCATAAATATGCCAGAGAGGCTTACAATGCAGGAATCCGCTACATCGGTGGCTGCTGTGGATTTGAGCCGTACCATATCAGGGCCATATCAGAAGAGCTGGCAGAAGAGAGAGGATTCCTCCCACCGGCCTCAACGAAGCACTCACTCTGGGCATCTACTCTGGAGACACACACTAAACCCTGGGTCAAGGCCAGGTAAGACACTGACTCACGCTTCATATATGGACGCATGGTGGTAGTTAACATAACAGAGGACAAAATCCAAGTGAAAATGACAGAAGATTTTCAACAGATGTTGTTTTTTAACTTACTAATGTGCTAAATTTCGTCTCAGGGCTGGTCGACAGTACTGGGAAAACCTCCTGCCTGCCTCTGGACGCCCCAAATGTCCATCAATGGCGACGCCCACTGATGGAAGACCTTAGAAATGAGTTAAAATTCAGGTTACCAACATTGTCAAATATCAAACAGTGTCATCTTAGCAGGCTTGCCTAGATATTCAAGGTTTTCTTTTTAAATCACACCTGCGATGGTTTCAAAATCTAAAATGCCTCAACTGACAATGTAATATTTGTTGATCAATTTAATTTTAGCCTCTCCAATTGAAAATTTCTTGATGAATATTGAGTGAAGAAAAGGGTTTCTGTCTGTTTCAGTCTTTGGAGATTGTCCAGGCTGGTGTGTGTTTTCTCTGCTGATGTTCAGACTTCGTTTGTGACTCCGTACAAACCAAGCTTTACATTTTAACTGCTGCAGAAGTGTGAATTAGTATAAAATACATGAACAGTTTCAATCATCGATTAATCAGTTCATAGTGGATTGCATGAATGTATACATTTTCTGTATTAGCCTACAGACAGTACATGTGTTTTCCATTATCATGCATTGCTTGTGGTGTATGGTATATCATGTTTTCCTGTGAAAATATGAAACTGGTGCAAATGCCTCCAAATGTGGAGATGAAAAACATTTGGTTGTTCACACAATTCTCTATTGTGCTGAATTAAGCTGAAATTGTGTTTACTCTGGGCAGCAGATGAGGCCAGTGGCACAGATGTCATTTTCATGCTTTTATTTGTCATTGTCTGTGTTCAATTTTCTTGAAATTCCGTTAGATTTATCAGTATTCGGGTATTAGGACACATTTCTGTGCCGTTAATGGAAACGTCATCTTTGTGGGAGATAAAGAAGGAAACTTTCATTGACGAACATTTAGTGGAAGACTGAGAAATTGTTCATGTTTTCCTTATTCAATGTAGTATCATGATCAGCTGACAATGCAATAGAACTGTATGTCTGTCCCTGAGCAACACACGTGCCCAACTTGTTTGTTTACAATCTCCTCCTCCTCGGCATCACAAGTCAAACCTCTCCATTTTCTTGATGTGGTGTGTAAAAAACACGTAGTCCACCGTTGGCTGTCAGAGGTAAATCAACAATAAGTCATTAGCTTTCTGAGTGTGTCAGCAAAAACTAAAGACTCTCCCAGAAATGTGAATCATTTTTTGTTTTTGAAATTGCATTATTGACTACATATTGATTTGTGAGATGTGCTGTAAATGATTGTCATGAGTTTCCTTTCTAATAAACAAAAAAAAAAAAATACCTCGAAGTCCTATGAATGAAAATGTAGTTAGAGTGGAATGAGATTTATTTTTAACAGCAGCTCATAAAGAAAAAACAGACATTTAATTGAAATGATTTCTACTTTGAAGCTGTGCCCATTATTTGAATTAATGTTGTCCCTCTTAAATACGTGTGGCACTACACAAAATGTGTGTGACATTACTTCAGGATGTAGATGAGGAAGAGGTATCTTGCTGAAGTGGATGAGGTAAGTTTTGTTGTTTCTTTTGTAAATGAGCAATTTCATAAAACTGCATGATTAAAAGTGATTATAATCCAAGATGCTAACTGTATCAAAAAAATTTAATCTGTATGTCTTGCATGTTCTGGCTCTGGCCTTTCGTGCATCTATTCAAAGGGGGTTGATGTCTCTCAGGAGCATGTTTACATGTCTCAAATTACCCATCATCACCAAAGTGGAGGCCACATTAGAGTTTATGGATCTGTTTAATCAGGTAGGTTATAGGAACTTTTTTAGTGAAACACATTGGACACTCAGCAAAATATATTCCATTAAATCCAATAATACAAAATAACAGCACAAGGTTAAAAGAGCTACCAGTGCACACAAAAAAAATGTTGGGTTGCTTTGTTAACCCAATCGCTGGGTTATGAAATCAGTAACCCAATTTGGGCTATTATTATGCGTTTGGAGTTATTTATTGCAACTCATGTGTTGGGTTCGAGTCCATCAGACCCAACATCGATTTTTAAACTCAGCACATGGATTGTTTTGACCACTGTTGGGTTGTCAACGGGTCCAAATAAATTCAAAATAAATACTTTAAACTACACTGTTACCACTACGTGTTAGGTACTACGTGTATGTTAACGTAGATGAACAGCAAACCAAACTCGTTTTCACAAGCCAGGATCCGAGCGTCTTGCTCCTTTAATACAATCTTCTGAAGACAGCTTACAATACAAATTGTGGCTTGAAAAGGTCGAGTGAAAAGCCGTTGTTTTCGGAGGCTTAGATGAGCTTTGAGACACAGGAGAAACTCAGATGATAGCAGACAGACTGATAACACGTTTCCTAGGCTGAGCTTCTGATTCCCACAATGCATCCCACAATGCATCAACTTCAAAATAAAAGGCAGATAAACACACATTGACTGTATAACATTTTCTTCTTTTTAGCATTACTTTTTAATATAAATTCCAAACTTATTTATCAAACACTGAGGCAGTTACTGAGGGCGGAACACTCCCCGCCTGGCATTACTAATGCCACTGCTAATTTTCTCATCAGTCACTTTTCAATCGTTCTCCAAGAGAACAATAACATCCGAGATGGGACGCAGGTAAGTCTTTGAGACACCTTGAGATGATGTCTTCACTTCCACTTTCCTAACCTTCCCATCACTGCTCGGGATGGTCGATGTGATCATGGCCATTGTCCATTCATTCCTCGGTGCCTGATTTTGTTTCAGAAGCACAATGTCACCTGTTTGAAGATTGCGACATGTTTTATGCCACTTGCACCTCGACTGAAGGGTGTTGAGATACTCATTCCTCCAGCGGCCCCAGAATTCATTTGCAAGCGCCTGCACCTGCTTCCACTAGATCTTTGGCAGTGAAATCTCCTGGCGGAGGAGGCACATGTTGCTTTTGGGTTAAGAGCATCGCTGGGCAGAGCAAGAAAGGGGATGATGGATCTGTTGAGATGGGAACTAGAGGTCTCGCGTTGATGATGGAAGATACCTCAGCCATTAAGGTACAAAGCACCTCATGTGTCAGACGGGTGTGTTTGTTCTGCAAAAGCATTGAGTCCAGTATTTTGCGTGTCACCCCGATCATCCTCTCCCAAATACCTCCCATGTGGGACGCATGAGGAGGGTTAAACTCCCACGTGCAGCCGTTGGTGTGGAGGTAGTTGAGGATGTTTGGCTGATTGTCGTTCAATTGCGTCATGCCGAGTTCCACGCTGGCTGCAATGAAGTTTGTGCCCCTATCTGATCAGAGTTGCTTTGTTGGCCCTCTAATAGCAAAGAATCGGCGTAATGCGTTTATGCAGCTGTTGACATCCATAGACTCAATGACTTCCATGTGGACACCTCTTGTAGTCATGCACGTGAACAATATGGCCCACCTTTTGCTGTCAGCTGCACCGCCTCTTGTGCGTCGTGTGATGACTGTCCATGGACCGAATACATCCAGACCGACGTAGGAGAAAGGTGGGGAGGTGTCGAGTCTCTCAGGAGGGAGATCTGCCATTTTTTGAGTTTCCAATTTGCCCCTGAGTTTTCGGCATGTTACACAGTGGTGAATAATGGATGACACCAGTCTTTTACCAGCCACAACCCAGAGTCCAGCTTGCCGAATGGCTCCCTCTGTGAACTGCCTTCCTTGGTGCATTACCTTTGTGTGGTAGTGCTTTGCTACCAGCTTCGTGACATGGTGATTGTTAGGGAGAATGACAGGGTATTTGACCTCTGTCTTCAGAGACAAGTGTCTGAGACAGCCCCCAACTCTGATGAGGCCTTCACTCATGTAAGGGTCAAGAGGTAAGATGGTACTTGAACTTGGGACAGGTTGCTTGGCTTGGAGAGCAGCATACTCCTCTGGATAGGTAGTTCTTTGAACAGATTGGAGAATGAGCTCCTGAGCTTTTTGCAGTTCTTCAGGAGTGCGTGGCTTGTTACACTGATGCCAGCCTTTGCACGAGTGATGAGATGAGTTGACAGTTGTGTGAGAGCGGGCTTGATGAATCAGAAAGGCAATGGCACGCACTGATGACTTCCATGTCGAGAAGCGGTTGAAGCGTTCTGGTGTGAGGCCCTTTTTTTGAATGTTTGTGGCAAGAGTCGTGACTTGTCTGATTTCAATGTCTTTTTCAGGGTGTATGAGATCAAAGGACTGAAATGTCTCTGGTTCGGGAGGTTTGTGGAGGAAGTCAGGCCCTTTGAACCACATAGTGTCCATGAGCTGTGACGGGGGAACAGATCTGGTTGCTAGATCTGCAGGGTTTTGCTCTGATACGACATAGTGCCACTGACGCATCTGGTGGACACGGTTGTGGACGTACACGTAGAAGCGCTTCACCTCGTTGCAGATGTAACCAAGGACCACTTTGCTATCACAATAGAATGTAACAGCATTTGGTTTGTGATCCAGTTCATCCAGGATGAGCTCAGCTATCTCAACCCCGAGAACAGCTCCACATAGTTCAAGGCGAGGTATTGTGGGCTCTGGGCGTGGTGACAGTTTTGCTTTTCCGAGCACAAATCCGACTTCACAATGTCCTTGTTCGTTGACTGTCCTTAGGTATGCCACTGCTGCAATCGCCCAGCTCGAAGCATCTGAAAAGATGCACAGTTCAGTGTAGGTGGACTCTGAGAGCGAAGTCGGTACATAGTGTGATCCCCTCACAAATGTGATTTATTTCATATTTCAAAAATAGGCAAATGCCTTAATACCTTTATTATTTGCATTTATTGTTGCCAGTGTTAATTGTTAAAAGTAGGGATGTGCGAGTACCGATACCAGGTATCGGTATCGGGCCGATACTGGCCTTATTTCAAGGTATCGGGTACTCGTGAAGGCTACCGATACCAGCCGCCGATACTCACGGCAAGAAAACCCCACGCGTAGTAAGCCCTCCTCACCAGCAGTTGGCGGTAGTGCAACCAAATGGGATGCAAGCTGCCGACAAACATGAAGGAGGAAGAAGCTCCTCTCTGGAGCGCTGACAGGCACAGGCAATGACGTATAGAATAGTATTCTATACGTCATTGGGCGCAGGGCTACACTGCAGCGGGCTGACTTCTCCATGAGTCTCATCCAGAGCAGAGACAACAGGAATGAGTCCAGAACGGCTGCTCGTCTCACCAAAACTTCGCCGGTGTGGAAATTCTGTTATATAAGTGAAAACGAGCCGAGCTTTGCAGAATGCTGACTCTGCAATGCTAAAATTGCTAAAGGAGGTGCGCGATGTTGTTCATTTGCCACTAGTAATTTGTTTAAACACCTCAGGGCGAAGCTTGTGGACGAGAGTCTGACGCTGTTGTGCTGGAAAAAAGAAAACTCCGGCAGCAACTTGACGGCAAACTCTGCAGAAGACCGAGAAACTGAAGAGCAGAGATCCTAGAGCAGCACAAATAACACGAGCAACTCTTTAAACTCAGGGGTTTTTCTATCTTTGACTTTAGTTCATAAAAAAAACATTCAAATTAGTACATTTAAAAACCTTAGTTTATGTAAAGTGTAAAACTCAGAGAAATTGTTTTATCTTGCACTTAATTTCATTTAAATAAGTGCAAACTCAGTTGCTTGTTTTATTTTTCAGACTATTATTTGGACTTAAACATAGTGGCTGGGCTGCCTTTTTATTGGAAATAAAATTCATTTTCAAAATAATCTCATTGCATTATTTGAAATTTTATGTGTATAAAGTATCGGTATGCAAGTATTGGTATCGGTGAGTACTGAAGATGAAGTACTCGTACTTGGTATCGGTCTGAAAAAAAGTGGTATCGCACATCCCTAGTTAAAAGGGTTAAAACCAGAAGAATAACAGTGAGGGCCACTGTAGCATTTAAAATTGAGGGTAGGAACCTTTGGGTGTGTTCGTTGTTTCTGGATGCTCCTCTTAAGGTGTGAGACCGCCCCTTCATCTTCAGATGGATTTTGCAGCAGAACAACACCTGTGTGCCTCATTTTCATGCACTTTTCACCTGTTTTTCAGGCATTGAATCCAACAACTTAATCTTATTGCTGTGAGGTACCCAACCTAGCTTGGGGCCCATAACAATAGCAGTGTGGGACTTGAAGACTGCACAGATCTTGGAGGAACATTTTCCATGCTTCCCATGTGTTCATTCTGTCCTCGGGGAGAGGAGCGTCCCAATCTTGAACACCGTTGCAAGTTCACGCAGCAGCAGTTTGCCTTTTATTGTCACAGGTGCTGCTAATTCTAAGGGGTCAAAGATGCTGTGTAGGGTTTGTCATTCACCGCTACCTTGAACGAAAAGGTGTCTGTGTTTATGTCCCAGCAGAGGCCCAAGCTTCTTTGTGCTGGTAGAGTGTCGTCGTCAAGGCTTAGGTCTTTGATACCTGTGGCTAGATCTTCGGGCTCAAATGCCTGCATGACCGAAACACTGTTTGAGACGATTTTGTGGAGCTTGACATTAGACTCGGCTAGGGATGCACATGTGCGCTTGAGCAGGTCTATTGCTGCAGTTTCGGTAGGAAGCGAAATCAGCCCATCATCCACATAGAAATGTCTCTCGACAAAGTGCCTTGTGTCGCTTCTGAACTTGGGCTCGCCCTTCTGGATTGCTCTCCGAAGGCAGTGGATTGCTACTGCTGGCGATGGGCTGTTTCCGAAAACGTGTATGCGCAGGCTCTTCCTAAACCGAATGAGTACACCGACCAAGGTGTTGTTGAGGTCTGGGCCTGTCAGTAGCACTGAGTTGAGGGACACACCAAACTGTTTCGGCGCTGGAATCAAAGACACCCTTATCTGACCGGGGTTTCTAGGGGTGATATACCCCAAAGGTAGGCAGGTACCAACATTCAGCATCATCATTGATGGGTGGTGCAATTTCTGCATGCTTGTTCTCGAACAGCTTTTCCATAAACTCTGAGAACTGTCGTTGCATCTGTGCGTTTTTGTGAGGTTGCGTCTTAGGGAGCTGAGTCTCGACACTGCATGGTCTCTGTTGTTAGGGAGTGGCAAACGGGAAGACCGGAATGGCAAGGGAGCAACCCCAATTGGCTGTTTTCATCCTGATAGACCTCTTTCTCCATTATTTTAGAAAGGTCTCATCCTCGAAGGACATGGCACATTTGTTGTCACTCTCTGTACGTTCGAAGACATTCTGTCCAATCTTCTCTTCAGCTGTAGGTGTCTTTCGAATGTGTTTAGAGAGGCCTGTCCCATGCTCCCCACCGTAGCATGATTTCTCTTTGATGTTGATGCTGTTATGGCAAGGAGTGAGGTGAGATGACGGCCGTTAGGAAGCACGTGAGTTTTGTACACACGTGACAGTTTGTTTATGAGCACGGACACATACTTCACCCACGATCACCCACCCTAAGTCCAGTCTCTGCGTAAGGGGGTATTGTGGGGCCCGTTGGCATGTTGCTGCACCTTGTGGACTTGAATGATGTCTCTGCCCAGTAGGACTGCTATCTGGGCACAGGATCGCGTTTGGGAATGTGGGGGGCAGATGTTTAAGTGGGCATGTGCAAGGGCGATTTCAGGTGTTGGTATTTCATCCCGGTTGAACATTATTTCATCACAGTCGATGAGAGGGGGAAGATCCAGATGCAAACCTCCGTTGACTGGCTCGATTTGGAACCCACTGCCTTTCTGCCAAGCATTTCCCTTAGACCAGCACACGTCCTCATATTCTATGTTAGCGGGCTGCCTTTTATGCCAAAGAGTTCAAAGAATTCTGGTTCGCTAATGAACAATTGCTCTGATCGTCAAGGATCACATACATCTTGACAGAGCGTTCTGGGTGGTCTTTGGGGAACACTTTGACTAAGCACACCTTGAGAGCAGGAACGTGGAGGGCTGCCTTCACCGCAGATCTCAGTGCACCGTGATGTCACCTCAGGCGGAGCGCTTTCATGGGATTCTGTCTCTAGCTCAGGTGTGGGCGGTGACTGAGGTTTGTTGAGTTGTATCGGGGTGCAAGGCAGAGCAGTGTTTTTCACTTTGACACTCATCACATTTAAAATGTTATTTGACAGTCTCTGACAGTGTGATTGGGAGAGCACATTGAAGCAGCGCCTGTGTTCTTTGAGTATGTTGCGTCTTTCTTGTAATGGTTTCATCCGAAGGCCCTGCACTTGTTAAGGGATGCGGTTTTCCTGTGAACTGGGCAGTAACGTGTCAGATCCTCATCTTTGTTACTTATGGCAGTGGTTGCATTGATGTCAGTTTTGTGGACAGAAATGGGTGTTTTGTAACTGTTTGGTTTGAATGGAGCTCTCTCACCTTTGCTGTAGGGCCTGGCTGTTGCATGTTAAGGCAAAACTTGGGTCGTTTCTGGCTTTGGCCTGCTGCTGAATGAATGTCACGAAGAATGAAAAGGGGGGAATGTGACCTCATAATTTTGCTTGTATTTTGAGCCTGTATGGACCCACTTATCCTGTAGGCTTGGAGGTAGTTTTTCAACAATTGGCCTGATGCCACGTGGAGTGTCAAGATAAGTCAAACCTGGAAGGATAGCCCTCATTTTAGCAACCAACAGCTCCATAAGCAAATCACTGAGCTCCCTGAGTTTTACATTGTCTCTGTTTGTAAGGCGAGGGAAAGAGTCGAGCTTTTTGAAGAGGGCAATTTCAAACAATCTCTGGAGTCGCATAGCACTCATGGAGTCTGTCCCATGACATTTCTAATGCAGCTTTGGGGTCAGTGATGTAGACAGCTCGAATTCTTTTAACATGGTCAGAGGACTCTTTACCGAGCCACTGACAAGGAGTCTAACTCCTCACTGTATGTGAGCCCCGCTTCTTCAGTTGCTTTAGGAAAGATGACTGCCACGCTCTAAAGTTCTCTGGGGTGTCGTCAAACTTGAAAAGTCCTGTTGTGATAGCTCTCTACGTGCGAGGAACTTGGCAAAGTCCACCATAGGTGAGTTGTTGCGATCATTGGGATGAGGGTTGTGTGGACTTACTATTGTCTCTTTGTTGGCTGAAAGACTGATTTACTGTGGGTGTCTTATTGTACATTGGGGGAGAGCGGCTTTGTGCAGGGTCATTGATGGGAATGTCAGCAGTGTTTTTGGGAGGGGGATTTTCATCATGTTGAGGTGCTTTATCTTGTTTTCTTTATCTTGTAACATTTCTTCTTTTAGCATTACTTTTTAATATAAATTCCAACAAATGAACGATGAATATTTATTAGAAATTATGATCTTTTTAAACTTATTTATCAAACACTGAGGCAGTTACTGAGGGCAGAACATAAACATTGTTTGCAAGTGTGCCATTGCATATTGTATTATTTGCACAACCAGTATAGATTGAATTTTAAAAAAGTTTGAAAATTAGCTGTTTATAAGATATGTATATTATATAAATTTCTCTAGGAATCAACATGGCTGCATGGTGACGCAGTGATTAGCGCTCTTGCCTCACAGCAATTCGGTCCTGGGTTCAAGTACCGGTCGAACTTGGGGCCTTTCTGTGTGGAGTTTGCAACGTTCTCCCTATGTGTGCGTGGGTTCCCTCCAGGTACTCTAGTTTCCTCCCTGGACTAAAAACATGCACGTCAGGTCAATTGGTCACCCTAAACCGCCCCTTAGTGTGAGTGGTTGTGTGTCTAAATGTGTCAGACTGATGACCTGTCTGAGGTGTACCCCATCCTTGCCTGCAGCAGCTGGAACTGGCACCTCTAAATGCAACCCTGAAAAGGAAAGCGGCATAGAAAATGGATGGATGAATCAACCTTTTTGGAAGATTGTGTAGTTGAATTAACACAGAATTGTAGTTAATTTACCCAGAATTTGGACACATTTACCAGTATATATGGTAAAATGACCAGGGCTGAATTAATTGGATGCAATATTTGGGGTAAAAATGAGGACAATATTCAACCCAGTCATATGGTAAAATCGACCTGGGGCTGAAATTTATTTGACCCAATGATTGGATAAAATTTGTTAACCCATCTGTTGGGTAAAAAGACCAATCCATTTTGCTGGGTAAAAATAACTACTGTTGGGCTGGTCCAATATTGATAATACTGTTGGGTTAAAAAATAAACCAATTTGGGTTGTTTTTACCATTCAATTTTTAGGGTGTGGTGACGAGCTCTCAATGACAGAACTGCCAAGTTTCAGATTCAACTGAACAAAATGAGTTAATGTCATTATGACCTCAAACCTTTTCTCGTAAAATGCTTTACATTTTAAATTTTGTACATTTTAAAGGATATCCTTTCATTTTCAATTTAATCTTGTTTATTCCATAATTGCAAACCAACTGGGTACTACCCCAATCTGATCCCATACAAATTAAGGATAAAAAAAACACATTGACTAGTTATATTCCATGAAATGTCATAAAAATGTGAAATAATGATAACATTTACATTAAATGTTTATCAATTACGGTAAATTAAATATGGTGCATTTTATTGTGTTTTATAGCGCTACAAACACAAAAAACATGTTGCTTTTAAACCAAAATATTGTTTCAAACTCCTCAGTCAGGAACGTTCTGATGACATCATCAAATTTGCAGAGCTGCTCATTTGCATATCTAGGTCAATTAGATGATGACGTCAGTTAAAAAATGATACATTGTGCCAGCTCCTTGCAGGCTGGCCCAGGGTGCTATGCATTGGTTCCCTTGATCTTTTGTTTTTTTTTTTGTTTTTTTTTGACAGGTGGAAAGTCATTGTCCTGCGCCCCCTTGTGAGTTAATACAAGAACAGCAGTTGCAGCTGGTGGTAATTTTTTAAGGTGGAGCGTTTCATCATTCTTTAATATCAGTGCTTTTCTAAACCAGATCGCCATGGGCAACCTTAATTTGGCCCAAACCTTAAATAGCGCTGGTTGGATTAATTTCATGTCGTGCAAAATATTTAATCAGTAATTAGTAGAATGGACCCGCCTCCTCGGGGTGACTTTTCTGTCACCCCAAGCTGTTTATCTGCTTTTTATTGCAGATTACTTATCGACAATGAAGTACAGTCATTATTAGTATATTATCGTTTAATATTAGTGTTTATTTTGCTGGTTTTTTCTGTCGAATGTAGTGTGTGATAATGTCGAGGTTCGACCAATCACATTTACATCCGGTTTCAAATGCTCAGTATGGAGACATACTGCTCAAATCTTCAGCACGGGATTTCAGAACGCTGTGATTGACATTACATAAGTTTCTTCCATCTTTGCAAACAGTTAATGAGAGCAAAACAGGCCTGGACTTTTCCTGCTCCTCCGTCAGGAACGTTCTAGATGACGTCTCATCTAATTTGCGTAGCTCCTCATTTGCATATCTAGGGCAAACTAGATGATGATGTCATTTAAAAACCAATAATTGATTGATTAAAACTGAATAAGCACAAATTTATGAATTATACTAACTCACAATTTCATTTCAACCGTCAATTCATTTGTGGATTAATGCTTATAAATCGTTTCTACTGAAAGTAAACATGCCGCTCATCAAATTTATTTTTAATTCCTTCACTTTCTTCCACCATTGATCCTGTTCAGAGTCACAGAGCCCATCCCAGCTACTTCTGGGTGAGGGTGGGTGTCTGCCCTGCACTGGTCAAAGACAGACTCCATCCCAG
Source organism: Salarias fasciatus (assembly GCF_902148845.1). NCBI lineage: Eukaryota > Metazoa > Chordata > Actinopteri > Blenniiformes > Blenniidae > Salarias > Salarias fasciatus. The sequence goes on from NC_043756.1 coordinate 12,504,423, forward strand.
ACAGGTCAGGTCGACCCTGGACCAGTGTCCATCTGTCTCATCAGGACACACAACCACACACACCAAATGAGTTTAAGTTTTTGTAAGAAACCAAACGCTATTACAAAATTAAAAGATGAAAACTTCTTACGTACTTATAGTAATCATCTAACATGGCCCACCTCCACACTTTGAGAGTCATCGATCAATATAATAAAATCCTCTATATTCAAACTGTTTTCCTGAAGTATTATGGGAGAAATGTCAGTATAAGCACCATCTGGAGCTTTCTTTGTTATGCTGTCACTCACAATGCCCCTCACAAATTTCATTTTTTTCAATCGTTTTTTTTAAGTTTAAATGTCTTCAGCTTCATAGATCCTTTTATTTGACTTACCTTTATACTGAGACAACACATTTATACATCATCAATTAACACAAGAAGTTACTGGACAACCTTGTTTTATAACTTTCTCTAAACAAAATCTTTGTGTGGTGCCCTCACTTCATTTAACTGATCGAGGCCATTGGCAAAGAGATTTTCAAAACTTTACAAAGGAAAGACATAACATCGCAGACGGTGTGAACTCTGCAGAGCTTCAGGCTGCCATGGCGAACCAGAAGAGAAGGGTAAGTCCGGCAAACAAACGCTTTTTAGTTAATAAATTAACAGAAAAGAAACCTTGGCGCTTCTCTTCATTATCTATCAACATTGGCTGCCTTTTACTTACTAGGTTGATAAGGTAGAAAAAAACTGTTGGGGACAGAGTCAGATAGCCTATGGACTCTATGCACACTTCACCATTCTGACTTCAGGAGGCTCCTTGTTTCCTGTCTTTCATGATAGGACGAGCTGATTAATGCAGGTGTGTCTGACCTCTGGAACAACTTCAGACACACCTGCATTAATCAGCTCATCCTATCATGAAAGACAGGAAACAAGGAGCCTCCTGAAGTTCAGGAAATGGTTGAGTTGTGCATAGAGCCTATAGAGGACAAAAGAGTCAAAATCAAATGAATAAGTACACCAGTAAAAAATATTTAAAATTATCAATAATTAATTGAGATTGGAATTAAATGCATAAATGTGTGCCATTAATTAATTAAAATACTAATTCATTTTTTGGGCAAAAAAAAAAACATGAATTATTTAATTATTTATTTATTTACTTCTCTATTAGATTATTTGTTTGATGGTCCAGCGTTGCAGTGCTTGATTAACATATTTTCTCAATGTGAGAGTTCGGATCGTTACACCTGATTGGTTGCTTTCAAGACTGATTGATCCCAGATAACAGGCCGATTCAGAGCTAATGAACATGCTCCAATGCTCTGGGTGGCGCTATTCCCAATATTTACTGAGTGTTATCAGTGGAAACATGCATGGTGTCTGCATAGAGGGAAGCTATGCTGCAACATTAAATAAATAATTAAACAGTGAAATAATTGCATTTTTTGTTTCTGTGTTTCTGTTTATATGGATTGTATTTTAATCAATTATAGTATATAGTATATATATATACTGTATTGTTTCCAAATTTTATGAATTAAAGGTGCTGTAGGCAGGATTCAGCATCTCTGCCATCTTGCTTAGGGTTACCTAAGCAAGATGGCGATTTGACCCATCTAAGATGGCAATTTGAAACCCAGCACAGCCAATCCTGTCCTGTTTTCTCTGACATCACGCCCTTATGCAAGTTAAGCCCCTCCCACAAGAACGTGCGACGAACGCCCCTCGACCAATCATGGTTAGAGCCTCATGGGCTCTTCTGATTGGTCAAAGATACCTGGAGCTGTCGAGATTCCTTTTCAGTTCAGAACAGAGACAGATGGAAACGCTGCGCCCTCGCGGTAGTGCAGTTATGCTACACTCCTAAAGGATTATCAATGGATACTCTAACATTTAATCCAAAGAAATCACAGAAAAATTAGCATTGACTAGCAAAATCCTGCCTACAGCACCTTTAAAGATACATTTAAAGTTATAGTTACATGCATAGTTTACATGTAAGAAATACCTACGTTCAGCACCAATTTCTGGGACAAACACTACATTTGAGCAATGTCCGAATGTAGATATAAAGAGTACATTTGATTTAAATATTGATATAGTCCCTCCAGAGCAATACAAGTAAATGCTTGAATGTCGATGCATTTTGTGGAGTTACTCAATAACAACTTGTGATGTTACAAGTAGTGAAGAAGATTGCACAGTGTAAGACATACTGAAATTGATATGCTTACAAATACAAGGTGAAAAACTCAACAATGTCACTTCATTAAGGTATTGTGAATATTTGCAGTTTGTGAAATTAGTGACTTCCACTGTTGTTTTTTGATTAGGCTATGCATATTTGAATGTTTCAACGTTTGTGTTTAGGTAAAATAAGAATGTGCACAATTTGTCTGAGAGAAAGTAGTATCCCACATAAAGCATGTGAAAACTGAAAACAAAGTTTTGCAGTTGCTTGGATAGAAAAAATAGATGTAGGTTTATAGTAGATTATATAACCAGCGCAGCACTGTCACTGATTCCCCTCCAACTGCCCTCTGTGTCTGTTAAATATTAACAACAGTGTCCTTACATAAACTCCTTCAAAGACTGAACAATACGGGGCAGGTATAATTTAATTAAATTATTGGTGCACAAACACTCCCAAACATTTTTTTTCTCAGTGTCAGCATGCTATGATAACATGTCAACAGACTGCAATGCAATCAAATTATCAGCCACTGCAGTCAAGTGTGCATGGATTGAATATTTTGTGTGTGTCTGTCTGGAGGGTATCTTAGAGCGCCTGGATGCCGGGGAGGTGGTTGTGGGAGATGGAGGATATGTGATGCAGCTGGAGCGGCGTGGCTACGTGAAGGCAGGGCACTGGACACCCGAGGCTGCAGTGGAGCATCCTGAAGCTGGTATACATGTTAAATACACTGTTGTGGTTTTTATACATATATGCACACACACTCAAACAGCCACACCCACTTCACACACACACACACACACACACACACACACACACAAACACACACAGTCTCGTATTTCTATCCTTGTGGGGACCTTCCATTGACTCCCATTCATGTCTAGCCCCTAACCCTGACCCTTACCCTAACCCTAACCCACACCACAACAAAGCCTAACCCTAAAGAAATGTTTTTGCACTTTTACTTTTTTCAGTAACAACAACATGGTCAAGAAAACACTGTTTTTCCTACTTAGGACCGGAAAAAGGTCCCCACAAGGCACGTCGTTCCACGTTTTGCTATCCTTGTGGGGACATTTGGCCCCAACAAGGATAGAAATACGAGAACACACACACAACACCACACACACACACACCACACACACACACCACACACACACACACACCACACACCACACTTTTCTGTCTTTGTTTCAGTGCGGCAGCTGCACAGGGAGTTCCTGAGAGCTGGAGCCGATGTGATTCAAACCTTCACTTTCTACTGCAGCGAGGATAAACTGGAGATGAGCGCCAATGTCTCCAACATCACTGTCAGTGTTTTTTTTTTTTGTTTTTTTTTTTTAAGAAGAAACTAAGAGATGTTACAGTTGACGTTGCTTGATTGTGTAATGACTCGAGTCTTTTCCCGTCTACCTCAGGGTGCCCAGATCAACAGTGCAGCCTGCGACCTGGCCAGAGAGGTCGCCGATGAGGGTGGCGCTCTGGTGGCTGGAGGTGTGTCCCAGACTCCACTCTATGCAAATAAAGGCAGTGAGAGTGCCGTCAAAGCCATCTTCAAGAAACAGCTGGATGACTTCCTGAAAAAGGACATTGACTTCTTCATGGTGGAAGTAAGATCATCAGAACAGCATCAGATCTTAGTTTGCATGCGTTGTTCAGAGGCAGCAAATATGGACTCTGTTACTGCACTCCATTAGGCTTTTCAGGTATTTGTATTTAGCTTGACCTTCTTTTCTGATGATTGTTTACTTCTGCTCCCTAACTTGGAACAAAACAAAGTCTCACAGCAAGCATGTTACTGTCTAGTTCCATGTCTTTACAATGAGAGATGAAAGCAGGTGATAAGTTGCAGAAGGGAAGAAACATAGGAGCGATCAACTTTGGTTTAAGATACAAATTCTAAAACAATTTTATAGTGTTAACATGGCTTACAAATAACATTGTGTATCACTGAGTTTAAAAGTTAATTTTCATTATATACTCTACACAGAGGTGTCTCAGGCTGTTTTCAGTTTTTGTTGTGGGATGTTTTCAGTATTTCTTTCACACTGATTTCAGTATTTTGGCTGAAGTTGAGCGCGTGTCGTTGATGACTGGGTGCATACCTTTTTCTGCAGTACTTTGATTATGTCGAAGAGGCAGTGTGGGGCGTGGAAGTCATGAAAACTGGTGGGAAACCTGTAGGAGCCACACTTTGTATCTCACCTCATGGAGACAGGGAAGGAGTCCCACCTGGAGAGTGTGCTGTGAGACTGGTCAAAGCTGGTACATAGCATCTACTGTGCTCCTTTTCATGTATTTCTGGAATTATAACTGCATCCTGTAGGTGTTTTATGTGACTGTGTCTGACTTGCAGGAGCGGACATCGTGGGAATAAACTGCCACCTGGATCCACTCACATGTGTTCGCACAGTGAAACTAATGAAAGAGGGTCTGGAGAAAGCTGGTCTGAAAGCACATCTCATAGTCCAGCCGCTTGGCTTCCACACACCAGAGTGTAACATCGGAGGATACGTCAGTCTACCAGAGTACCCCTTTGGTTCGTATTCTAAAAAAAAAAAAAAAAGTTTTTTTTCGGTTTTGGTTATCTATAATCGACACCGAAAGATGTGAACTGTTCTGTGCAAAGAAAAGGGTTTCGAAAGCTCCTGGATCGTGTATTGTTGCTCTTTGTTACTGCCTGGAAGGGTTCCTAAATTAACGCTGGAAGCTTTTGAATGTGCTGCTTTGGAAGTGGGCATCCGGCCAAGTTCACTCCAAATGGGCAGTGTTAAATACTCTGTGAAACAAGAAGTACCAAGTTTTTGATGGTAAAAGAGAAGCTCATGTTGTGAAGGTGACATGCTGGTGATTCTGAGATACACAACATGACTGATATAAATGGACAAAGCTTTGTGATTTATCTAATAGTTTTTATTGCATATAAAAGTTTGATCAGATTAACTGTGGATAATGTCATTTTCCGAGATCGGTTTACTGAGAAAACTGAAAGATTTTAGGGTTTTACAAGCTTGCTCCTGCCAGTTGAAGTATGTGAGCATGGCCATTTTAAACTTTTCACATGTGAAGTTTGAAGAGAGCTTTAGAATTAAATTTTTCATCTCTTTTCAGCTCTGGAGACCAGAATCATCACGCGCTGGGACGTCCATAAATATGCCAGAGAGGCTTACAATGCAGGAATCCGCTACATCGGTGGCTGCTGTGGATTTGAGCCGTACCATATCAGGGCCATATCAGAAGAGCTGGCAGAAGAGAGAGGATTCCTCCCACCGGCCTCAACGAAGCACTCACTCTGGGCATCTACTCTGGAGACTCACACTAAACCCTGGATCAAGGCCAGGTAAGACACTCACACTTATCCATTTAGGAATGGTGGTAGTTAACATAACAGAGGACAAAATCCAAGTGAAAATGAGAGAAGATTTTCAACAGATGTTGTTTTTTAACTTACTAATGTGCTAAATTTCGTCTCAGAGCTGGTCGACAGTACTGGGAAAACCTCCTGCCTGCCTCTGGACGCCCAAATGTCCTTCCATGGCGACACCTGCGGATTAGAAATAGGACAAGGAGTTGAACCAGTGTCATCTTAGCAGGCTTGCCTAGATATTCAAGGCTTTCTTTTTAAATCACACCTGCGATGGTTTCAAATCTAAAACGCCTCAACTGACAATGTAATATTTGTTGATCAATTTAGTTTTAGCATCTCCAATTGAAAATTTCTTGATGAATATTGAGTGAAGAAAAGGGTTTCTGTCTGTTTCAGTCTTTGGAGATTGTCCAGGCTGGTGTGTGTTTTCTCTGCTGATGTTCAGACTTCATTTGTGACTCCTTAAAAACCAATCTTTACATTTTAACTGCTGCAAAAGTGTGAATTAGTATAAATTACATGAACAGTTTCAATCATGGATTAATCAGTTCACAGTTGATTGCATGAATGTATACATTTTCTGTATTAGCCTACAGACAGTACTTGTGTTTTCCATTATCGTGTATTGCTTGTGGTGTATGGTATATCATGTTTTCCTATGAAATATGAAACTGGTGCAAATGCCTCTAAATGTGGAGATGAAAAACATTTGTTCACATAATTCTTTATTGTGCTGAATTAAGCTGAAATTGTATTTACTCTGGGCAGCAGATGAGGCCAGTCATTTTCATGCTTTACTTGTCATTGTCTGTGTTCAATTTTCTTGAAATTCCGTTAGATTTATCAGTATTCGGGTATTAGGACACATTTCTGTGCCGTTAATGGAAACGTCATCTTTGTGGGGGATTGTGGAGGATGGGCGTGGTTTGCTCTCTGCTGCAGGAGAGAGGGAGGCGGGGAAGCGGCTCAGGGAGCCAGTGTCCAAGGTGCAGCAGGTGCTGGCAATTGATTTGATTACTCTCTCCTGCTTGAAGTAGTGTGCTGGACCTGGCGGAGAGGAGAGAGAGGAGCACTGGACTGACAGCAGACTGGAGAGGCCAGCGCAGGCAAGCCTGAAAAGGCTGAAGACTGGAATGACCAGGATCGAGGACTGCACGGTGTGGCGGCGGCTAAAGAAGCCTGCCGAATTGAGGGGTGGGGATTAGGCCCACTGATGGACAATAAAGGAGGTTCGAACTCACTGGCTGTGGATTCACCTGTGTCTAGCCAACCCGCGGGGGTGGCACTTGTGTGCTACAGAGATAAAGAAGGAAACCTCCATTGACGAACATTTAGTGGAAGACTGAAAAATTGTTCATGTTTTCCTTATTCAATGTGGTATCATGATCAGCTGACAATGCAATAGAACTGGATGTCTGTCCCTGAACCACATACGTGCCCAACTTGTTTGCTTACAATCTCCTCCTCCTCGGCACCACAAGTCAAACCTATGCATTTTCTTGATGTGGAGTTTAAAAAACACGTAGTCCGCCATTGGCTGTCAGGTAAATCAACAATAAGTCGTATTAGCTTTCTGAGTGTGTCAGCAAAAACGAAAGACTCTCCCAGAAATGTAAATCACTTTGTTTCGTTAAATGCATTATTGACTACATATTGATTTGTGAAATGTGCTGTAATTGATTGTCATGAGTTTCCTTTCTAACAAAAAAAAAAAAAAAAACACCTTGAAGTCCTATGAATGAAAATGTAGTCAAGTGGAATGAGATTTATTTTTAACAGCAGCTCATAAAGAAAAACAGACATTTAATTGAAATGATTTTTACTTTGAAGCTGTGCCCATTATTTGAATTAATGTTGTCCCCGTTAAATACGTGTGGCACTACTCAAAATGTGTGTGACATTATTTCAGGATGTAGATGAGGAAGAGGTATCTTGCTTCAGCTGATGAGGTCAGTTTTGTTGTTTCTTTTGAAAATGAGCATTTCATAAAACTGTATGATTGTAAGTGATTATTCTAACTATAAAAAAAATTAATTTGTACGTCTTGCATGTTCTCGCTTTGGCCTTTTGTGCATCTATTCAAAGAGGGATGTCTCTCAGGAGCATGTTTACATGTCTCAAATTATCCATCATCACCAAAGTGGAGGCCACAGAGTTTATGGATCTGTTTAATCAGGTAGGTTATAGGGACTTTTTTAGAAACACATTGGACATTTAGAAAAATATTCCAATAAATCCAATAATGCAACAACAGCACAAAGTTAAAAGAGCTACCAGTGGGAATAAAGAGAAAAAACACTATTTTAGATATATAAACCATATTCCACACATGTGATGTGGACAAAGTATTTTCAGCCTTCATATTTCTGCAGAAACTGATCAAACAAAGGTATAAATCAAAGTCCCTGTGAAAGACGGATAAAACAGTTTATGATCATTTATAAATGCAAAAATTGTTATAAATAATCATATAACCATTTTTTGGTGTCAACAAAGAAAAAAATCCTCAAATAACTAAACATAAGTTGCATCAAGGTTGTCACTGATAAGCCTTGACAAACATTCCACTGTTTGTGGAGCTCTCAATGCCAGAATTGCCAAGTTTCAGATTCAATTGAACAAAATGAATTATGTCATTATTACCTCAAACCTTTTCTTGTAAAATGCTTTACATTTTAAATTTTGTACAAAATTTTAAAGGAAATCCTTTTCATTTTCAATTTTAATCTGGTTTATTCCATAATTGCAAACCAACTGGGTACTACCCCAATCTGATCCCATACAAAATTAAGGAATAAAAAAAACACATTGACTAGTTATATTCCATGAAATGTCATAAAAATGTGAAAAAATGATAACATTTACATTAATGTTTAGTAATTACGGTAAATTAAATATGGTGCATTTTATTGTGTTTTGTAACACAACAACAAAAAAAACAATATTGCTTTTAAACCAAAACATTGTTTCAAACTCCTCAGTCAGGAACGTTCTGATGACATCATCAAATTTGCAGAGCTGCTCATTTGCATATCTAGGTCAAATTAGATTATGACGTCAGTTAAAAATGATACATTGTTGCCAGCTCCTTGCAGGCTGGCCCAGGGCGCCATGCATTGGTTCCGTTGATCTTTTTTTTTTCTTTTTTTTTGACAGGTGGAAAGTCATTGTCCTGCGTCCCCTTGTGAGCACATAAAGAACAGCAGCTGCAGCTGGTGGTAAATCGCTGGGAGCGAATGAGTTTGAGGTTTTTGTAAGAAACCAAACGCTATTACAAAATTAAAAGATGAAAACTTCTTACGTACTTACAGTAAATCATCTAACATGGCCCACCTCCACACTTTGAGAGTCATCGATCATATAATAAAATCATCTATATTCAAACTGTTTTCCTGAAGTATTAATGGGAGAAATGTCAGTATAAGCACCATCTGGAGTTTTCTTTGTTATGCTGTCACTCACAATGCCACGCCCCCCACAAATTTCATTTTTTTCAATCGTTTTTTTTTATTTTAAATGTCTTCAGCTTCATAGATTCTTTCTATTTGACTTACCTTTATACTGAGACAACACATTTATGCATCATCAATTAACATAAGAAGTTACTGACAACCTTGTTTTATAACTTTCTTAAACAAAATCTTTGTGTGGTGCCCTCACTTCATTTAACTGATTGAGGCGACTGGCAAAGAGAATTTTCAAAACTTTACAAAGGACAGACATCAAGCCAAGTCTTTGAAGGCAGTTAAAAAGAAAAGGATGCTCAACTGAGTCAAAGGCTTTGTAGAAATCTGTCTGGCTGACTCCAGCATGCACACTAAACACCTCCTGTGACTTTAAGCCAGTCGCTGCTTTTTTTAGGACATGCAGACTAAACGGATATTTATACAGATGTAGTGTGAGTCACAGCAGCACAACAACACTGGAAGGCTGTCTGTTTTCGTTTTCTCTGCAGCTCGTGAGCTGCAGCTGGAGTGACTCATTGATCGAGAGAATGAACATGATGAGTCGTGAGTCACCGTTCAGTAAAGTGACTCGCTGCTTTTGGACAATTCGTTCATACTTGAACTTCAAAGTTCACACGCTCCTCCCAGTCTGTTCACTTTATCCCCCTTTTTTGAGATATTTTTCTTAATCACACGCTGTATCTGCAGACGGTGTGAACTCTGCAGAGTTTCAGGCTGCCATGGCGAACCAGAAGAGAAGGGTAAGTCTGCAAAACAAACGCTTTTCAGTTCATAAATTAACAGAAAAGAAACTTTTGGCGCTTCTCTTCATTATCTATCAACATTGGCTGCCTTTTACTTACTAGGTTGAGCAAACAATCAGCAGTTTATTATAGCTATTTGCTAAAGCCCACAGCCTTGCTGACTTTCACTTCAGTTTGATACCACACTTTAATAACATTTTAACAAATATTTTTTTAAATATTTCTAGTTATGTTTGTCCAGCATGGTCTCTATTTGAAACAATAGCCCACTGACAGAAGTTAGATATTAATGATACCTGAATGACAGCTAGATTAGTTGTATCTAACAGATAATACAACAAAGCAGGAGGACTGTAAAACACTGATAAGGTAGAAAAAACTATTGGGGACAGAGTCAGACATGCCAATAGAGGACAAAAGAGTCAAAATTAAATGAATAACTACACCAGTAAAAAAAATTTAAAATTATCAATAATTAATTGAGATTGGAATTAAAGACATAAATTGTGTCATTAATTAATTAAAATACTATTCATTTTTTGGGGTAAAAAAAACATGAATTATTTAATTATTTATTTATTTGCTTCTCAATTAGATTAATTGTTTCATGGTCCAGTGTTGCAGTGCTTGATTAATATATTTTCTCAATGTGAGAGTTGTGATCGTTACACCTGATTGGTTACTTTTGCACATTAAATCAAGACTGATTGATCCCAGATAACAGGCCGATTCAGAGCTAATGAACATGCTCCAATGCTCTGGGTGGCGCTATTCCAAATATTTACTGTGTTATCAGTGGAAACAAGCATGGTGTCTGCATATGAGGGAAGCTATGCTGCAACATTAAATAAACACTTATAACTTATAATTTAATTCATTATAATTATTCAATTATAATTATTTTTTGTTTCTGTGTTTCTGCTTATATGCATTGTATTTTAATCAATTATTGGAAAATTCGTGCACTGTTTTCCAAATTTTATCAGTTAAAGATACATTTAAAGTTATAGTTACATTTAGTTTACATGTATGAAATACCAACGTTCAACACCGATTTCTGGGACAAACACTACATTTGAGCAATGTCTGAATGTAGATATAAAGCAGTACATTTGATTTAAATATTGATAGTCCCTCCAGAGCAATACAAGTAAAAGCTTGAATGTCGATGCATTTTGTGGAGTTACTCAATAACAACTTGTGATGTTAAAAGTAGTGAAGAAGATTGCACAGTGTAAGACATACTGAAATTGATATGCTTACAAAATACAAGGTGAAAAACTCAACAATGTCACTTCATTAAGGTATTGTGAATATTTGCAGTTTGTGAAATTAGTGCCTTCCACTGTTGTTTTTTGATTAGGCTATGCATATTTGAATGTTTCAACTTTTGTTTTAGGTAAAATAAGAATGTGCGCAATTTTTCTGAGAGAAAGTAGTATCCCACATAAAGTATGTGAAAACTGAAAACAAAGTTTTGCAGTTGCTTGGATAGAAAAAAAATAGATGTAGGTTTATAGTAGATTATATAACCAGCGCAGCACTGTTATTGGTTCCCCTCCAACTGCCCTCTGTGTCTGTTCATTAACAACAGTGTCCTTACATAAACTCCTTCAAAGACTGAACAATATGGGGCAGGTATAATTAAATTATTGGTGCACAAACACTCCCAAAACATTTTTTTTTCTCAGTGTCAGCATGCTATGATAACATGTCACAGACTGCAATGCAATCAAATTATCAGCCACTGCAGTCAAGTGTACATGGATTGAATATTTTGTGTGTCTGTCTGGAGGGTATCTTAGAGCGCCTGGATGCCGGGGAGGTGGTTGTGGGAGATGGAGGATATGTGATGCAGCTGGAGCGGCGTGGCTACGTGAAGGCAGGGCACTGGACACCCGAGGCTGCAGTGGAGCATCCTGAAGCTGGTATACATGTTAAATACACTGTTGTGGTTTTTATACATATATGCACACACACTTCACACACACACACACACACACACACACACACACACACACACCACACACACACACACACACTTTTCTGTCTTTGTTTCAGTGCGGCAGCTGCACAGGGAGTTCCTGAGAGCTGGAGCCGATGTGATTCAAACCTTCACTTTCTACTGCAGCGAGGATAAACTGGAGCTCAGTGGCAATGTCACCGACATCTCTGTCAGTTTCAAAACAAATGAAGAAGAAGAAGAAGAAATGAGAGACGTTACAGCTGACATTTCTTGATTTCTCCCTCAGGGTGCTCAGATCAACGATGCAGCCTGCGACATGGCCAGAGAGGTCGCCGATGAGGGCGGTGCTCTGGTGGCTGGAGGTGTGTCCCAGACTCCACTCTATGCAAATAAAGGCAGTGAGAGTGACGTCAAAGCCATCTTCAAGAAACAGCTGGACGACTTCCTGAAAAAGGACATTGACTTCTTCATGGTGGAAGTAAGATCATCAGAACAGCATCAGATCTTAGTTTGCATGCGTTGTTCAGAGGCAGCAAATATGGACTCTGTTACTGCACTCCATTAGGCTTTTCAGGTATTTGTATTTAGCTTGACCTTCTTTTCTGATGATTGTTTACTTCTGCTCCCTAACTTGGAACAAAACAAAGTCTCACAGCAAGCATGTTACTGTCTAGTTCCATGTCTTTACAATGAGAGATGAAAGCAGGTGATAAGTTGCAGAAGGGAAGAAACATAGGAGCGATCAACTTTGGTTTAAGATACAACTCTAAAAGAATTTTATAGTGTTAACATGGCTTACAAAGAACATTGTGGATCACTGAGTTTAAAAGTTCATTTTCACTATATACTCTGCACTCAGATGTGTCTCAACCTGTTTTCAGTTTTTGTTGTGGGATGTTTTCAGTATTTCTTTCACACTGATTTCAGTATTTTGGCTGAAGTTGAGCGCGTGTCGTTGATGACTGGGTGCATACCTTTTTCTGCAGTACTTTGAATATGTCGAAGGGCAGTGTGGGGCGTGGAAGTGATGAAAACTGGTGGGAAACCTGTAGGAGCCACACTTTGCATCTCACCTGATGGAGACAGGAGTGGGGTCCCACCTGGAGAGTGTGCTGTGAGACTGGTCAAAGCTGGTACATAACATTTCCTCAGCTGTTTTTCATGTATTTCTGAAATTATAACTGCATCCTGTAGGTGTTTTATGTGACTGTGTCTGACTTGCAGGAGCGGACATCGTGGGAATAAACTGCCACCTGGATCCACTCACATGTGTTCGCCAGTGAAACTAATGAAAGAGGGTCTGGAGAAAGCTGGTCTGAAAGCACATCTCATGGTCCAGCCGCTTGGCTTCCACACACCAGAGTGTAACATCGGAGGATACGTCAGTCTCCCAGAGTTTCCCTTTGGTTTGTTTCAAAATATTACTTTAATACTAAACAACAGCAATGTCATCTACCAGCATTAGTAAATAGTCCACATGACTAAACGATATAGCTTTGACTCAAGGGCCTTCATAAAATGACACTTTATATTTCCAGCGATTTGCCTCAGTAAGATGAGCGTGTGCTTATATATGTAGGATTGATTATATTTAGTCCAGAATTAAGCATTTAAGTCAAACAAATCATAAATACAAGTTTGAAATGAGTCAAAAAGTGTCTCGATGTGACTGGTTTATGTTTTAACTCTGGTTAATTGGGAAGAAGACAGTGCTATGGTGTGAGAGTGACAAGAATAAAGTGAATTTGTTCTTCCTGTAGAGAAAATGGTGAAGAAGTCCACCTTCATTATTGCAGGGCAACACTTGTACCGGATTTGTTGATTAATGATTTTATTGCATGTACAAGTTTGGTCAGTTAATAAATCAAAGGTTAGCTTTGTTTCTCTCTTGCAGCTCTGTGAATGTTTAATATTTGTGACCAGTGACCATAAAATAATTAATTTGTGGGGTAAGAAGTGAGGCAACGAGTTGTTTTTGTCAATGCAGAGACTGAGCTGTAGATAGTGTAGTTTTCCGAGATCAGTTTACTGAGAAAACTGAAAGATTTTAGGGTTTTACAAGCTTGCTCCTGCCACTTGAAGTATGTGAGCGTGGCCGATTTAAACTTTTCACATGTGAAGTTTGAAGAGAGCTTCAGAATTAAATTTTTCATCTCTTTTCAGCTCTGGAGACCAGAATCATCACACGCTGGGACGTCCATAAATATGCCAGGGAGGCTTACAATGCAGGAATCCGCTACATCGGTGGCTGCTGTGGGTTTGAGCCGTACCATATCAGGGCCATATCAGAAGAGCTGGCAGAAGAGAGAGGATTCCTCCCACCGGCCTCAACGAAGCACTCACTCTGGGCAGCTACTCTGGAGACACACACTAAACCCTGGGTCAAGGCCAGGTAAGACACTCACACTTATACATGGGCGCATGGTGTAGTTAACATAACAGAGGACAAAATCCAAGTGAAAATGAGAGAAGATTTTCAACAGATGTTGTTTTTTAACTTACTAATGTGCTAAATTTCGTCTCAGGGCTGGTCGACAGTACTGGGAAACCTCCTGCCGGCCTCTGGACGCCCCAAATGTCCTTCCATGGCGACTCCTGCGGATTAGAAATAGGACAAGGAGTTTGAATTCATTTCAATCAAGTATCACACACAGCAATGGTTTCTTTTCCAAATCAAAATGCATCAATAATTTGTTGATTGATTCGCTTTTGTCATCTCCAAATGAGCATTTTTTGATGAATACTGAGTGAAGAAGTAAATGGTTTTAGTTTGTTTCAGTCTTTGGAGACTGTCCAGGTTTTTGTGTGTTTTCTCTGTTGATGTTCAGAACTATTTTTTTGATTCTTTTCCATATGTCAAAAAGGAACATCAAACTGAAGGAAACAGCCAATAGCTCCTTCACACTTGTCAAACATAACTTTATAAAGCTTTTTCATAAATTTGTATTTACAAAATGATTTAATTTAATTCTGCTTCAGGTTGTCTGAGAGATTTTAATCTTACTATATATTTGTCAAAGTTTGCTGTGATGCTTAATCTGGATATCATCACAGTGGATGCTTCTACACACGGGAGTGACCGAATGTTAAAATATCTTTAAATGTAATACTGAACAAGTCATGGATTACAAAATTAACAATGAGTAAAATAAGCTCTCTGAGTGTGTCAACAACAAAGATTCTCCCAGACTGTGCAACATCTTGTGTGTTTCACAAACTACATGATTAACAATGTACTGTTTTTATTTGGTAGTACTATAAATTATTGTCATGAGTTTTCTTTCCAAATAAAAAACATGTTTAAGTCCTACAAATAAAAAGGATTTGTCCAGTTAAAGTGAACTAAGATTTGTCTTTAACAGCTGCTCAATAAAAACAAAACAGATATCTCATTGAAATGAAAATTTGAAGCTGTTCTCATCATTTCACTTAGTCTTGTCCATACTTTTGACACTACACAAAAAAGTTTACTTCAGCACTAAAAAGTGGGATCTTGTGCTGAAGTTGAGGTAAGTTTTGTTGTTTATGTGATATCTCTTTTTAATGCATAGCATTTTTTTAAAGTAAATGTCCAAGCAGTATAGTTAAAATACACTGTTAAAGGATCAAACAACCTTGAATATATTTAAAAAGTTTAATCAAACAACATAGAACTGTATGTGTTAAACACTTGATAAATTATTATATTCTGAAATCCTAGCTATCAAACAAATTAATTTGCATGTCTGGTAATGCACCTGCTGTTTTAAGAATGAAAACACCATGACATTCAATCTGAGTCAAGCACGTAAGAGCTCAGATGTGAGTTCCATCTTTCACAGTTTTTTTTTTTTCATAAAATTAATATTGTTGTATGAAATGTTTGTTTTTTTTCGTGGTTACAAAAGGACATTGATTTAGTCTCACACACACACACACACACACACACACACACGCAAGACGGTTTGCCAATGGTATGCAACAAAAAACGCATTAGTTCCCTTTGACCTCAACATTTATTTAACTGTACTAACTGAGCTTATGCCAAGATTTAGTGGAAAGCAGCATATTTTTTCAGATATTTGAAATGAAAATATTTTTTTTTATGTAGTTTTAATGTTATTACAGTGGGTCAAATCATGACAAAGCACTTTTGCCAGAGGCCTCTGTTGGAATCATGGCTGCTCGTTTCACCAAAAAAAAAGTCATTTTAAAAAGCAACTGAAAATCTTTATTTTATTTAATTTAGCATTTTGGTTATCGACTGCTTTCTGATTGTCTTTCATTGTTTTTGTTCAGTCTAATATTATCATCCTTCACTGGTCGTGTTGTTGTTGTTGATGACGTCACAGTTTGTTTGTTTTTTTGGTCGGAATCCCAGTATTTCCCACAGCCCGTGAAGGCAGCGCAGTCCAGAGTCTGCGGTCCTGAAGGCATCATGCGGATGTTGTGAGTTTTTCAGACGATGCTAATGTGCGTGGTGGAGCCTTGTTATCCTGTCGATGCACGGCCCGAGTCGGCTGTGTGTGCACGATGCGCGCCGCAGCTCGGGGACGCGGCTGTCGTTGCGTTGTGAGAGCGGAGGTCCGGAGCTCGGCGGACCGCTGGACGGATAAACTCACCGCCGCCTCTGCGTCTGCGTCTCCCTGACGGCTAGCTGGAGGCTGCGGGAGGAGCCGGAGGGAGGCAGGTGGGCCAGAGATGGGAGATGACACCGCGCTGCTCCACATCCATCCGCCCGAGCGAAGGAGGAGAGCCCCGGAGGCCGAGTCTCCTCGGAGAGGAAGCGGTCTGGTGTTTATAACGGCATAGCGCACACCCGCATCCCGCCGCTGACACGGCCAGCGTCGCTTCCGTCCGCGGAGCCTGTTTTCTGCAGAAATGTCCTTCACGATGGAGGATAACTTGGAGTCGGGGTGGGTGGCCGTTCGCCCCAATGCGTTCGAGGAGAAGGAGAAGCATAAATTCGTGTTCATCGTCGCCTGGAATGAAGTGGAGGGTAAATTTGCCATTACGTGTCACGACCGGACGGTCCAGCGGAGGAGCTTCGGGAGGGACCCTCCGCTGGATGGAGACAAAACAAGATGGCCCGAGAGTCCCGTCAGAGAGAAGGTCTTCCGCAGCCCGGGCAGAGGAGCCGCCGAGGCTGCGGCCAAAGGATGCAGCCCCAAAAGCAAGCCTGCGAAGGCAGCGAAACCGGGTCCCGAGAAGAGTTCTGCCTCCCCCGTCAGTCCGGGCACGGAGCTGGTGGAGCCTCCGGAGGACCAGCTGTCCCCCTCCATGGACTGCCTGGACCTGGAGGAGCTGGACACCCTGAGCAGGGAGGACTGCAGCTGGGCCGGACTCTTCTCCTTCCAGGACCTCCGGGCGGTCCACCAGCTGTGCTCGGTCAACTCCATCCTGGAGCCCTGCCTCCCGGTGTTCCCGGAGGAACCGGCCGGGATGTGGACGGTGCTGTTCGGCCCGGCCGAGGTCCCGAGACGGAGATGGACGAGCTGTGCTGCCGTCTGCAGGTGTACCTCGGTCACGCGCTCGACACCTGCGGCTGGAAGATCCTCTCGCAGGTTCTGTTCACGGAAAACGACGATCCGGACGAGTACTACGAGAGCCTGAGCGAGCTGAGGCAGTCCGGGTACGAGGAGGCGCTCAGCCGGGAAACCAAACATCTGCAGGAGGTGAGGCCGTGTGATCCTCCCACTGCACCACTGCACTGGATGCACATCTGGAAAAAACTGTCTGCAATTATGCCTGTGTTGTACTGACCACACACAAGCTTTTTGTGTCCATATTGTAGGTTCAACGAACTCAAACTGTCTTGACAGTAGTGCAGTAATAATTAGATTCAATTCACATTAGAGTGCTTAAAGCCACTCATCTTTTTACAACTTTATCCACTGTCAGGGTCACAAGATGCTGGCGCTCACATTGCTCAGGGTGTGAAACAGGTTACCAGTCTTCTACAGGGCAACAGACACACATTAACCAAAAATGCATGTGTGTGAGCAGCAGGAGGAAAGCAAAGTTCCTGAAGAAAACCTTCACACTCACAGGCAGAACATGCAAACTCCACAAACACAGACTCCTCCTAAGAAAAACCTGAAAGTGAACTGTTGACATTCTCACAGTGGGCTGCGAACTGTGGCCTCCTCACATTAGTGTATAACTCATAAAAGGGTAAGGACAGCAAAAGTCTGATTTAGAAATACTTTCTACATCAAGGTTAAATGACATCACTTCACATACACACTGCATTTAATATAAAGACACAAATTAGAGATGCATCAACAGATTATGTTACATGTACAGTATTTGTTCTCAAAGTGGCATGTGAACTAATATTTGAATTGATTGTTATTCCTGTTTGGTATAACTTATTAAGTTATATATGCCAGTGTTAGTGATGCACATTTTTAAGTGACATACTTAATTTCATATAAATCATAACAGTAAAAATTTAGCATAGTTGGACAGCAAAGGCAAACAGAAAGTGATCGACAAGTATTGTGATTATATTTTTCATCATTACACAAAGCATGAAAGAAGAACATCTGAATCATCACTTTGGCTGTGTCATTTACTGTTCAAATCAATGTTTTGCTTGAGACCAAAAACTGGTGCAGTGGAGCTGTGTTCTGTGTCCAGCCTGAGCATATCATGTTTTCAAAGACAAAAATGAAATGCTGTCTATTCAGCAAGCTGTCTTTGGTTTCATAAATTGATTGGATTTACATTATTATCTCTCTGCACAGGAATATGCCAACTTCACAACTTCAGGGCAGTTTGTGCAATTTGAGGAGGTTGACAAATAAAACCTGCTCTTTATTTATGGTCTTTATCATGACTTGAAGAGTTTTGTATGAAAGGAGGGACGCCAGACGTTACAGTCG
Organism: Salarias fasciatus; assembly: GCF_902148845.1. Classification (NCBI taxonomy): domain Eukaryota; kingdom Metazoa; phylum Chordata; class Actinopteri; order Blenniiformes; family Blenniidae; genus Salarias; species Salarias fasciatus. The sequence continues at coordinate 12,523,015 of NC_043756.1, forward strand.
GTGAACTGACATCAAGGAGACAAATAAGACCAATAAGAGGAGGAGGAGGAGATTCAGTGGAAGATAAATATCTGTAAGTCATTTATTGAATAAGCTTGTTGAAGTACTGTGGCAACTAAGCTTGTGTGACATCTTTGCAGCAACCATGACGTCTATTTTCACCCCTTATTGTTCAGAACATGGCCATCAAATAGTATTTCTAATTAGTTCCCTTGGATATATTCCTCTTGTCTTTTGCGTTTATCCATGGTATTTCTAGGAAGTCACATTAGGTCACGACAGAGAGCTGTTGGGGGTCAAGGGTCTTGCTCAGGGAGCCGCAGTGGTGACCCGTCTGTTCGAATCAAACCTGCAAACTACTGATGCCAAGTCCACTTCTTTACCCTCCAGACTAAAATTGATCAGACTGACAGGCAGTGGCTTCCACGATCGATCCGACTGACGACAACAACAACCAGCGGATATTTTTTTCTCACCGGATATCTGCTGGCTGCACTGGAACCCTTTTCCCCCTGAGGCTTTTGGCCTTTTGCTCTGACAGGGTGAAGCAGACAGACAAATGCGGATTATTGTTGATTGGTTGTACTAAATGAAATCCAACCCACTAATTGTAGATTACGACAATCACAAAACAATCATGTTGAATTAAAAACCTGCATCTTTATCACCAAAGCTCATAAATGTGGCTAAAATACCCTTGTTCTTTATCTATAAGTGCAAGTGCAGATATTAGTTTAGAAAATGTTACAAGAGCAGATGTACTGAACCCTCACCGAATTAAGTTAAAAATACAGCTTCCCAGACATCCGCAACATGATAAAGTACAAAGCAATCATCCTTTCAAGGATCGTTTTCCTGGCTGTGTCTCTTGTACCAGCTGGCAGCCTTAAACAATTCTATTAAAAAAGACCGTGGATGAGAAACATCCTGCTTGTCTGAATGTGCTCTGCCCTGTCTTATCTGACGCACTGAGGGCTGTGCTGCTACTTTTTCTTAAATTCACAGACATCTATAGTCTTTTCTCTGTAATTGTCATGATATTCAGCGACGTCAGTAACTATCCTGTGATGTAAGTTAATGTAAAATGATTAAATGAAATATAGCTGCACAAAAGCTACTGATACAGAGTAACTTTACCGCAACAGCAATTTTATTTATATAGAGAGAGACTTCCGTCACAGACTGACAGTGTTATTATGCGGTGTGTACACAGTGGAGACACACTCCAGGTCAGGCTTGTGATTGTTGAGCCTTTGTTAATATAAGCAGACGCTGGCACTCACTTCGTACACATTAATGCATCCTTGACTGGTCGAGCCAGACAGAGCAAGAAGTCCTCTGAGAGCGGAGGTGAGAAAACCCTTGATGGAAGGCTTTTCAATTATTAGCATCACTACATTACTCCCAGCCAGCGCCAGGGAAGCTGCGTCAGCTTTGAGTGTTACTGGTATTTATGGATTACATTTCTTTTAAATACTCATAATATTCACAAAGGAAATGTGGGTCTGGTGTGGCATAGCCATTTTTGTGATGTGTTCTGACTTCACCCTGCATCAAGTATTTAAAACATGATTATCTTTAGTGTTATTCAGCTTCCCAGGTGAAGAGCCTTTACAAAGAATAGACTTTTTCAGTGAAGTTCCAGATCCTCTGGAGCTTTGTGATGGAGGAGAGGTTGAAGTATGATGCTAGCTAGTTTAGTTTTTTTTTTTGCATTGAAATAGTGTCAAAGCCAGACTGTGATTGTACATTTGTGAAGAGAATCATGCTGAATGCTGCAGATAATATGTCCCTTAAGAAACCTCAAACTTTTTCCGAGATAGTCTGAAGAGAAGCGCTGTGGCAGGCATGATGCCCTTTCAGCCCTTTCAGCAGGTTTGAACAACCAAACAAGCACAAAGTCAGGACATTTCCTGCAGTCTCATTAAACGTGGAGCAGGCTTTGTGTCCATTTCAACCTATTTACACCTGGGGGCATCATGAAAAATATCACATACACTTTCTGAGAACATATCCACACTTTGAAAGAAACCACAGAACAATGTTGGAGTTGTTGACCTTCAGATAAAATTATGCAGTCTTTTTTTTTTTTTTTTTTTTTTTTGCTCTGCTCCAGTCCACTTGAGTTTTTATATCTGGCTTTATGTGCTCCCTTAACTGAAATGAGTTGGGTGTGCTCACTGATATAACAAAGATATTAAAACTGAAAGACTACAGTTATGTTGATGTTAAAATGAGAATGTCATCCAGGTATTTCCTCTCCGTCCCACCCTTTGGCAGTGAAGAGACATGATAAGTGACACAGACATATGTCCACCCAGTCGGTCCCCACTCACACTCGGAATACAACAAAAGACCATTCACAGGAAGTGTTGCTTTTTTTTCCTTTTCCTGAGGGAAAAAAAAAACAAAGAGCGGAACATTCAGTTTCACAGAAGGGACAACAATCAGCCACAGCTAATTTTTTTATTGTTTTTGTCAGTTCAGGAGTCCCGGTTTATTTGAAAGTGTATATTGAGCTCTTCATCACAGCCTGGGCTCTGTAATCTGTAGTTCATTTAAAAACTGTTATTTTGGTTAGCTCTGCTCTCTCTGTCTCTCTCTCTCTGTCTCTCTCTCTGACACACACACGTACGCACACACACACTGACTGACCTATCGATCCCCCCTCCATTTGGGGGCTGAGTTAATGGCTATTTTAGTGCTTGCTGGTACCCTACAGGACTGTTCAGTCTGGCAAAAATGTGTGTGTATTGATCTTATTCCCAGCAGCAGGAGCAGCTCTGCTCATTTAGCCACAGTCTATGCATCCAGATATAATTTACAGTTACACAAAGCGTCCTCGTAGTCCCACAGTGAGGAGCAGCTTCTCACGGAGTGCTGAGTGAACACTAAAAGACGGGCAGTGGGTGTAATGTGTTACAGCACTGCTTTGCACCAAAAACTGGATCCAACTATTCTATCCTTCAGAGTCAAAAACTTCACAGGCATATTAGCTGTTTATAACTTTTTTTTTTTTTAAAGAATCTTCTTATTTTTGTTGTGTTCTGTTGCTAAAAACCTTCAAGCAAGTCCAAAATCCACCTAAAAGTGGATTTCATGTTGATAGTAGGAAATAAAAAAAGACCTTCTTGTCTGTCTTGTGTGCTGCAGCTGCTGGAGAAGCACAGGAGCATGGACAGCATGGTGGAGCTGCTGGAGCTGTATGAGGAAGAGGACCAGGCCTACGGAGGTCTGCTGGAAGCCTCCACACAGCTGTACCAGTACCTGCTGCAGCCCTTCAGAGACATGAGGGAGCTGGCGATGCTGCGCAGACAGCAGATCAAGGTAACTGTTCGCACCTCACTAGACAGACATCCTTGGAATGGAAAATATTTGTCGGCAAAAATTCTCTCAGACTGATATTTTGTGAACCTTTGAGTCACACTATCCTACTAAGTACACATGCATGTGGATGACCTCTGTAAATGCATTGTTTCTTGTTGGTGTTTATATGTTCATCTGTGAAATTGCTGGCAGAGATTCAGTGTGTTTCTGGATTTGTCTCCAGGCACAGACGCTGAAGGTCATAAAACACAACTGGCGGTCACACCAAGTCCTCATGTGTCTTAAAATAGACGCTGCTCTGCGTGTATCGCACATTGTGTTTGTGCATGTCTGACTGCACTGTACAGCATAATGAAAGGAAAGTTATCTTGTATATTATGATTGAAAAAGGGAGATGCATTCAAAAGGAGGAGGGGATCTGGTGAATGAATGGATGATAGAAAAGCTTTGTACAGTCTTTGCTGTGCTGTTGGTGGACTTAGACATAGATAGGTGTTGCTGACACTGAAAACAGGAAGCTCAGAGTTCTAGAGATGGAAATAAGGGCTCTAGTTTAGGTGTAGCTGAAAAGAAAATCACCTTTCCTCTGTGGATCTCATGTCAGCGTTGCTTGTTTTTTCCATTCATATCAGAATCAAGTCAGATAAGTTGCTGTCGCTCTTCCTTTGTGTCTCTGCTGCTACACACTCTCTGGTTTTCACTGCAGTGCATTAGGAACACTCACAAAACATGTCAGCGCAAGGCCACTCCGAGAGGAAGTCTTAGAACAAACAAAACTCAGGTCCCACCGAGATTTGAACTCGGATCGCTGGATTCAGAGTCCAGAGTGCTAACCATTACACCATGGAACCTCCCATGAGTGCAGGAGGCCGCGAGCGAGGGTTAGACTTAAACTTCCGGGTCTATTAATAGCTCCAGCACAGCGTGGTCTTCTGTAGCTCCTCCCTGGGAATTTCTCTGGTGCCTGTTTGCAGGCCCAGTCTGTAGGTTATTATTTAATGTATTATTTTCATAATCTTTGGCCATAAATTGATACTGTTTTAACAGTTTGACAGAATATTAAGCTGGTTGCCCAAAGATGTAGTTTTGATTGTCATGTGTTATTTGTTTCTTGGACATATTGTCAGGTTTCATCCACTATTTAGACAAAAATACTGACACAGAGCACAGTTCATGAACATTTTTGTCCAAGAGAAAGTTTTTAATGAGATCTTTGAAATAATGTTGCAATAAAAGGATGTTTTTCCTTTATAGGAAAAAGAAAGCTTACCTGACAGGTTTCTTTGACTGTGAAGTATTAGGGTTTAGAAAAAGGCTAAATCTGGAAATATGAGTGTACGGTCATTAGGATGAGTGTACCTCACAAAATCCACAGTTTGCACATTTTCTAAAAGTAGCATTAGACTCTGACATCTTTAGTTTATTTTCATTTTTCATCATGAAAATTTGATTCGTTCTTCAAGGTTCATACAACATTTGAAGTCCACCATCGTAAACCACAACACTAAAACTTACTGTGAATGGCATCAGTTGTTTTGAAACATCAATTTCTGCCTATACCAACTATAGAATCCCGAAAAAATAGATTTTTTTTTTCATGAAAAGGAATTCCGTTAAGACAACAAAGTGAAAGGAAAAAGAGATATTCATACATTTGTAATACCGTATGTGGAAAGAAGAACTTGTGGAGAAATAATTGTGGTGTTGAATGACCAATCATTTTCTTTTATTTCAATAATGCTGCTCTCATTTAGTTTGGGCAGAGTGAAAATGTTGATAGCAATTGGCAAAATTATTAAGATAATCTCGATACATGGAGTGTAATTACAATCATAAACCCCACATCTGTATTTCAGTTGACATGTTGATACGGAGCTGCTGGAGGTCGATAATGTAAGAGGACAAGAGGAGAACTCCACAGTTTTTATTTAAAGTTCACAAATAAGTGCATGTGCGATCAATATAAGGATGTGGACGGAGGTAAAAACAAAGGAGAAAGCAATTTGCTCAGTTCAGACTCAGACTTCAGGAAGTTGCAGAGGCTACTAATACTGGTGCATTGCTGAAGAGTGCAGCTGAGCTGCAGCAAGGTTACTTGGGGTCAAACGAGTGCGGTGCAGCTCTGTAGCACTGCTGTGGTGGGCTGTTGGCAGTTTTCTGGATACTGCATTTGTAATTTTCTTTTTTGTTTATTTGATATTTAGTTTTTTGTTGTTGTTTTTTTCCTTCTTTCCCTCAAATGCATGTGGTGGTTTGGCTAAAATATTAAAACATTTTCTTTAATAAAGTACATTGCAGCGCAACAATATTGCAAAATGGAATTCAGAAAATATCATGCAATTAAATTGTATGAACTTTCTTGGGAAAACTGTATTTAATCACCTTCCCAAAAGTGGAACTGATGACTGAGCTGCTGAACTGGATTGCATTAGATTGTACCTAAAGTAACATACCAGTGTTTGCATTTCTTGTTTTTATAAGACAGATTTTAATTGCTTCTTCATTCATGTTGAACTCAAAGAAGAATAAAAGCTTCTTTTAAGTTAGTTTTAGAATGGAGGACACATGTGTGACAAACCTGCTGTAATGCAACTAAGGAGGAGAATTTTGGGAGGACCTGATGTTGCTTCTGTGTGCATTAGTGTCAGTTTCTAATTTGGTTTTTTCCTGCATGAAGCTGTTTTTCTCTGTCATTGATTCTACGTGACCTTATTTCCCTGCACTGATTGACTCAGATGTTTAGGACAAACACCGTGTGCCTCTTTTTAGCGGTAAACTTACCCATTTTTGCCACTAAGTGGCAGTAATGTATGACATTTTACTGCTGCAACTACTCTGTGAATTTCAAATCGGTGAGCAGCAGTGTTGTTTTGTTTCCTTTGGCTGTTATGAGTGCCTGTAGCTCGGTGCAGACGTACTTTTTTATTTCATTTGATTACTCATTTAGTGTATCCCGCATGTATGTGTGTATTAACTGCAAATAACTTTCTCTGATAATAATAAATATAATTCATATTTTACTTTTTAAATAAATCCATCAATCGGATCTGTTGATCAATGTTCATTCTCATGTTGCAGATTTCTATGGACAATGACTATCTGGGCCCGAGGCGGATTGAAGCTCTGAAGAAGGACTCGGACTGGCAGAAGAAAGCTCAGGACGCCGTCCTCAACATCCAGGAGTTCACCGTTAAATACTTTGAGATCACTGCCAAAGCCCAGAAAGGTGCCCAGCATCCCGTCACAGTCACTGGCAATATCGAGTCTGTGCTCAGCAGCAGAAGACTGACTCTGAATAATTGCACACACACACAGTCACACACACACACTGGCATGGCATTGATCTGTGTGTGGATTTAGATGAGTGGATCAGTGCAGACGGCCCTGCTCTAACGGGGACAGGAAGAAACAAGGACAACCTATTGATCGAACAGCTCTTTCCTGCAGACTGTCTGTGCTGCTGCTCCACAGCGCGCCCCTGCTTATCCTAGTTTTTTAATCCTCCCTGATTGGTTCAATTATTATCTGATATTATCTGATTGGATTAAATAGTTGCAATGCTCACTTGTGACCAATAGGTGTCTCCCTTTGTATTCCCACTGAAAAACATTTGCCTATGTGAGGCTTCTGTTATCAAAGGACAGGAAATAGTGGGTAACGACCCACTCACTGTACCAGTGGAGACAACTGAACATGAACGCACGTCTCGTTTATCTGTGTGGAAGTCTCCGTCATGCATCTGAACAGTGACTTTTGTTTGTGTGTGTGTGTGTAGGGTGTATGAGCGTATGAAAGTTGACCAGCGTAAATTCGGCAAATCGTCGTGGACGGCGGCGGTGGAGCGCATGGAGAGACTGCGCTACTCTGTCGCCAAGGAAACGCTTCAGCTGCAAAGAGCCAGAGAGATCTGTCTGGAGCAGAGGAAACACCACTCAGAGAGGAGGTCTGGCACTCAGCGCCGCAGGGTCACACGCACACACACCTGAATACAGGCGCGGCTTGTTTTCGTTACAGATGTTGCCGATTTATCTCCACAGATGCAGAGTCTGTGCAGCGGTGAGGATGCCATGGCGCTCTTAGATCACATGGAGACGCAGTACTACGAGCTCCAGCTCCAGCTGTACGACATCCAGGCTGAGATACTGCAGTGTGAGGAGCTTCTCCTCACCGCTCAGCTGGACAGCATTCGCCGACAGATGACAGGTATTTTCGCAAAATTTGCTCACTGCGTTGTTTGAAAGTTTTCAACAACATTAAGCTTTATATTAAAACAAACTGCTGGAAACTGTGTGTTCATGGAGTGACTTGATGCCGTACTGAGGCCCCACCAGCACAGACATCGGGAGGAAGTTGATAAATATAGACATCTAGACGCAAAAGCCAAAGTTTGAGGCACATTTCAAGCATTCTCAGCACAGCTGTCCTTGAGGACAACTTTTCGGTGCTCTCTCCAGCTCTGGTATTTATGCGTGTGTGCTTTCAGAGCGTCAGGATGAGGTGGTGTACTATGATACCTTTGAAAGTGCAGATGATATAACAGGGGATGATACTGCAGAGAGAGAGCTGCGCAGACTTCAGGTCAGCACCCGACAGCTGGAGGCGCGACGAGGGCGCATCACTGCCAAGCGGTCCTATCTGAGGAACAAGAGGGTGCGTGCGTCTCGCTCACCTTCATTTTCATTCATTTGGAGTTCATCACTGCTACTGTGAGCTGTTTTTGAAGGGGAGAGTGTATTTTATGTTTTAAATAAAGACTGAGGTCAGTAAATCTGTAATGATGTTAGGGTCCTCCGATTGTGTTCAGTGTTGATTTTTTTGTGTGTGTCTCCCCTTTTTGTAGGAGATTTGTGTATCCAATCACACCCAGAAACAGCAGAGGCGTCAAGCCAGGGACTCCATATCCCACCAAGTCTTACAGGTGCAAGATTTTCTAATGCATCTCACATATATATGACACTCCTTAGTCCAATTCTGATTCATGTGAAAGCTCTCGAATGCCAAGACACGATGTATCCACGACGGACTGCTGACATGTTCAGTGTGTTCGGATGTGATCTGCTCCTCGCAGCCCTCAGTCGGACTAGTTGATAATATCATTAACTCTCTCCTACTGCAAACGCCTATATTTTCCAGCTGAAAAATGAAGAGGAAGAAGATGAGGAAAGAAGCAGCAGAGTGAGTCAAGAAAGGCAGAGAACTCTGGACAGACTTCGAACTTTCAAACAGGTCGGAGTCCTCTAATGTCTTATTGGCCTAAAGTTTCTCTGCATAGTTAATCATTTTTTTACAGACGGTTTTGTATCACTGTGTGTTTCTCCAGCGATACCCGGGCCAGGTGATTCTGAGTCCACTCGACTTCGTGCGGCTCACACGCGAAGGCGAGAGCGAGGCAGAGGCATGGAGATGAGTGGCGTGAGCGAGAGGGACGAGCCCGTGGACTCGGTCTGCGTCCAGACGCAGAGCCAGCCGCTGTGCCTGAGCACCAGCGTGCAGACGGACCCCAGCCCCGGCTCCACGCTCACCACCCAGCCCGTCACCACCCTCACCGTCTCGCTGCCCCCGCTGCCCGTTCCCAGCCCCGCAGACTCCTCCTGCTCGCCCTGCTCCTTGTCCTCGCTGTTGGTGTCTCCCATTTCCCCTCCTCCTCCCCCACCGCCTCCGCCGCCCCTGCCAGCGAAGGAGCGCTCCCTCCGGAGCCCCGGACGACACGGACAGCAGGCCGAGGGGAAAGGTGCGGGAGAGGAGCTCGCTCTGTCGCCACTCGGCCCTTTCATCCCTCGCTTCTTTGACAGCAGCCAACTGGTGAGCGCCCGCAAGAAGCTGAGGAAGACTCCAGAGTTTGACACCCACAGCAGAAAAGGTACCGGGACCACGAAGCGCCGCTGTTTCACCACCGCCACGCTCTACTCTCAGTAGCCAGTCACGATCTGTCTTCCTCCGCAGTGAGTTCACCCATGGACGAAGTGCTGGCCTCTCTGAAGAGAGGCAGCTTCCACCTGAGGAAGGTCGACCAGCGATCCCTGCCTCCCACCAAGGGCGACGATCCCAACAGCATCCTGGCGCAGATTCGCAAGGGAGTCAAACTGCGGCGGGTCCCTCGTAAAGAGAGGAAAGACCTGGCGAGCTCCCCGCCTCCACCGACCCGCTGACCAGGAGCATCCACGAGGCGCTTCGCCGCATCAAGGAGGCCTCGCCGGATTCCGATTCAGACGACGACGGGCTCGCCGGTCACGACTGGGAGAGCTAGGGGTTCAAGACTTACCATGACACACACACCCACACACACACACACTCGTATGACGCACTGTACTGCGCTGTAGTGTGAACACCCGACACACTCAGTTCCTCACTCATTCAAGCTCACACAGCCTGGTCACACATGTACCAAGTGACGAGGACAAGGCCGGAGTTGTTCCAGTTATCAGCCGCTCACTGAATACTCCGAAGGTCAATCTGTTCACATTTTTTCACACTTCATTCAAAATCATGCAGGACTTTGTTTGTGTTTTTACTCCTTCTGTATGTCACTGTGATCGTATCCCTGTACTAACGGCCATGTTGGATTTTATTTTTATCGAGCGTACTGTGGAAAAGCTCTGCACAAAACATTTCTCTGCGACACTGCACTGACACTGAGTGGTGAAGCGGAGAGCCGGATGTGGAAAGTTATTCTAGCCAAGAGGTGTGATCTTTTCACTTCACGGCAGTGTTACAAATGAGAAGCTGTTACTGCGATATGAATATCTCATGAGCGCGGCGAGAACTCTCATGAACATGTGGGAGACGGGAAGTGAAGGATTACATCAATATTTAAAGTGGGATCACTGGATTCACTGCCAGATTGTAAACCACTACATCATCTCCCCAAACTTCTTTTTGTTTTTAATCAGTCGCGTCTGCTGGGCCAACCTGACTGCGCCACACATCTGATTCCTTCTCGTTTTGCCTGGGTTTGGTCGTGTCAGACCGAATGAGGACCCCTGCTTGTTGAATCAGACAAACACGTTAAATCCTCCAGTCTGCGAAATCAGATTTGTGCCCTTCCCCCACGTTTGTCCTCTTCCGGCCTTCACCTCCTCCTGCTCTCACCCCCTCACCGGTGAGTGAATATGTATCGACCCATCTGTTCGACCGGCATATGGCGAGGATGGAGAGCCACGGCAGCGTGGAGTGGCTTCATCATTAGTGGAAACATCTAACAAGGCCGCTAATCTCAACCCGGCCGAGCAGAGGAGAGGATTTAGACGTTTTCTTCTTCGCAGAGTTCTGTCACGGCCTTCACAGTGTGGGCAGATCTGGTTGGTGATTCCCAAACTTTGTACGTGGGATAGTCATGACCGAGCCGTGAAGCCGGTCACGCTTGTTTGAATGATGGATGGTCTGTGGGAGGCTATATTCTCTCCACGCCGCGGGGAGTCCTGTGGGCTGCGGAGCAGCCGGTCGTGATTGATGCGCTTTCCTTGCCGTCTTTTTCGCCTTCTCTCCCCTTTTATTGCGTCTTCTCTAATTTCTTTCTCCGCTCTCAGTGGGCTGAAGCGCACAGCGGGAGGTCTGTTACTCACCGTGATGGGAGGAAAACGTGCTAACACAAACTTGCTCACTAAATTCACATCGTCATCTGCAGAAACCTTTCACAGTCATGTTTTTGTTTTATATTTGTTTTTTCCTGAAATGATTTAAGCAATTTATCAAAGTTTCGACTTCTGTCGAAGGATATATCTGTAGAAATCCAGTAAGTTTAAAGCACTGAACAACTTGTGGGAATTGGACCTAAGTAAGCGTGATGGAAAGACGGCGTGAGGCGACCAGTCGGATGCTGAGCAGCACAGGAATTCACACAAACACAGCTTGAAGCTAAAAGACTGATGAACTGAACACTCGAGTGAACAAAGAGCCTCAGCATGCACCGTCTTCACCGGATTTGATGCAAAGCGTTGTGCTTTTTTTTGTCGTCGGCTTGTTTCGATAGCCGTTTACAGATTACTGTAGAAAGAGCAGGCACAGGAGTTTAGTCACAGCTTGAAAATCGCCCGTACCGAAGAGGGTTGATCAGTGTCCGGGCAGAGCAAACCCCAGGGCCGGTTCACGTCTGCTGTCACCGTCAGCACAATGTTCTTCCATGGTAACCCTCGTCATGTAGCATGAGCTCTAACCCCGACTTCGACCTTTAGCATCACTCAGACCTCACCTTTGCCTGTTACTTCATGTCACCTTAACCGAGCAGGACGGATCTCCCCAATAATGTTGAATTTTTTGTTGCACCCCGAAACAGAGTATACTTTCGAATCCACTCTTTCTAACCTGTCATTTTATCTTTCATAATAAACTTACCACAATTTGTTTCTCATCAAAATGTAATTTTGCACT